>NW_020837973.1:9208181-9318170 GCF_003676395.1 Aethalodelphis obliquidens
AAGAGGGGAGGGGGGAGGAGGAGAAGAGGGGAGGGGGGAGGAGGAGAAGAGGGGAGGGGGAGGAGGAGAAGAGGGGAGGGGGGAGGAGGAGAAGAGGTGGGGAGGAGGAGAAGAGGGGAGGAGGAGGAGGAGGAGGAAGCTCTGGTCCAGGAGAAAACAGCACAGAAACAGGACCCAAATTGTTCCTGGTGAGATGCTTTCCCAATGAGGACCTCCAGAAAGTTATGATCCCTCAAAATGATCTCAGCTAAGACACACCTAACACTTAGACCTGTACTAACTCATTTAGTCCTCATCTCACCCCTATGCAGTGGGCACTGCTGTTATTCACATTAGACAGATGAGAAAAGGTCACACGTTGTAGATGCTCAGCCAGGTCTTGAACCCAGGGAGCAGTGCCTCAGAGTTGGTGTGATTGACCACCACTCTCATATGCTTCTCAGAAACACAGGATAAGTTAGACAATCTGCACTTATAGTTGATCTGATCCCTTACAAATTCACCAATTCACTTTGGCATAACAATTCATGTTATTATTTTAGTCTTCCAAAAACCCATCTGGCACTCCTCTAAACTCCCGAGTTAAAGGGCCTTCTAGTACTGTCAATGGAGCTACTGGACGTTTCAATCTGTTCTTGAGAACTACCTGCCAGGATTTAGCAAATCTGAGAAAAGAAGTCATGTATAATTGGAACGACAATGAGAAAGGCCTTGTGTCAGGAAAGGATGTCTTCTATTTGCATGTGATGGGACAACAATTTGAAATAATAAATGCTGTTTCTTCTCCTCCTTGCCCATGGCTCTTCCTGGAGAGAGGCTCCACCATGATTTGGTCCAATGAGGTGATGTCAGGATGGGACAGATAACAAAGCAGCAAACAGTGTTTAAGGGTAGAAAGCACAGATGCAGGTGAAAGATGGGATAGACTTGAAAGGGAATGAGAATAGACAGAAAATATTATGACCCCTCCTCAGATCCCACACAGAGCTTCCTAGCAGGGGAGAGAAAGGATCCAGGTTGGGGAGGAAGTGAGAGATGTAAAAGTATCTTTGGGGTCTGCCACCTGAAGTGCCCCTGGACAGGTCCTCCTCAGTGTGAGAGGCTGGTGATAAAAGCCCTTGGGAGACAGAAGAGCAGAGAGTCGACAGAAGCTCTGCTGCCCTTCCTGGACCTCAGTGCTGGTTGCACAAGACTCAGGAAGTCCCGCCATGAACCATCACGGAGCAGGGGTCGCACAGTAGGAATGGCAACAGGACTTGCTGGGCAGAAGAGGATTCCTGTGGCCCCAGTGTGGCACGGGGTAGCCCCTGAGTGTTTCTGTGGTCTTGAGTGGGTGGGCTGTGTAAGTTAGCCAGGAAAAAAGGCTAAGGATCCAGGGCTGCAGAAGGGTTAGTTGGCCAGGAGGTTGGGATGCATCAGAATGGCAGGCATGGACTGTGCCTGCATCTCAAGGAAGCTGAACAGTGAGGAAGGCAGGTGTGGGCCAGGAGAGCACCTTGGACCAGAGACGGTCCAATCTCCAATTGCCCTGTCCCAGCTGGGAAATCAATAGGACAAGGAGGCTTGTCCTGGGCAAGAGGCAGCACAGGAGAGAAATGATTCCAGACAGAAATGAATACCCAATCTCCATCCCCCACAGGGATACGAATGCCTGTAAGACCCCTAAGCTTAGCAGCAACCACAGGGGGGCAGGAGAAGATGAAGGAAGACAAGCATAAATGTGGCCAAGTGTTAAACCTTGAGGGACTGGGAAATAGCTGAATTTGATTGAGTTTGCTAGAAGTGTCTAGATTTGTGACTTTTTTTTCTTTTTGCATCAGGCAAAACGAGGGCTCCAGGTGAGTTTCGAAAGAGAACATTCCTGGTTGTGGATCTGCGCTCTTTTTCTGCTTCTCGCTAGCGGATGATGACCCTAAGAGTAGCCTTGGAAGATCACATCTTTACCACACCTTGAAGATGGCAGAACAGCTGTCAGCCTGGGTGAAATAATTCATGGAGGGGAGCTTCCCTCCTCACGCACCTTCCCTTACCTGTTACACCAGAGAAAATAGCTTCTAACTCCTATCTCATTTGAGACCTTGCATATATGGGGGTCTCTTTGTTACAGCAGCTAGAATTTCTCTAACTAATGAGATGTGCTAGTGTGTTAAAATGAACTGTAATCATTGACTCCTAGCCCTAGGTTTTAACTAGTGATGTTGGAAGTGGGGTTCCTCATCCCTGACCTCTTCCTTGTAAAAATGACCCCTGGGACACCCTTTTGCCTTGTGTGTGTGTGTGTGTATATGTGTGTGCGTATATATATATGTGCGTGTGTGTGTATATATATGTATGTATACACCTTGTGTATATACTCCTATTATAGCATCTATCATGTTTTTTTCTGGGCTTTTTGTTTACATGTTTATTATCGGTACCTGAGGGAAGTTACAAAGTCACATTCATCTCTTTATGTCAGCTGTCTTCTAATTTCTGGCTCACAGCTGGAGAGTAACAATGTTTAACTGGTGAAAGAAAATGTCAGGTTGATTTCTAGTACCACGTGTGTATTACTTAAGAACAGCATTCTGCACTGAAAGGCACTAGATAAAAAGGATCAAAGCCATGGCAATTAGCTAGGATCAGCAAGTTCCAACCACTTCCACAAAAGTGTAATCAGGGTTTGAAGAGATCGTATATTTCTTTGGGAGTCTCTCCTAGAGCCAGACTCATCCCTCAATTCTGCGTGTGGGAACAGAACTTTTGATGCAGGGCTTATGAATATTTGCTTGCCCTCAGTGCCGGAAGAACACAATACTGAGTGGCATGTCCTGGGCCACCACAGCTCTGATCATGCTGGGACAGTTAAAATGAAGTTTCCACATTAGAATTCCTCTGTGTCCCCACTGCTCAGGTAATTAACCATGCCGGCTTCCAGGGTAGCCCATGTCTTAAACTGGGCTCAGAAAGGATTTCTTTTACAGTTTTACAGCTGCTCTAGGAATCCTGGGAATTTCCTATAGAGACAGGTTGTACCGGCTAGATACCAAACCAAAATCAACTTTAAAGATGCTGCCTCACTGTCTTCTCACTAATATTATTGCTGGTGAAAAATCAGCTGTCATCCTTATTTTTGTATGGAACATGTCTTTTGTCCTCTGGTTGCTTTTTGTTTTTGGCTGTACGCGGGCCTCTCACTGTTGTGGCCTCTCCCGTTGCGGAGCACAGGCTCCGGACGCGCAGGCTCAGCTGCCATGGCTCACGGGCCCAGCCGCTCCGCGGCATGTGGGATCTTCCCAGACCGGGGCACGAACCCGTGTCCCCTGCATTGGCAGGCGGACTCTCAACCACTGTGCCACCAGGGAAGCGCCTCTGGCTGCTTTTAAGATTTTCTCTTTATTACTGATTTTGAGCCATTTGTTTACGAAGCACCTTGGTATAGTTTCATCATGTTTCTTGGGCTTGGGGTTCCTTGAGCTGCTTGGATATGTGAGTTTGTGGTTTTCATTAAATTTGAAAAATTTGGAACCATTTGGAAGATTTTCAACCATTATTTCTTCAAATTTTTTTTTCTGTTTTCTTTCCCCTTTCTCTCTCCTCTCCTCTGGAAATTCTAATGGCACATATATTAGGCCACTTGAGGCTCACTGATGATCTGTAGGGTTTTTTTTAATCTCTCTGCATTTCGTCTTGTATAGTTTCCACTGCCATCTTTAAACTCATTAATCTTTCTTCAGCAATGTCTAACCTGCTGTTAATCCCATTCCATGTGTTTTTTTTTTTTTTTTTTCATTTCAGACAGTTTATTTTCAACTCTAGACATTTTATTTGGGCCTGTTATATATTTTCCATGACTCTAATGAACTTTTTGAACACATGTAGTAGAGTTACAATAACTGCTTGCCTGCTATTTTTAACATCTTTGTTGGCTCTGAATTGGTTTTGAATGGTGGATTTTTCTCCTCATTACGAGTCACATTTTCCTGTTTATTTGCTTGTAGGGTTATTTTCAATTGGATGCCAGACATTATTAATTTTAATGCAATGGGTGCTGGATATTTTTGTACTCCTATAGGTATTTTTAAACTTTATTCAAGGATGTAGTTAATTTACTTGGAAACTATTGATTCTTCTGGGTCTTACTTTTAAGATTTGATAGGAAAGACTAGAGCATATTCAGTCCAGGGCTAATTATACCTCAATACTGAGGCAAGACCTGAGAGTATTCTTCCCAGTGATCCATGAATTATGAGGTTTTCCTATCTGGCACTTGGAAATGCACATTATGCCCATTCCTGTGTAAGTGCCAAGTTTCATTCTGTCTAATCATTTCAGAAGGTTGTTTCTTCAGCCTTGGATACTTCTCTCACATGCATGCACTGGCAAATCTCTGCTGAATATCTGAGGGAGATCCTTTGCATATTTCTAGGGTTCTTTCTATGAGTGGCTTTCTCCTCTTTGGTGCTCTGTCCTATAAGCTCTAGTCACCTTGGTCTCCCTAGATACTCAGTTCCATCTCCTTAGCTCAGAGAGTCTGCTGAGCTCCTCCTGGGTTCCTAATCTTTGTGCTGTGGTCTGGAAACTCTCTCAAGACAGTGAGCTGGGACAATCACAGGGCTCACCTTGTTTATTTCCTGTTTCTCAGAGATCAGTTTCTTCATTGACTAATGCTTAGTGTTTTAACAACCATTGTTTCATATATTTCTCTGGCTTGTTGCTATTGTTGTTGTTATTATTACTACTTAAAGGAACTTGGTGCTCCATCTTGGCCTCTTCGGTGGAAGTGGAAATCCCTCAGCTTTAGCTGTTTCTACAGTTTCTGAATGTAATTCTGTAACTTAGCATTTTGCTGTTCAATGACAATGATGAAAGTAGAGACAAACTATCTAAAAATGGGCTTACTCTCTAGTCAGTTTGAATGCATGTGGCATTTCTAATACAGGTGCAGCCCTCGGCATCAATACTACTTACTGGGGTCTTAGAAGTAACCACTAAATATTGTGGGATTAGAACCAATGACCTGGTGGTGACCCTGGCTCCTCTCTATCTCCTCCTGAGGTTGGGCCCATCCTCATTCTGCCTCAGGCTGGGCATCAGGTCCAATTCAATGTGTTGTCTCTAGGAGCCTGCTGATTGGGCTGAGTCCTCAGATAACCTCTGTGTTTATTTTGGCCCCATTTCTAACCCATTAGGCATGATGCTACATGTCCCATTTTCATCATGATCTTTCACCACCCTGTTTCTTTGCATTTAAACCTTATGCTTTACATCACACTGTTAACTAGGACAAAGACCTTTGTCTTAGATGTTAAACCACGATTTTTACTTTTATTTCTTGCACTCCACTCATCTGCCCTGGTTCACTTTTAATGATACACTAATTGCTAAGCTGAACTAAATTCAATGCCTTCAAAGCATTGCCCCTGTCCTTAGGAACAAGTCTCAAATTTCCCATTTCTCTTATTTTTTATTCATATGTGCCACATGGCCAGAGATTCTGTTTCCTTCTCAGTAAATCTACATTCCTATCATGTTACTTCATTAAATATTAACAGATTAATATCCAAGTATCTCTTTATTCCATCTTACTTTAAACATAAATGGGCAACTAATAGACTCTCTGAGAATAGTCACATTTTAGGGAGAAAACTGACCATACAAAGATATCTAAAATGTTTGACTTAATAGCAAGTACACATGTATTTCTACAGTTCTAATCCTGAGTTTTCAGAGAGTTCAGTTACAATAAAAATAACCCATAAATGGGAGTTGAAAGAGCATTCATTCACATTTTGGAACTCCTCAAACTACTGTAACCGACTGTTTTAATATTCTGTGACAAACAAAATCGTTTTACTGTAAATGAGAAAAACGTAACCGAAGTCCATGTTAGCTAATAAAATCACTTCACTTTGCTTCTGCCATTACGTTTTCCTGATGTTTGTAAACCGAGTAATGAGTGTTTTAAAGTTTAAAAAGTATTTGGGCCATTATGAAGATCTAGCTTGCTAGTCAATTTGTCACTGAAAAAGAGTGTGCACGATCGTCCCATAAAGAGAAGTTATTGTTTCAGATGATGAGGTCTATAAAAAGCTCTCTCCATGCAAAATTCTGGTGTTTTACCTTCACATTTCTGCTTTTGTTTGGGCCAT
Organism: Aethalodelphis obliquidens; assembly: GCF_003676395.1. Taxonomy (NCBI): domain Eukaryota; kingdom Metazoa; phylum Chordata; class Mammalia; order Artiodactyla; family Delphinidae; genus Aethalodelphis; species Aethalodelphis obliquidens. The sequence continues at coordinate 9,214,313 of NW_020837973.1, forward strand.
AAACGTTAAGGACACTTAAAAAAACGCCACTAAATTTCAACAGTTGCTATAAAAACACATTCTTAGAACCCTAGCTTTTAGATGGTAATGCTGTCTGCATGAAATTTGATGCTGTTTCTGTGTCTTCAGTCAATCTTTTAATTGCTCAGTTTTTGTTTTCTTTTTTACTTAAATCAAGCTTTTTTAAAGTAAGGATTTCTTTGTTTGGTTTTGGTACAATTTATTCTCGATCTTTAAAAAACTGTAACTATTTATCAGTGTTTGCCTTAATGACAATCTTCTCAAATCATTCCTATAGATTATCTATCTTCCCTTCCCACATATTCCCTTGCCATTTAATATGGTACATTAATAAATTATACAAAAGGTGATGATAACATGATTGACCTTTATGCATACTTGTGTATTTGTATTTTGATAAAAAAATTCTTATATAAGTATGTATATTTATAACAATGCACAAATATGTCCTAACGGCCCTTTGCCCTGCCTGAGGACTATTCCATTTGTCTGGAGTTATCAGGAAAGCCAGTGTTTCCTATAAGTAAGGTTGACATCCTGAGACTCAAAATTCTACCTTAGCCATTGGGATAAAAGTCTTTTAAAATGCTTTCTGTCTTCTAAAGTTACTAAAGTAACTTTAGTAATAATTAGTAATAATAATCTAAAGTAATAATTAAACATTTTCTGATAACGGAGGGTCAGCATTATGACCATTCACAATTAGAATAAATGAAACAGCTGAAACCTTGAATGGCCTCTGACATTTTTTTCTTTCTTGCATCTTTGTATTTACTTCTTCTAACTCTTCTATCTTTTCACTTTGCTGTCAGGGTGTCTACTCTACCTTCTTAAGGCAGATCTGTGTGCCTGCTTACAAGAGTAACTCCTTGTATTTTTTAATTTGTTGCTTGAAATCTGATGAGGGCTGGGAAATCTGAGAGTCATAGTTGTTAAATTTTGTCTAAAGTACAGAACAGCTTTTGTGATGTTGATTTCAGCTGTTCCAGACCATTCTGCCTCTTTCTCAGTGGTCTCTATTAGTAATAGAAAAATTTACCAAATCAGTGCATCTGGATATGTGGGGATAAATGTCATACTGGGGATAACTGCGAACTAATGTTCAGGGTTATGCACTGAAAACAGTCAGCAAGATGTTATTGTTAGAAAATACTGAGAATTTTTATCAGACTTCTTCCATAATTCTCATTATATAACCCAAAGTAGGAGAGAATTTTTGAATATCAAAATAGTATAAATCAGTATAAAATAAATTAGTATAAAATAGTATAAACTATAAATTTATTGTTTTATTACTCTAAACACCTAAAGACCCAGACTTATCTCAGCAGCTTTCCCAGCAGACCTGGCTACCTTGAGATACAGAGCCTGTATCTTTAATTACCAATTTAAACAGCAAGTCCAATACTGCAGCAGGAATTGTGGAACTGGGCAATGATATCAAAATCTGCATCCTGAAAAGCACTGATGAGTCTGGAAACTGGAATGAAAATAGTTCTCCCCAAACTCCTCCTTTCTATCAATTTTAGACTGTACTGACTACATGTTCCCATCTGAATCAAAGGACCAAATAAAGAATCATAAAGTGTGACCATTTGAAGATGGCCTGGCCACAATATGTGCTATTAACTGCTTAGTGACTGATAGATGTTTATAAATATAAAAGACTGTTATCCACAAGAAAGACATCTGGACATAGACACGAGTTCAGTTAAAAGCTTGTGTCTGAGCATTATTGCTCAGCCAAGCATAGGGCTGAGCAGTGGGGTACAAAGAAATAAATGGAATGGGTTTCTGCCCTTAGAAGCCTTATAGACCAGATTGTCTTCTAGAGGACATTCTTAGTAACTCAACAAGGACTCACATGAATAAATGAATGATTAGTGACACTGATCCTTGAATGTGGTGTTGAGATGTGGCACAGTCTTGGTATGTAACATGTCTTTTTTCTCTGGCTGCTTTTAAGATTATCTCTTTACTACTGATTTTGAGCAACTTGATTATAATGTAACTTGGGATAACCTTTCATGTTTCTCTTAGAGTTTCTTGAGTTGCTTAGATGTGTGAGCTTGCGGTTTTCAGTAAATTTGGAAAGTGTTCAACATTACTTCTTCAAATAGTTTTTTCTGTTCTCTTCCTCCTTTCTCTCTTGTTTTGTTTGGTTCTCCATTTACACATCAGGTCACTTGAAGCTCACTGATGAACTGTCAATTTTTTTTTTCTTTTTCCTCTGTGTTTCATTTTGTATAGTTTCCAGTTGCTATCTTTCAGTTCACTAATCTTTTCTTCTGCAATGTCTAATCTGCTGTTGATTCCATTCCATGTATTTTTCATTCCAGATGTTGTTTTCAACTCCAGAAGTTTTATTTGTATCTTTATAAATTTTCCATGTTTCCAGTTAACTTTTTCAGCACATGGAACATAGAGTTTAACTTTTAAAGCAAAGGTGGAAGACTTACATTCAAAATCCTCTAGAGCTCAAAGACATTTCTTCATTTTTAACTTGTTCTTATAAAAACCTAAGTGTTTCTCAAGTAAAGCAATAATTCATTAAAAAAAAAATCAAGAGATGGCAAACTTGATTTGCCACTATCTAGATGGCTTTGCATTTCAGGTCAGACTCAGGCCTGGAACCTGGAGCTTCTCTTCCCATCCCCTTCTAGTCCATCTTCCAAAGCCAGGGAGCTGGGTGGGGACTTGCAGCAACTTAGTGCTCTTGGGTATATACAGTGACAAACCCTTAGCTTATGACATCCTGCATCTTTGCATCTAGTGTTGCGACTGATCTGCATGATGTGGGGTGAAGCCGCCACGATCTCCTCTGCTTAAAGACGATGCATCTGAGAAACACTGAGGTGCTTTAATTTTCCCAGGACCACAAAGCTTAGAAAAGTTAGAGCCTAGGTTTGAATTGTGATCTGAGTTGAAGCCTCCTAACTTTAGAGGGAAGTTAATGCTAAGGGCAAGTTCAAGGAAGTGACTTCCATTACTATCTCTTTCCTACTTATGCAAGGCTATACTCTGTCATTCTTCTTGGTGAGACTCTACATTTGAAGATTTTCTCTTGTTGAAAGCAAGAGACAAGTTCACCTCAAGTTCATCCCAAACTGAATTCTTAAGGTACAGCATTAGTGATGCCTTATGGGCAGGGAGGGAAAGGGATAATTATGTTCATTCCTAAGACTCTCAAGCGAAGAGGTGAGCCTGCCATGCATGAGTAAGTAGCCAGCTCCTGGGAAGTATCATCAGGGTCTGGGTCCCAAGAGCTGGGAGGTCACATCCAAGAAAGAAAATGCTGCAGCTGACACTGTAGCCATGGAAAGGAAGATGGCAGAGAGAGACGTGACAAGAGTCAGGTATTGGAAGGTATAATAAGAAGGGAATGTATTATTACACGATACTGAAGCCAATACCTGTGGTACCCATGGTACTGAGCTTCTGAGAGTTATCTGTAGCTATGTGTCTATATTAATATTGTTTTGAAGAAAATGAATGGTAAAGAAAAGATTGATTTATGGATATCCCAACCCCCAGGCATTGATGTTAAATGAATGAGTAATTGAAGGTGGAGGTCTTGATATTTTCCCTACATGCCCTCAGTTCTTCTAAGAGGTTACACTCTATTGTGCGATAAGGCAAGTTAGCCCATGTAACTATTAGTGACCAAACTCAGGAATTCTTTGCTATCGTGAATCCGTTTCTACCCACAAAGAAGGTCATGAAAAATTTTTGGTGAGAACCGACCTGGAACAGTGTGTATTTGTAAAGACCCAGAGAAAAAGACCCTCCTAATCTCTTTCCCAATCATAAAGTTGCTTTACTGTAACCTTTTGCCAAAGATAACTATTATCCTCTGTAATCCCGTAATTTAAAAATGCAAGAGATTCTTTTCCTTTGGGGACAGGACCAGCTACAACATTTCAGGATTCACAGCAGTTTTCATATGACATGTTTGGGTATCAGCTCCCTTAACTGTCAATGACAGTGCTTTGAAAAGTCTCAACATGTCAGTTGCCCCTGAAAATGAAGTAGCTCAGCTACACAAATATAACGGAAAGCATTCATAGCATCTTCAATGACTATACTTACATCTATTCCTCTGTATTTTGTAGCGCTCTTCAACGACCCCTGAGCCCTTAAGAAGAATTTTTAAAAGAAATACCTTTCTAAGTCCAACAGTTCAATGGAACTGGTCTTTCTCTAACATCCTTAGAAACTTTATTAGAATTGCACTTCTCAAAATTGGACTTCTCATATTTCCTAAGGACTTTCTCATCATTCCAGATTTCTTTCTTATTGTAACAAACTCATCATACCTTCCAGCTCCCTGCAGCCAAGTTCTGCAGGGCGCCTGCCGCCCCTTCCAGCGTGTCTGCATTTGAGCACTCAGAGAGCAGTGTGAGGTAGGGTTTGACTATGGATGGGTGCCACAGCATCTGGATCCCTTTTGGTGGTTCTGCACAGTCTGGAAGAGGTCCTACTCCATCCCACTGGTGGAAGAGAAATGAGAGAGTAAACATCTTCAACATCTTTACACTTCCCAGTATTGCCTTCGGCAAACATCAAAGACAAAAACAAAAGCAGGGTGTCATGACGTTTGGTGAGCATCTACTGTAGGTAGGATACTACATCAGCAGTCCAAGGACCACCAAAAATGGGAGAGCCATTCCTACCTACCGAGAGCTTATGATGGAGGGTGGAGGGGGTCGGAGCATGTACATAAGTGAATGTAACTGGCAGTAGAATGGCTAAGCCCTCTGAGAAAAATTCTAGCACACTGCTACAGGAAGGAAGGAGAAGAGATGGGTTAATTTTAATCGGTCAGGGTGGAAGAAAGCTAAACTTCAAGGCATCTTAAGCATACCATAGGCATAGCATAGTAGTTAGTAACTATCAAATGCCTTCACTTCTTATACACAAGTGTTAACTGTGATAAATTCCTATATCACTTGTAAAATACATATTCTGTCATTGCATCTATGGGCATCAAACAAATGACAGAATGGACAAAGGAGAGAAAATTGTTACGGTTTATTACATACATTGACGTGAGCTATAAGCAAATTTTGATCTTATAGAAATTCTGATGTTTGCTTTGAATTGAATCTAATAAATAACAGAATATGTAATTAAAAATTAATTACATATACATTTTAAATTATGGATTATATGCACAAAGGCATATCGGTAGAGTCTTAAAAATGATAGCTATGAAGATCATGTAGCAATTTGGACAAATGTTTATGATAAAAGTTAAATAAAGCAGGATGCAAAGTAGTAGGGGGTTTGTGTTTGATTCTAAATAAAATGCATAGTAAAAAAATGTAATGATAATAAAAATTTATTAATAAAGTGTCTTTCATTTTTTTCTACCTTTCTAATTTTCTGTTTTATTACCCTTATAATTTAAAAATATTAAAAGTTCCACTAATGATTCTGATCTTTGATCACACATTGCCTTTTTCTTTCATTAAAAATAAAGGTAATGAGTATAATGAGGGTAGAAATAAAGTAATAAGTGTAGAAAAAATACTCCCATATTCATTTTTGAGAAAAATCATAGTAAAACAAAAGAATTACTTTATAGTATCAGAGTGGGAATATTAAGTTATTTAACTGCTTATTGGTGTTTATTAATGATTGCTTAAAACATAATCTAAAAGACATATATATCAATACTAAGCTTTCTCACAGATATTTTATGTATATACATATATGTGCACCTGTGTCCATATATATGTATGTATACCTATGAAAACAAAATTGTATTTCAGAATCTGTGTAAGTTCCCTACTTCTGAAAATTTACCTGGAAGAAAATATAGCTTATGTCCTATCCTCGCAACAAAAATAGAAGTGTTGATAGAAATAATGAAAAGTTGTTTAACAGTCACAAACAATTTCAAGAATTCTATCACTTATTTTCCAAAAGAAAAATTAAAAATTCATGCCTTCTTTTTCTCAGTTATGATACAGCTTAACTCAGTTCAAGGCTAAAGCTCAGAGATGAATGACATCCCATCGACGGGTGACAGCCATCCCATTAAAGGTCATTTTCATTCAGAGTGTCACTCTATCTCAACTTTATAACAAGGACTCTCAATGTGGGGATCTTTCTGTTCTTTCAACCAAAGCCACTTCTAAACCCTTCAAAGCGGACTTTGCACCTGTACACAGCCTATCAATAAAACCAGTCCATCTCTTTTAAATACATAACAAAACAAAATTGAAAGTGAACCAGACTTGTCACATTGCTCCTGCTTCATTATTTGAGACTGGCTCACTGCACCAGATAGAAAGAGAGCACTAGGCTAAGAGAACAGCCCTTTTGTAGATTTGGTGACTTTGATGATGAAACAGGAGTGATATTGTCTTCTCATAGGAAACCAGCTGGGGGTATTGAATCTCTCGGCTAGCTAGTGTAACAGGAAATGCAAAATTATTTCATTTTGTTATCTCCTTAATACTTTTAAGCTATCATTTTCATATAAAGATTTAGATTTCATATAAAGATTTAGAGCCCAACATGGATGGAATTTCCCTCTCATGTAAGAGCCAACATAACAGCGTGAGGTATAGAGAAGTTTTATTTGCACTCTCATTACAAAATGTGACAGAAAAACTGTAGAAAGAGCAAAAAAAAAAAAAAAGCTGTGTTATCATTTGCTGGGTTTCATCTGGTTCTTTTCTTCTAACTTCTGTGCAAATAAAACAGGATAAATGGCTAAATCATTAGATAATTTTCTTCCGTTCTGACACGTGATCTATGTAGCTCTTAAATACCTTTTATTACAATCCTTTCTTAGTGGCTACAGAGAGAATCTGAAGGGAATAAAAGGAAAACTGATGTGAATATGGATAGCCTTTGACGGCAACAAAAGAAGTTCAAAGGGGATTCTCTGCTATTTCAGAACGCTGATGACACCCTGGCACATCGACACAGAAGACAAAGAACTATTTCAAAGCCAGTCAGTGTATCCTGCCTTCATCTGGGTACTTTATTCAAACTTTTATTGAGTTAATAGGGAAAGAAGTATCTATCAACTGTCCATTAAAAAATAGATTTTCATCACCTATAAAAGACCGGAAGTCTTCTTTAAAAGTTGTGCTAACACACCTGAGGTCATGTCGCCTAATCAATCAATACCAACAGGACTACAGGGCAATGGTGACATCAGGATCAGACTGAAGTTGTGAAACAGTTCTGCACGTGAAAACGTTTAATGCCAACCTTCTTCTAGAGTGAGGATCCACGAGAAATCAAGGGATATGCAACTCTTTTACCAAAAAAATGGAAACACATCATTTATAAATTTAAATACAAGATGAATTTATCCTAAAATTTCTTCAAAACTGCCACATGGCTTGAAGACAAGCAGTGGCTAAATCTTTAACACAGTCAAAACACTCATCACACAGCTATTTAGTCCAAAGAACACAGAACTTAAATTTATAAATAAGCCTTATGCAAACTATATTTGTTTTTGACTGTACCTTAAGGGCATATTACCAAAATTTTTCTAAGAACTTGAAATATGAAAATAATATATAAAGAAACAAAATGTTTTCAGGTCAGGAGGGAGAACTTTCTATGTAATAGAGACAAGGCACAACCAACAAAGTATTTCCAGGAAACCAACAGGGGCAATGCTAGCAGAGTATTTTTTGATTATATTGGCTGCATTATTGCCAAGTTGGGACATATAAACACACACACACACACACACACACACACAGAGAAGTGTGTGTGTTTGTATGTCTTCATTTATCAGGTTTAAGTTTAAAAATCAAACAGAAATTAGACAAAGGGAAAGCAAAAGAAAAAGGAGAAAGGCATTTGTGGTTTTAAAAAGTTTTCTGCCAGCACAGGGGAAATGTTGAGTGAAAATATCCCTTCTTCCTCATAGTTTTACTCCTTAGACTTGAGAGTTAAATAAATGTTCCTTAATTTTAAGCACATTTAAAATTTTATCTGTTATATTTTAACGAATAAAACTTGCAAAAGTTCTAACTGTTTTTTTTTTTTTTTTTTTGCGGTACACGGGCCTCTCACTGCTGTGGCCTCTCGCATTGCGGAGCACAGGCTCCGGACGCACAGGCTCAGCGGCCATGGCTCACAACTTCCCAGACCGGGGCACGAACCCGTGTCCCCTGCATCGGCAGGCGGACTCTCAACCACGGCGCCACCAGGGAAGCCCATATTCTTGATTCTTAAAGTTAGTACTTAAATGTTCAAATTATACTTTATGCAGGTCATTCATGTTATTAAATAGGAAAATACCCTGATAATCTCTAGCATTAAAGCTCCTCTTATTCATTGTCTTATTTATAGGAATTGAGAATTTACAAATATACTTCAAGTTTAAGAAGTTAAGGATTGAGTGGGTTATGCCAGAGTATTTTAGATGTTTTCAACAGATAATACTTTGGATTGGGACCTCCCTGGTGGCACAGTGGTTAAGAATCCACCTGCCAATGCAGGAGACACAGGTTCGAGCCCTGGTCCGGGAAGATCCCACATGCCCCGGAGCAACTAAGCCCCTGCACCCCACTACTGAGCCTGTGCTCTAGAGCCCGCGAGCCACAACTACTGAAGCCCACACGCCTAGAGCCCATGCTCCGCAACAAGAGAAGCCACCACAATTAGAAGCCCATGCACCGCAATGAAGAGTAGTCCCTGCTTGCCACAACTAGAGAGAGCCCACACCAGCAGCGAAGATCCAACACATCCAAAAATAAATAAAAAAACAAAAAACAATGTTGGGTGTCTCACCCAAATTCATATGTTAAAGCCTAACCCTTAATGTGATGGTATTTAAAGGCGAGGCCTTTGGGAGGTAATTGGGTTTAGATGAGGTCTTGAGGGTGGGGTCCCTATGATGGTATTAGTATCCTGATAAAGAGATGAAGGGACCAGAGTTTTCTCTTTCTGCCATGTAAGGACACAGCAAGAAGATGGCCATCTGTGAATCAGGAAAGAGGCTCTCAATAGACACCGAATCTGCTGGCCCCTTGGACCTCCAGCCTCCAGAACCGTGAGAAAGAAATATCTGTTTGTGTAAGCCACCTGGTCTAGGGCATTTTGTTACAGCAGCCCGAGCTGAGCAGGACAGTAGTGACAGTAAGCACTAAGAAAGTTTGGTGTCAGTGTTACGAGGACCCTCCAGCTACACCCTGGCTGTCCCGCCCTGGAAGCCCTTTTGGGGCCAGGCTGGCAGCAAAGAAGGAGTGTGTAAGGCAGGATTATGCTGACAGTAGATCACAGAACAAACCAACAGACTGACTTGTCATCCCAAGTAGCACCACATTCACTAACATATTATCAGCACTTTTGTTTTTCAGTTATATATATATATTTTCAGTTATATATATATGTATATTTATCAGACTATTTTCCATTATAGGTTATTACAAGATATTGAACATGGTTCCCTGTGTTATATAGTAAATCCTTATTGCTTATCTATTTTACGTGTAGTATTGATAGCTGGAATCTGTCAATCCCATAGTCCTAATTTATCCCTCTCCTCCTTCCCCCTTTGGTAACCATAAGTTTGTTTTCTATGTCTGTGAGTCTATTTCTGTTTTGTAAATAAGTTCATTTGTATCATTTTTTAAGATTCCACATACAAGTGATATCATATGATACTGGTCTTTCTCTGACTTACTTCACTCAGTATGACAAACTCTAGGTCCATCCATGTTGCTGCAAATGGCATCATTTCCTTCCTTTTTATGCATCAGTACTTTTCTTGACTGGCTTTAAACGTATGACTGTACAACTAATATCAATAAAACAAATAAGTGAACAGTTTATATCATTCACTATCCAAAATTGTTAGAATTGAAAATATGTATTCTCTCTCTGAGAAGGTAGTGCTCAAACATTTTTAAAAAGGAGGAGAATAAGACGCTCCCATGTTAGAAGCCAAGGGTCTGCTGAGATCTGGACACAGTGGTTTTTGATGTAGTCACGGTCAGGGAAGGAGATATATACTGGCCACTGACTGTAAGGAATGCCTGCTTAGGAAGAAAATCAGACAGCTGTGGGAATGGGCTCAATGTGTGGGTTTTTTTTTTTTTTAAAAAAAGCCTTTCTTTAGACTGGCTTTTAATACTTTTACTTCTCCTTAGAGCTTAAATTCTATTTTGAAGATTTCTCTCTTAGCTGGTTTGAGGATGGAATCATGGAAGCCATTTGCTCCTTATATGAAAAGAGAGGTCTGACTTAGGGATAAAAATCAGAAAGTTCAGGGACCTCCCTGGACGTCCAGTGGACTGTGCGATCTCAGTGCAGGGGGTGTGGGTTTGATCCCTCCTCGGGGAACTAAGATCCCACATGCTGCATGGTACCGTCAAAAAAAAAAAAAATCAGAAAGTTCAAAAACCAGAAAGTAAAGATGTCTGTACACTTTACAAAGAGACTGTGTAAATGGATTCTTCAGGGGACGGTGGCCCATGAGATTAATTATTACATTCATAAAAGCCCCTACTGAATGAGAAGAATTAATGAGGGAATTTCAGCTCCTCCCTCTGAAGGAGCTTACAACTACCCCAGTTTCTACTTCCAAGGCGCCGGGTTGGGTACCACGGAGATGCTAACAAGACGTTCTCGCCTACATGGAAGAAGGATTTACATTCTGGGAGGAGCGCTGCTAAAATACACAGCTCCTTCTGTCGCATATGTCACAGCCATTCCAGTCTATGTAAAGAAAAGAGCTTTCGCTGCCGTATCTTTGGAACACAAATAGAAAAGGCCTCTTCACCAGCGGAATGCATCTCTAGTGCCTAAATTTCTCTACCAGCGACAGAGAATGACAGTCAGCATGTGTGCGGGCTCACTTTTCTTTTAAAGGGATTTCAGTGACATAAATGGGCCAGAGGTACTGCAAGGGAAAGGGAGTGGATGTGCAGTGACAGGAAAACAGTCTGATTTTAAAATCCCACTCTTGCCTCCCAGCTGAAGTTACACATCACAGAATGCAGGAAGAGAAAATGGCTCTAAAATGGGAAACTGTCAGGGAATGTTCCTTCATGCAGGGTTTGGGTAAATTAGGCTGCAGCCAGTGCTAAATACTTTGAAGAGCCACAACCTAAACACAGTCCATCCACCGTTGGCCACTGTTGCTTGTTTTGGTCTGAACAGCAGTTACTAATTGATTTTTGCCCTGACCGTGTTTCTTCATCACTTTCAGCTAATGCGGGGAGGGAAGGAGGAAAAGGAGGAGGGCCAGGGAATGGAAGTAATGGTTATTAAGAAAAAAAAACTCCAAGCAACTGTCAAAAGCCAAAAGAGAAATGATTTTTGTGTTGACGCTTGGGAATTTGGAAGGCAAGGGTAGCTCGGGCGTCTGACTTCCCCTGGGATCTGTTCAGAAGCCGTCGACTACAGGGAGGCTGAACCTACGGAAAGAGAGGACAGAGGTGACGGCCAGTGACTCGTATTCATGTGGTACACGTGTCTCCAGGCTCTCCTTGCAAAAGATACGGGGAATTTTGCATTTGAGAGATTAGAAACCTGTCTTAAAGGTGAGATCGGCTATGGTGTTTCCCAAACAAGGCTTCAGAACAAAAGACATTCAGGGACAGACTTGCTGACTCACTTCCATGCCTGTGTGGGCGCACACCCCTCAGGAGAAGGCGGGAGGGAGGCGGGTGATGCTGTGAGCTCCAGACATTGGCACAAGGCGGCCACTGTGTTGTGACCAAAGAGGAGTGTTATCAAGGCTGGTCTGCATCACCGGGCTCGCTCGCCGCTTCCCCAAGTCATCCTGATGGAACCAACTGGAACACTAATAATGCTCACCTAGAATTCTCTCTGCTCCTAACTTCTCATCCACATCTAGGGAAACCTGGGCTATGACTCACCCTACTACCTGCTTTTTCAAGGGACTCTGTCCCTGACTCGCCAACTTCCTTGAGGTAGTCCCGTAGTCTTGCTTGTTTATATCTTTGGTGATACATCCCTCAAAGACAGTCTAATACAGTGGTTTTCAACTGGAGTGATTTTAACACCCAAGGAGATAGTGGGCAATGTCTGGAGACAGTTTTGGTTGTCACAACTAGGGAAAGCGGTGCTATTGATTGGTGTCTACTGGGTAGAAGCCAGTGATGCTGATAAACATCCCACAATGCCCAGGATAGACCGGTAGGCCGGAATTACCCGGCTCCAAATGTCAACAGTGCCAAGGTTGAGAAACCCAGGTCTAGTCTGTAAGATACAGACTATTGACTGATGGTGTGGAGTACCAAATGGTAAAATGTAAACACAAATTAATGAGTCACGAAAAATTGAGCGTTAAGTCTGTAAACCCACTGAAAGTGGAAAAACAGCATTTCTAGGTGATGGGATAAATTTTATATGAGAGGCGCAGAAGAAGGAGAAGCATCTCACTCATTCACAGGGAGTGGCAAAGGACAGTCACTGCACAGAACTGTGCAGCCTTGATCTTTGTGGGCGCATGCAATTTATTGCTTTGAGGACATGAAATAGCATGTCTTGAGTCACCAAGCTCCTGGCATACGGTGAGGTGACAGCAGAGCGAGACTACACTGCTACCAGCCGTGAGGGATGAGTGGCAGCTGAAATCAGCAGATGGTCAGAAAGGAAATGGTATTAAGCCACAAACGAGAAAGTATGGTTACTAATAAGGAAACGGAAACTGCCTGGAAGAAAGAAAAACCACCTGTGATATTAGGAAACGAGGACTTAAAAGCATCAAGCATGTCACAAAGGGGCAGATCCATCAGGTGATAATAAAGCAAATCAAAACGTACTCACACTGTCTGTCACTGCCATCCGGAGTGGTTAAGACAAATTCTGGCTATGTCGCCAGAGCCTGAAAAGCATTCTCTGTAAAAGTAAAACTAGATGTTTTACTTTTAAGAATTTATCCCTGAGAAGTGATTAAGGATATAGGCGAGATTTAACTACACGGATGTTGACTGCAGTTTACATTAGTTAAAATTTGGGAGCAACCTAATTTTCTGCTCATCGGGGACTGGTTCATACAACACGGCAGACCCCTACAGTGGAATTCTTGGTAACCTTTCCATATTCTGGTGTAGATGACTATTTACTGGCAAGGAGAGAGGTCACGCAGAGCCAAGTGATAAAGTGTCTACAACAGCCGGCAGAGCGAGGCAGGGTGGGTGCAGCGCCCACACCTGTCCTTCCCTTCAGTGGTGTGCCAGTCACCTGGCTGCAGGTAATCGGGGGCTACACTGTCTGCAGAGAATTTGCAAACAGCAAAATGGATGAAAGTTGGTCTTTCTTATTACCCTGTGCAGACAATTCTAAACCATTTCAATGATAAAATATCCCTCCTTACTGAGGTAGAGAACTCCTACTGCACCCCATTTGTATGTCACTGTACCCCTTTTCCCTTTGGTTAAGAGAATGCCCAAGGTTCACCTAGGGTCATGGTTGCCCCACAAAAACACTACACATCCCAGTCACCCCTGCAACTCAGGTGCTAATGTGTCCCATCCAGACGGAGAGGGTGTAGGCAACAGTGATGTGTGTGACATTCAGCGGGGGCAGTTCTAGAGGAAAGGGTACTCCCCTCTGTCTTCTTGGCTCCATTTCCTCTCCTGGACTCTGGATACAGAGCCATCTTTGGACCATGAGGAGGAGGGCAGCATCCTAAAGAGGTGAGCATGACAGATCTAAGGAGCCTCCGGAGATTCTGCAGACCAGAGCCGCCAGCAGCGCCGACTTTTACATTAGCGGGAAACACACTTGTCTTCTCTAAGTCACTATGAACTTGGCTGTCCGATGTGGTACCGATGTGTCTTAACTCACACTCCAACCAATATCGTATAATTGTATTTTGAAAGGTTAAACAAAGCTATGCATAAATACAGAGAGAAAGAGATCAGAGAGGATTAGAGGCCCAGGTATAAATTTTTATTGTGGCTCACACTAGAAGGGAAGATGATGGGGGTGTGTGCATTATTTTCTTCTTGTAGCTTATTGCTATTTTACTCGTATATTGTTTACATATTACGTGTGCATGTATTTATTAATATAAATATTTATAAAATTTTTTGAAGTTATTTAAATATTTTTATAGATATAATATTTTTACTTATAATTAATATATATTTTGTCTCAAGGAGAAACTTATTTAAAATTGAAGTAAGTTTAAAATTCAAATCTGCAATGTACTGATTTAAACTAGCAATAAAATTCATTTTTGTGCTTTGGGACACTGATTGCTATTTATTCTCAGAGTCTCACTTCTGGGCCAACAGCACCCATGGGACACAGTGGGCTATGTGTAAGTCTCTTGAGGCGGCCCCCAATCCAAAGTCCTGAAACTCCAAGGACACTTTTCAGGGGATGGGATTTCATGGCATCTAATCCCATTTATGTATGTCACACACTGACATCTTCAGAACTAAGCATCTTTTAGTCTGGTGTGATCAAAGTACTGCTTCTCCAGGGGTACTTTGAGATACACGCATCTACACTTGTTGACATGAACTGCAAGTTCTCAGACGATTATCAAGATCTAGAGTGTTCATTAGGTTTGCTGGTGATCGCAGAGTCAGAAGGTAATAAAATGCAGCACTGCCCTGAGAAGCGGAGGAACAGCCTGAACCACAAACGGAAAGAGAAGGGCTATGCAGCGCTCCTGGCTCACAGCAGCCGTGGGAAGCCAAGGGTCCCAAGAAGACAATGGATGAGGCTGGGACCACCGACTGGCAACAACCCCACAGCAAGAGCTAGAGGCCCAGTGGACCACAGCTGGACTGCCATTCAGCACAGCTGGTGCTGGGCCTTGGGCTAGATGTCAAAGATGGAAAGAAGACCCACACAGTCTTGTCCCTCAGAAAATTCTCCCTCTAGGAGATCAACAGCTGTATGTGACTGATAATGTGATGAGCATTGGAGGAGAAGTTTAAATAAAACCATGCAGATGCAGATGAGAGAAGGATTCACTTTAACTTGGGAGAACTCTTGAAAGGGTGAAAGTGATGTTTTACTTGGTTTTAAAGGATGATTCTCCAAGGAGTGGAAGAAGGGAAGGGGAATGCTGGACAGAGGAGGAGTGTGAGCATAAGTGAGGAGATGGCCTGCGGGATGCTGGGCTGGGCTGGGCTGGCTGGGCTGGGCTGGGCTGTGCTGGGCTGTGCTGGGCTGTGCTGGGCTGTGCTGAGTTGGGCTGTGCTGTGCTGTGCTGGGCTGTGCTGTGCTGTGCTGTGCTGGGCTGGGCTGGGCTGGGCTGGGCTGTGCTGGGCTGTGCTGGGCTGGGCTGGGCTGGGCTGGGCTGTGCTGGGCTGTGCTGGGCTGGGCTGTGCTGTGCTGGGCTGTGCTGGGCTGGGCTGAGCTGGGCCGGGCTGGGCTGGGTTGGGCTGGGCTGGGTTGGGCTGGGCTGGGTGGGGCTGGGCTGGGTGGGGCTGGGCTGGGTGGGGCTGGGCTGCTCTGGGAAAGCATGCAGGTTAAAGGCCTTGAGCTTCTGTGGAGACATGTCTATAGTCATGGAAGAAATTAAGGGGTCTTAAAGGTTTTACACGGAAGCCCAATACTACTGCTTTTGTGGATAAGATATCATGCTGATATCTTAAGTGAAACTTCCCACAATCTATGCATTTGGCATCAACAACCTAGAAAAGAGATGAAAAAGAGTAATAATACTTCTCTTAAATTGACCCCAGCTCACTAAACAAAGGTTATCAGGAGAGAGAGGAAGTTGATCATATAAAAATGCTGGATCAGAATCACCTTTGAATTCTGATAGGTTTACATCCTCACCCATGTGGATATATAAATACCCCTGTGAACTAAAAAATTCAGAGGTGATTCAAGCAGAAGAGAGATTTTTGAACTCTAGGAGATCTTGCTTGTTTTCCTTCTGTTTTTCACTGCGGGTTTCTCTGTACACAGTCAAGTTCACACAGAGTAGGTCTTGAAGGCCCAGGTCTGCTCATCAGACCATCAGCCAGCAGTATCCTGTTACCTCTAATCCACGTTTGAGCACCACTGATCCCCAGACACCATCGCAGGAACCTTGGCCACATGCCAAATCGAAAAACAAACAAAAATGCTTATTTCTACAAAGGGTGGGAAAGCAGCTAAATCAATTTTGTCTACTGCTATTTCCCTGGACCTCAATCTTCGGATTGCCACCCCTGCCCTGCTCTGCCAGGCTGCTGGCACAAAGCCCTGCCAGCAGCGGTGAGGACTGTGCTGGTGAGATATGTCTCTTGGCACATGGCATGTAGACTGCTTTGGCAGAGGGTCTAATTGAAAAGAGCTACTAGAGAAACCAGTCATTTCTTATAATTCAGCGATAGGCACTGAACACAAAGTCAGAAATTAATGAATTTGCAACGTCCTTTTGGACCAGAATACGATGCATAGAAGTGTCCAATACAGCCACACACAGGGGCTTACATCTGATGGTTCTGTATCACATATTTTCTTGAATTATCCCTATCAGGGATCTAAAAGAAAGTTTGCAAGATTTTTATTATAACTAAATCTGACCTGCAAGTATAGTATTTTCCAAGGGTACAGAATACCAATGCCCAAGGTGAAAGTCAACGTAAATTTCTGGAATTCAGCAAGTGACAGAGTCAATCACTAAACCAATATTAGGATTTTCATCACTTCTGCTTCCTGGTAAAACCTCTGGCTCCTCTGTCCTGGTAAGGATCTGCCGTGGATTAGACAACTTTTCATTTTATCTTATGCCTTTCTCTGAGGCAACTCAAATTTAAGAGAAAAAAGCATATACAGTTGCATAAACAAACACTGACTTGGTCCGTTAGTTCCTTTTTGGATATTATTTTAAAATAATATTTGAAAAGATTACAATTGTAATGCCCATTGTAGAAAATTTACAAATACATATAAGAAGAATCAGTCACTATCTTCCATCATCTTTGATGTACTGCACTTTTTCTAAAATAACGTATTTTTGTACATGCATATATTTTGAATTTGCATATGACACATATTTTACTAAACTGGCCAGGTTTTATCTGCATTATATCTATACCTATATACCTCTTTCTTCATTTCACTTTGTATTATACACTTTCTATAATCACTACCTATTCTTTAAAGAGACTGACTTTATGAGCAGTAGAGATTCCAGGGGATGTATTATATCTGACCATTTTTATAGCTGCAAACCTAACACTCCATCTGTTTACATCCTCATTAAGCTTGATACTGAATTTCCTGGCACTTCAAAATATTTTTATATTATGTAGGAGAACAGTTTGAAAACATTTTTTAAAACTATCATTTGGTTGAAATAACTTTGAAGCTTCTTTATAAACAACAAAGTTCCATTGTGTTTTAACTTACGGTGGTTTCAGCAAAACTTTCTTAAAGAAATTATTTTTTTCTCCCTTAAAAGAATATTGTAAGAAGAAAAATAGAACAGACTGTACTCATTTTCATTTAGATTTCAGGCAAAAATCCTAAGATTCTACTCATCATTTTAGTGTACTGAACTTAGAAGAGAGCTCACTGATGTCATAAATTATGGTTTGAAGTACAGCGTTCTGAGGTGGAATATCGCTCACCATGAGGTTTCATGGAAGCAGCTAAGCCCCTTGGAAGAAGGGCTCTATCTTGGCGTGATGTCCATGAATGTTCTCTTCTGACCCCTGGCTTCTCTGGACCCAATCAACTCCTAATCTCACCTGTCATTTGAAAGACCTCAAGCCACCAGAGCACACCTTGGCAGAGTTGGGAAAAGGGTTCAGTGTCAGGGCAGAATCTTACTAAAGGAGACACCAGGGCCAGGCACAGAAGCTATCAGAAGGCTGTGCTTCAAAATCTAAGCCATAGACTAAAGAGAAAACCATGAAATCAGAGTGAATTTAACCTCAGTTTAAAGTTTTTCTTTCTTTCTTTTCTTTCTTCCTCCCTCCCTCCCTCTCTCTTTCTCTCTTTCTTTCTTTCATTCTGCCTGCCAAGGCTAATGTCATATTAATGGACTTCCACAAATCTGATTTCCAAAGCTGCCTGGGCCCATCCCAGAGGTTCTGAATCATTAGGTTGTAGGTGAGATTCAGGTGATTTTGATCACAGGGTAGACTGTAAA
Source organism: Aethalodelphis obliquidens (assembly GCF_003676395.1). NCBI lineage: Eukaryota > Metazoa > Chordata > Mammalia > Artiodactyla > Delphinidae > Aethalodelphis > Aethalodelphis obliquidens. The sequence goes on from NW_020837973.1 coordinate 9,232,401, forward strand.
GCACTATATTCTTGCCCATAGGCTTCTCTTCCTTTCAACTTTATTGAGCTTGCTTTCCAGGGTAAAGCAGTGTAGGGACTGGGCCCCAAGGTATACAATACCACAAAAGGAAACCATGAGAAGAACCCATGTACCTTTGTTAGGCCATCTTTAACTTATTTGATAATGAAAAATATTCAGAACCCATAATCGTTTGGCACCCTTAAGTACCAGGTAGGATAACTGAAGTGTGTGACATCACTTAGTATAATACTTGGCACATGGCAGGTGCTGGCTAACCACTGCATCCCCCCTGGTAGGAGGGTTCTAAGAGGCAGAATTAAGAACCATGGCTCGATACTCCCAAAAGGCTCCTCCAGTTCAGGGGGAGATGGAAGACACAGAGTACTGATCCAGGACAGGAGAAAAAGCAGGGCTGGGGATTTATTTCTCAGAGTGGAAGGTCACCGTCAAAGAGGCAATGAGCCTGTATCTCCTAAATTATAGGCGTGTTTAAGCTGCAACATACAGATCCAGAAGCTGTAGAAAGACCTGGAGCCTCAGGGGCTACAAGCAGCTTGAGAACTGGAACCTACAAAAATGCTAACACTGACACATTCAGGTTAAATGTAGGAATTATATTTAAGGACACATTCCCATTAATCCTTACCGTGAATAAAATAGTTCCTTTAACCCTCACTCGGAGTTAAACTTTTCCAAAAATAGTTTAGAAAATAGTGTGCTGTGACCTAAACAGATATTTTTGAAAATTTATTTTGAATTAAAAACCTGGCAAGAGAGCATGTTGGGGATTCTGTCCCACTTTCTCAGTCATCCACTCCTGAGGACAGTCAGATCTTGGGTTTATAGGACCCTCAGCAGCTGGAGATACAACCATAGCGTCCAGGGCAAGGCTGGAGGTATAACCACAGTGTCAGGGGAAGGCTGGGAACATGACCACAGTGTCCGCAGGAGACGGGAAGATCTCCGTAGCAGGGGTTTCTGGCAGCCACAGGACGGGCACTTTTTCTCATTACTCCCTTACCTGGGGGCCTGGTGGGTGAGGGGTTCTACCTCCCAGAAGCTCCCGAGGGGCAGGGCTGGAGGCTGTTCTGTTTTTGCCAAGGCTGAGAATCACAGCCTGTGGGCCTTTACTTCAATGCAGGGCAACCGACAGCTGCTGGAGGAAAGGCCGTTCCATTCTGAAGAGGCCTCTCCAGCCGGACAGCTATCTGGAGTAACCGGAATTGCCCCCCAAGGCCAAGCTTCTAATGGCATTCTGTTGGGAGGGCTGTGAATTATTCCGTTTTCCAACAATAAGTGCAAGATTGCATGTCCAAAAGTTCCCAAATGACCTATACAATATATGTTGGATTTCTGTGCCTCTCTCCACAGCGTCCCTTCTTAGACCACACCTATCCTTGTGCAACTGTACCACCTGCAAGGCACCCGCCTGGCCCCCGCAAGGACCGCAATAAATGTGTGCATCGACACAGAAGAATCAGCGCCTGCATCTGACTCGACTGTGTGAGCTGGAAACTTAGAGCTTGCCCTGGACTCAAGCGGCTCTTTCCCTTTTTGAAATTTCCTATCTTTGCGTGGCTGCAGAACCTGAGGGGAGTCATGTAATGCTCCACTGTCTCAGCTATGAAATCCCCACAGAAAGCCTGTGCAGAGGCATTAGTGATGTGACCGCGTGTCAGAAACGCAGAGCCCTGCACCTGCAGACACAGACGAAACATGCATGTTGTGATTAGGGCAAGGGAAGATTGCATGCAGCTGCGAGTCCCCACATCACCTGATCTTGAGATTTCTTTTTCTTCTTCTTCTTGCCCCAGCACCCGGAGCTCTCTGCATCTTTGCCATTGGCCTCACCACAGAGCAGCCCGTCCAGCTCATCTGTGCCCAGGTGCTGTCCCTGAGACGTTTCCGCTGCCAGCCGGTACGAAAGGTTCCTTAAAATGCACACACAGTTTTCAACGGTCTGGAGAATCCAAAAAAAAAAAAAGGAGGAGGAGTGAATAAAAACTAACCAGCACTCCTCCACCCAGAAAAGCGATCCGTCTTTACACACACATTTTTCTTTGGATGCATGTAGCCGCTGCCCCTAATGGCTCCCTTGACAGCCACAGTGGAAAGAATTTAGGGAAGCTTGGAAAAGTCCTAAGACATTTTCTCACCCCAAAGATACTACTTATCAACAAGAGGTCCTTTTCTAAGCAGCTGCCATTGATTGAAATTCACTTGTGAGCGAGGAAGAACTCACAACCACGAGAGGTCCCAGATGGCGTCCACTTACGGACAATGGCCGCATGGGGACTAGGGCTCTGAACCACCAAGAGCACAGACAACTGGATTTCTGTCAGCTCTGGGAGGGCGACATTAACATTTACCATCTACCAGGGCGCTTTCTGGGGGTGAAACAGGGCAAGAGGTGCAAACCAGGGTGGTCCCAGGCAAGCCGGGTTCTGTGTTCACCCGGGGGCATCCGTGTTTCCATGCTGATTTTCCTGGCAGGGGCGTTAAACAGTGGTTAAGGACACACATAGAGCTGGATACCTGTAGTGGTCTCTGACCACTGGCTGTGTGACTTGGACAGTGCACCCAATATCTCCGTGACCATAACCTGCTCTGTAAGACGGCCATGATAGTGGCCACGTTTTAGGCTGCTGTGTGGAATATGGGAATTAGAGTATTTACATGTGATAGGCAGAATAAAGCTCTCTGCCCCAAAGATGTCGACATCTTAGTCTCTGAAACCTGCGAATACGTTAGGTTATGTGGTGGAGGGAATTAAGGTTGCTAATCAGTTGGGGAGATTACCCTGGATTACCCAGGGGGGGCATGGAATCCTGAGGGTCCTATAAGCAAAAGAGGAGGCAGAAGAGTTAGAGTGAAACCCTGTGAGAAGGACGTGACCTGCTATTGCTGGCTTTAGAGATGCAGGAAGGGGCCGTGAGACAAGGAATGTGGGCGGCCTTGAGAAGCTGTAAAGACAAGGAAACAGATGCCTCCCTCAAGCCTCCAGAAGGAATGCAGCCCTGTTGACACGTTGATTTTAGCCCCAAAAGACCCCTTTTGGACTCCTGATGTCTAAGATGGTAAGATAATAAGTTTATGTTTTTAAGCTGCCATGTTTGTGGCTGTTTGTTATAGCAGCAACAGGAAACTAACCCGGTATGTAGGTACTGAGAAGAGTTCCTGGCACACAGCAAGTGCTGTACAAGGATCTATATCATTAACAATGGTGGAGATGGTACTGCTGGGAGGTCCAGAGCTTGTGACCTAGATCTAATGGGTCCATGATGGAGTCCTGGCTCTGCCATTTAATGAGCTGTGTGACCTTGGCCAAAGTGGGAAATCTCCCTGTGCTCCTACTTCCTCCCAAACTCCCCACTGCCAAATTGGAGATTAGGTCTCAACATACGGATTTTGGGGGAACCAAACGTTCAGACCAGCGCATCAACCTTTTGACCTTTGTCCTGGATTTGAGGAACCGAGGGAAGAGGAAAAAAAATACCAAATTTTTACAAAGGACAAGATAATGATGGAGAATAAATTGAACTGAGATAAGTTTTATTTTATTTTTTAAGTTTAAATTTTTTTATTGAAGTCTAGTTGATTTACAATGTCATGTCAGTTTCAGGCGTACAAAATCTGAAAAAGAAGAGATAAGTTGTCTTTTTAAAAGCATGCCAAGTTGGCTATCATTTTTCAGGCACCAACTGTGTGACAGACACCATTCAAGGCAGGGAAGATCGTTCCATTTTACAGATGAGGTCTGAAGCGTTCAGTAACTTATACCAGATGGCACCACTTTTTCTAGTCTTAGGATGGGACTGGAAGGGTGGTGAGAGCTGCCAGGTCCAGATCCTGCACTGTTCCCACCTATGACTGGGATCTGGTAAAAGGCGCTGTATATGTTTGACATGACTACTGTGGGCAGGAAAACCAAGCAGGAAAACCAGTTTTCAGGGTATATTTTGGGACCTTTGCCATTCCAAGCGTTTCTTGTCAGCTTCTCAAGGTTTCATGGGCTGCTAATCCCACAGGCTTTGAGTCAACTTGATCTTCTATTTCAAGCATCCTCTCAGCATCGAAAAAGGAACCGGCATGAAAGCAGGTAAACACAGGACAATACATGAAAGGGAGAAAAGTCTCTCCCTGAAAAGAAAATGTTATGGCCTAAGTCAGAACGATTTTTAAATCAGCTCAAACTGATTTTTCTTACATCAAAGACTTGGGAGAATAAACTCCTTTCTCATACTGCTGTTCATCTTCCCTGGGGCACCTCCATGCCTCTGTTTAACAAATGACCACTGGGGAATAGATCTGCCGTTTTGAGAAATGTCTTATAATCTACCTGTGGCTGAGGGATGATTTTGAGAGAAGCTGGATGGTGGGGAGAGGAAGGAGAGACAGAGAGGGGATGGGGAGGGCGGAAGGGAGACAGAGGAAGTGGTAGAGAGGGATGGATGGGGGTGGCCCCAGGGGTTGAACTTATCTCTCCTTAAGCTTGGTTTGGGAGGGTTACCAAGTCAAGAGCTTTTCTCTGCAGGGGCAGGAAAAAAAGAAAAAAAAGAAGACTGCCACCGCCCTCCTTGGGGACACCAGCAGAAGGTGGGTGGCAGCTGGTGGTTTTGGTTTCCATATCCATTGCCGTCAACAGAGCTTTCAGTAGCTCCTCTAGGTCACCAGGGTCATTTTGACTCCTTATTTTCTATTAGAAACGGCTAATTTGGAAGCTGTCTGTAGAACGCTCCACCATATGTTACCCTTTCAACAAACTGTTCCAGTTACCAGGAGCTGAGCTGAGAGCGTGCGTGGAATCCAGGCTCTTGCACTCATTAACTTCGCTGGCCTCAAAGACAGCGTGCACACATTTTTCCCTCCTCTAACTTGTCACTGAGAAAGCCCAGAAGTGGCCAAGAAGAGGGCCGAGTGGAAAGTGATGGGACAATAATAATACGTTAAAACTCAATAGCACATGCTGGCCAGCAGAGCACTGCTGAGTAGTTTATCACATTTGATCCTTTCAACAGCTATAAGGATCCTCCTTGTCTCAAAGCTGAGGTCACCCGGGTCCTGTCCTTGGTCATCGGGAGGACGAGATGGCACGTTTTCCAGCACGCTCCCGGGGCCAAGCTCAGTGTTCTTGCTGCTCAATCAGGAATATCTGAGTCTTCTGTTTTTTCTTCTTTTAATTTTTATTTTCTATTGGAGCATCATTGATTTACAACGTTGTGTTAGTTTCAGGTGTACAGCAAAGCGATTCAGTTATACAGATACGTGTATCTATTCTTTCTCCAATTCTTTTCCCATTTAGTTTATTAAAGAATATTGAGCAGAGTTCCTTGTGCTGTACAGTAGGTCCTTGTTGATTATTTAGTTTAAATATAGTGGTGTGCACATCAATCCCAAACTCCCAATTTATCCCCTCTCCCTCCCATCTTTCCCCTTTGGTAACCATAAGTTTGTTTTCTAAGTCTCTAAGTCTGTTTGTAAATAAGTTCATTTGTGTCATATTTTTTAGAGTCTGCATATAAGCGGTATCAGATATTTGTCTTTGTCTGACTCACTTCACTTAGTATGAGCATCTCTAGGTCCATCCATGTTGCTGCAAATGGCATGATTTCAAGGAATATCTGAGTTTTCTGACTCCAGCCCTAAGTGGTCCTCAGTTTTTCAGTTTCCTCTTTTGGGGGAAATGTGGACGGACATTAACAAGGAGAATCTCCAAGGTCTCCCGAGAGACGGAGGAGTCTGGTCCTCTGACACATCAGAAGAAAGATGTGCGTGCTTCACAGCACTCTGATTTTGGACCATGCTCCTGAAGGCTGCCTTACCCAGTGGTGGGCACTGGACCAAGACAAGAGGCTGTTGACTCTTACTTTATTCTCAACTCCAAGGCCCAGACACTATTAAAGCTTGCTTGGTATCCATAGGCTTAGCATCCCCTGCGTTAGTCTTTACCACTTTGAATATTAAGATCCTAGCATTGCAGCTTCTGTGAATTATGAATTACCTTCAGTAGCTCTTTTCAAAATTCCTCTATTATGTTAACAGGTATCTGTAAATACTCAAGACATCTTGACTGGTTGCTTCTTCAGGGACTTAATTTTCCTGTCAATGATATTAAAAGGTCTAAAATGGCTGTTAAGGGCATTTACAAGAGAGGTTGATTAAATCTTTTCTATCATATTTCACTTTTGAAATTGATGTCATATACGGTAAATGAATGGATGCAAATGTAACTGAGTGGCAGTGATAAAATGACAGACAGTGTCATAACTGGAGTCAGCTGGTACTCAAAGGGCTAGAGTCCCAGAAAATATCATGGGTCCTAAACTTTAGGGAGTAGGGCTCAGGCATCAGGAATTTTCTAGCTTTTCTAGTAATTTAGTTTTCTAGTTTTTTTAGTAATTTTCTAAATTTTTCAGTCACTCTAATGTGTAGAGAAGCGCCATGGCAAATCATCCCCATGCCAATGAGTAACTAAATGGATGAAATCACTCTTATTTGTTCTTTATCTGACCTTACAACTAAGTTACATTATATCGTATTCCCGACTAGTGTCCATTTCAAAGCTGTATCTACTAGGGCGGTTCTCAATCCAAGATGCACATCGAATCACCTGATGAACTTTCAGAGGAATAGAAATCGGAGACGAGAGTTGGACACTCAGATTCACTCAGGGGGCTGTGATGGGGTCTAGGCACATGCATTTATTAAATGTTCCAAAGGCAATTCCGAAGAAGAGTTGGTATTAAAAACCATGGGATTGAGGCTTTGGTTCAGAACCAGGGCCAATTTTTGGCTCCCTATGGTATATCTGGCAATATCTGGAGCCATTTTTGTTTGTCACAACTGGGCTGCGGGAAGGATGCTACTGGCATCTAGTGGGTGGACCCAGGGATGCCGCTCACCATCCTACAGTGCACAGGGCAGCCCCCAGCAGAGAACTGGACCCAGATGTCAACAGAGTGGCTCTGGAGAAGGTCTTATTAAGGTATCACATGTATTAAGGTCTTATTAAGGTATCACATTCATCACATGTATTACTTGAAAGCATCAGTAAAGTCTGTGTTGATATCGGGATATTATGAAATGACAAATTTTTTATTGAAAACGAACCAAAACTCATCAAAAGACAAGTGAAGACAAAACAAAATAGCTCAGCGCTGGTGAAGCCCATCCAATTCTATTTTGGTTTGCGAACTAAAGCACTGAATGGACGCTGACGATGGATGCTTTGACAGGCTCGTTTATGTAGCATTTTGACGGCATTTATTTAGACTTCATCAGGCATTCCTTGCATGGCACTGGACAAAATTAAGTTGTTCAAGAGCTATCGTGTAAGAATATAGGATTATTCAACTCTCAGGTAGTTTTAATATTTCTTTTTCTTTTACCAATGGATTTTAGAAAATAAAGCTAGAAGATTGTGGGCAACCTGGTATGTGAGAGTTTATACACTCATCTGGAACATCTGTAGTTACAATAACTTAATCTAAATTTTTATTCACTACTAATCAAGAATTAAGTGTCTAGTTCTAGGCTAGGATTAAACGTTGATATAGATCTCAGAGTGAAAGTAGTAAACATAGCATTAACTCTCCATCCTTGTTAGCCACTGTTTGGTCCCCTGGGCATCCTTCTTCTCTAAGATGCTTCACCTATGCAAATTCAACAAACCTTGCTATCGATCTCGCTGCTCCCCAGCGCAGACTGAATCACGTAGAGCAGCGCATCCGTGAGCCCATCACATTCCCGCATCCTCCTGCGGGCCTCCTCTCCGGCTGAACTAACATTCCTGCAAAGCAAAAGGATGTGTCAGCGCCCTTCACGGTGGTCACCTCCTCTCATAGTTTTAATCAAAACACTTTCCTTGCCTTTTCAGGTTTACCAAGAATATAATTTAATCGGGGGGGGGGATGGCCTCCAAAAAAGCATCCTGGAATTAGGTGAGTCACAGATATCTGCAAGGAAACTCTCTAAATGGAGAATGCAGAATTCCAAACACGTGATCCGTGAGAGTCCTGTGACTGCTAAGAAGGGAGACTTGGGCCAAGTCTTCAAGGTCTGCTTCCTTTACAATCGACCAGGGAATCAGAAGCTCTTTGATTCAAAGGATTCTTCTTCTTTGAGAAGTTTGAAATACTTTCCAAACACAAAGCTTTTCAACTTACTGAAGTATTTGAGAGATCTAATTTCACCTGCTTCAAAAAGATACCTACCTTGGCCCTGCCAGAGGTAAACTTCTAGAAATTTATTCTAAGAACACAGAGATTTCTGTGAAAGTTTAGTCATCGGGATGCCTATGGTACCTTTTATGGGTAGGAGTTGCCCAGACTCCTTCCTACAATGGCACAGCCTGAGCTAAAGCCAACAGAAGGGGCCCCTTGTAATGAAATGCATGGCTGGGAGACAGAGAGAGCTTCCAGAAGGTACAAAAGACATGAGACAATCTAGTCAAAGGTGAATCTTTTGGGTGCTTTTAGTTATTCCACCTGAGAGGGTGTTCTGGTCTTCCTCTCCAACCGTGATTAAGGATTCAGTTCCAGCAGAGAACTTTTGCAGTAACTGAATGAGAGACAGCACAGGCTATTAGAGGGATGCTGGAGGAGATGAGTTAATGAAAGGTACAAAGGGCCTGAAAAAATTTAGAAACTGTGGGGAAGGGTGATGGAAAGAGAGAATGATCTAGGTAGGGCAATGGTTCTCAAGCTATGGCTATTATCAGAATCACCTGGAGGGCGTGTTCATGGAGATAGCTGGGCCTCACCTTGAGATCACTGGTGGAATCTGGTAATTTGCATACTTGGTGATGCTCACACTGAAGACCTAAACTAAAGTAGCTCTAACTCTACTTCTAGGGGGAGGGTTTGGTTGGGGAGGGTAGTGTTCTTCAGTGACTGCTGGGGCCAGCCATGGGGCAGATTCCAAGAACCTGTGGCCTTAGAGCACACAGGAGTAGCTGAACAGAATGAATCTTCAAACTCATGCTGTAATTGACACAAGTGTTCTCATTTCATTTTTCCAACATCTTTCCCATTATACTTCATTCTGTTTTACAGATAAGAGAACTGAGGCTCAGACAGGTAGTCCAAGGCTACACAGGTAGTAAGCGGAGAAGCTAGAACAAACCCAGGTCTGTGAAGGACAGGAAAGCAAAGGCTTCAGGCTTGGTGTACAATACGGACTATACCTTTTAGGAATTAAATCAAAATAAAATAGGCTCAATGCTAAAATGCTACTGAACATAAATGTTTTCTTTAATATCTAAAAAGTTCTGCAGACGTGTTTAAAGACGATCTATCAGTGTTTTAATGTAACACTGGGAAAGGTTATTCAATTCACATTAGTATTTTTGGCATTTGCTGATCTTAAAATATAAACAAAACTCCTCAGTTCCTTAGATAACGTAACTGAGCAAATACTGGCAGCATTTTTATGGAAAGTGTTATAGAATCTGCCTTGGGGTGGCGAACCCTCGTTCTGACAGCATCTCTGGGAGGGAGGAAAGAAATCTTTTTGCAAAAGAAAAAGTGGTGAGAGCCACTCTGGTATTATTATTAGAAGGATGGTCTTTGTAAAAGAGCATTTTTAGAGCATTTCTCCTTGAAATGATTTTCACCAGGTCGAGCTTTGACACTGTTAGCGTACTAGGTTTGTCAAAAATTCCAATCATTACAGCATTCAAAAAGAAAAAAATTCCAATCAGAACTCTTTGGTCTGAAGAACACTGGGTGCAACGTATGACTGTCAGTCTTAAATCCTGCCTCTTTGTGCTTTGATGAGCTCATGTTTCCAAAGACAGAAGAATGGAATTTGGACTTGAAAGAACTGTAGGGATAGCTCATGTGCACCTTAGTCTCGAATATCCTCTAGCCTTTCCCCTTATCCACGAATGCTCAGTCTTTCCTTTGAGTGGCTTCACGATGGGGGCAGGCTGCCTCCTGATTCACAAATAAACATCCTCACGATCAGTCCTATTTTCACTGGTAGTCAATGAATGGGCAGGGGCAACCGATGGGAAAGACCAGGAATTAACAACTTTGTCAACGTTACATGTTTTCAATATTAATTTGAGCATTTTCTTACTCTGCTTTGTTCTAGTCTAGTCTCCTCCACAATTAAAAAAAATTATTAACTGCCTACTATATTAAAATATGTAAGATATTACATATTAAAATGTGTAAGATACTGAGAAATGAGAAAGACTAATATTATAAGTTAAGGTCCCAGTAGGGAAGAGGAAGTAATTAGGACACACACATAAACACCACCCCTCACAATGATACAGAGGGGAGAGTGCAGTTACCACAGTGTCTGCAGGTAGGATGAGGCTCCATATGTATTTTTAAGTGAACTGAGGTGTGAACACGTCTCTCTTTCAATGAGTAACTGTGTCCTTCAAGCCTTTGGGGTTGGGTTTCCGCTTTTTATCAACTATTCCCGAACAAGTGAAACATATCACAAGATTACCTTTGGTTGTTCACTCTGGAGGAGAGGAGGTTTCCTTTCCTTGCTTCCCCCCCACCCCCGTCCCAACACAAAATTTACTATACTTGTGCGTTTCACTGTTTAAAAATAAAAATCCCAATAGCCTTATGTGTTGGTCACTGAATAATTAGTTGTAATTATGGTCCCAGGTAGGTATCTGATAAAGAGCCCATGTCCAACCTACAAAGTTCCTCCTTCCTGTTGTACTTAAATCATCTTCTGCTCATCTTGAGGGAGGTGATTTCCATGTCTGGCTAGAAACTGGTGCAGCAAAATTCTATGCATAAACGTAACACTGAAACAAAGACTTGTAATTATTTTGTAAAAAGCACAATGATGCTATAATATCTACTCCTTAGAAATAATCTCTATAATCTTGATTGAACTGACAGTTGCTATGTCATTTCTGCTTAAAGTAGATTCTATAATCTTTTTATCTAATAGATGAAAAATAAACACGAATTATTATATCTTACAATTAAAAGATATAAAATCTCTTACAGTCTCTCTTATTCAAAGGTAACTAGCTAAACTGCTCTATTTTCCCTATCTTCAGTGCTGTTTCACATCTCATTACTCAGAGACTTCCTCACTCGTTACGCTCATTAAAAAAAAAAATTCAACATACAGTGCTCATAGGATCCACAGTGGAACTTACACGGAAGGCTTTGGTTTGCATGATGCCACTTCAGACGGTCAGGATAGGGGGGATCAAATCACACAGAAAACCAAGGGATGAGATTTTGAGTAATCAAGCTACTTGAAATTAATCTCTCCCTTCTCCGTACTCCCTTAGCTCTTTGAATCTCCATTATTGATCACCATTGATTTTGAACTAGAACTATTTAGGCTGTGACCTTATTGCTGCCTTGGGGCCTTCAGGAGGGTATTTGTATACCCAGCATGCAGCTGAGTGCCCAACACGTCCAAGGTGCTCACTGCCAGGTGGCTATTACATGCGTATTCAGCTCTTCCGTGGGATTGGAGTTCACATGCAGTCCATGACTGATTGACCTCTGTGCTCCACGCTCATTGGGTAAGTATCAGATGTCTGTCACACCATGAGTGCAGCCTTCTCACCTTGTGGTTTATTCAGGTTTATCCTGGATTATTCAGGGCTGTCTCAATTTGCAAAGAAAGATAAAGCAGTTGCAAAGTGTATAACTTGGGGGACGAAACTTGTTCAGTTTGAAGTTTCTTACGCTTGTTAATAATATTGACCATCCACACCGTGTGTCGAGCGATGTGCACAGTTTCGCCACCTGAAGCCAACCAGGCTGTCCCAGTGTCACACCCACCTCACCCTCCGGCTTGTAGGAAGAGTTCTCTAGTTTAAGATTAGTTTGTCTTGCTGCGCTCTCTGTTACCTCCTCTCCTCTCCACCCCACCTGATCCTTGGGCCTTTATAATCTGGCCTCTATAGGGGGTCATCTCATACCTGGCCCACCCCCAGCCCCTGGAGTCCTGGGTTCCAGCCCTGCTAAAACTCCGTACCATCCTTCCCTACAGCCGCGCACAACTCTATGCTGCCGCTCATTGGGCAACTTTGTCTCATTTCCCAATTTATAATCAGCAGAGCCCAGATGCTGGGTCTCTGCAGGATCTGGGCTGGGTTCCTGAGACTACATACAGGTGTCAAGAGTGGGATGGGGCTGCCAGAGGGCTCTAGAGAGCGGAGCAGAGATCGTTTCAAGAAACACAGGTAGTCGTATGCTAACACATATATATGGAATTTAAGAAAAAAAAAATGTCATGAAGAACCTAGGGGTAAGGCAGGAATAAAGACGCAGACCTCCTAGAGAACAGACTTGAGGTTATGGGGAGGGGGAAGGGTGAGCTGTGACAGGGCGAGAGAGAGTCATGGACATATACACACTAACAAACGTAGTAAGGTAGATAGCTAGTTGGAAGCAGCCACATGGCACAGGGATATTGGCTTGGTGCTTCGTGACAGCCTGGAGGGGTGGGATAGGGAGGGTGGGAGGGAGGGAGACGCAAGAGGGAAGAGATATGGGAACATATGTATATGTATAACTGATTCACTTTGTTATAAAGCAGAAACTAACACACCATTGTAAAGCAATTATACCCCAATAAAGATGTTAAAAAAAAAAAAAAAAAAAGAAACACAGGTAGTCTAGAGGTAAAGCTGAAATATGAAGTCACACACTGAGTAGGGCCTTGATGCCAACCCATCAGGACAGGCAGGGGGAGAGGCAGGATCCACCACAGATGACAGCACAGAGGAGACCTGATGTTCAAGCTGGTCCCTCCATGATGTGGAGGAGGGATGGGATGCCTCCTCTTTCTGGTTGTCTGTTCCTTGGTCCCCAGTGCATAGCACTGATGAGGAACTCAGTGAGTGACTGCTGAATGACATGACGCACGATTGTTTTCAGGTCTGTCCCCTTCTAGACCAGAAGTACTCTGCCAGGGTAATTTTGCCACCGGGAAACATTTACTGATGTCTGGGCACCAAAGGACATTTTGGTTGTCCCAAATGTGGAGGGAGGGGGTGTTGCTAAGAACTTCCGATCAAAATCAGCAGTGCCGTGGTTGTGAGCAGGACACTGCTCCCAAACCTGGGTTCCAGGAATCAAGTGTATTTGTCTCCTTGGGGAAACAGCAGCTATGCCTCGTTCTCTCCTACAAAAGGCCTTGGGAGAACTTGTCTCTGGGTTCCAAAATCACCGACCAGAAACCCCCAATCTTTTCCTCTCTGGGAAAGCTGAGTGTGCAGGGCCTGGGAGGAAGGGGTCCTCTGCGCGGCCAGCTGGGTCAACACAGCAAGAGCCACCCAGCCAGATTCTCTCACTCCAGGTGCGACAGTTACGGGGTCCTTGGTGTTGCGTGAGCCCTGCCACGTCTGTCCTTCCCCCTTTCTCTTCACTCAGAGGAGCTGTGCCCCAGAAACCACTAGGGCTCATCCTTTTGATTTGTAGCTTCTCTGCAGAAAGGGAGCAGCTTGTTTCCCTCTTATCACTCAGTAACCTCAATGAAGATGGATGCTCTTGTGTACCTGGTATGGGGCTACCTAGGGGCGAAGGCACATAAATGCCTTCTCTTGGTCTCCTCATCCGGAACGAGCCTACAGGGATGGTTTGACATCACTGCCTCACAGGGACACACAGCCAGGTGCTCAGGGCCTGGGCAGAGTCCCAGAGATAAATGTCTACTGCTTCAGCTGCTTCTCCCTCAGAGCCTCCCACCCAGGGGTGAGTGAGACCCCATGTGGACCACTGGGGCACCATGGGGGGTGTGTCATACCACAAGCACTCAGAGAGGGTGGGGAAGCATGGAAGGTTTCACACCGCCCTGACAACCTCATTTTCTTGACTTTGATCACGGATCTGTAAACAATCTCAAACTAATGTAAACTCATTAAAACAACGGGGGAAATGTATCAGTAAAAGTCAACATCCACACTTTCCTTCTCCTCTGTCCAAGGACATTACTGTGACCATGTGGTGTTTATCATTCAACATTGTTTTCTATTCATACAAATAAAACACGGAGGAATGTTCTGGCTTTTTGCCAAAGTGATTGCTCAGTCACTGTGCCTGTGTCCTTCAAAAGCGTATCATCGTCTATTTTTTAAAATTATTATCCTATTAATAGACATCCAAGTTATTTTAAACTTTTTAGTGTAGTAAGTAACATTAAGCTGAAATTAGGAAGAAAGGGTAGCAGAGATAAATCAGTTCAAACCAACAAAACGACCCACCCTGATTGGCACCTACTGTGCTCCACACCCAGTGCTAAGTCTTGGGATAAAGAGGAAAACACCTGGCCGTTGACCTTAGGAGTTCACAGTCCAGGAAAGTAAGCAGATGTACATTTGATGGGCCTGAATCTGATATCATCAGCATGAAACTAGCAGTATGAAGAATTTGGGAACCAATCCCCCTTGGAAGTGATGTCCAGTCACTTCCAGTGAAATCTAGATGTTCCTAGAAAGCGAACACAGGATGACATGGATGGAAGTTTTACGACTCACCTTTATTTAAGGTGTAATTAAAATCTTTGCTTAAGTTATAATTCTGTAAACTTGGACATCAACTGTTTTCTTTAACATTTGTAGCATCAAGTCATGGGTTGGGACTTAAGAAGTAAGAACACAGAGTACACTACACGCGTTCTTAGTAAGAAAGCATTTCATGAAAATTTAGTGGGAAGTACCTTCAAATTTGAAGGGTACACATGGACTTAGGGGCAGTTTTAGGTGAACAGCCTGTGTAAATACCAACCAAGCACAGCCATGCAGAGGTGGGGTCTCTGGGTCACTCTCAGCATGAACGGAGGATAGGACCTGGCAGTGAGAGGTGGCATTCCGTGGCAAATATCAATTCTGGCACATAGCTGATACATTTTTACTAAGCCTGGCATCCTAAGCCAGCCCCTTGTATCTACTAAAACCATGGTGGGCGCATGGTTCACCAGCGTAACCTTGTTGATGCTCTTACCAAACCACATAACCTGTGCTAAGTCCTCCTTGACATCTAGCTGCTGGCAGCCCAGGTGGGTTGCTCTGAGTGCCAGGCAGTGCATCACCAGACCTTCTCCTCCTGCCTGGTGTAGCTCAGCAGGAACACGCAGGTGAACATTTATGACATTTGGGCTCCCTCCACCTGCCTGGTGAATTCAAGTCATTCCAGAAGCATTTCCAGTGTTGCCTTTTTCTGACATCCTACCCAGAGAGCAGAGCCAAGGATGACAGAGGATAAGTCCCTGGCTTTGAAACCTTGCAGTTGGGATTTGCTGGGCTGGGTTTCCAAGTTGCTTTGGACCAGCACTCCATTTTATTTTCCACGTCTCCCTTTCTGGAACTGGAATGTCTATAACTATTATCCTGTGCCTGTCCCAGCACTGTATGTCGAGGGCAGATAACCTGTTTCTTTAGAATCATAGGTTCACAGGTGAAGAGAAATTGTTCCCCAGCAGCTGTACATCATGGGTTACTCATCTACGTTGGATTTAGATGATTCTGGTTATGGACTTTTGAGCTGAAGAGATTTAGGACTTTGAGTTGACGCTGTAATTGGGATGAGACCTTGGGATGAGATGAAAATACGTGGGGTGGATGTGGATCTTTGGGGACCAGAGGGTGCACTGTGGTGGACAAACAATGGCCCCCCAAGATGTCTATGTCCTAATCCCTGGAAACTGAATGGATTACCTTACATGGAAAAAGGGACTTTGAGAATGGAATTAAGGTTATGGACTTTAAAATAGGGAGACTGTCCTGGATGATCCCTGTGGGCCCAATTTAATCACATGAGCCTTAAAAGCAGAGAACATTCTCTGGCTGGAGTCAGAGAGATGCAGCAGAAGGGAAGTCAGAGAGATCCCAGCATGAAGTTTCAACTTCCTGTTGCTGGTTCTGACGTATGGGGGCCACATGCAAAGATGAGAGAGAGAGGCGGCTGGCTTCCAGCTGACAGCTGGAAAGGAAACAGAGACATCAGTCCTACAGACACAAGGAACTGGGTTCTGGCCACAACCTGAAGAAGCTTGGAAGCAGATTCTCCCAAGAGCCACTAGAAAGGAACACAACCCTGCCCATACCTTGATGTTAAGTTGGTGAGACTGGAGTCAGACTTCCAATCCACAGAAACAAACTGTAGGACAATAAATTTGTGTTGTTCTAAGTCACTAAGTTCATAGTAATTTGTTACAGCAGCAATAGGAAACAAATACACAGCATTTAGCTTTTACTCAAGGGTAAGTGGAGTTCTTCTCAACACCATCCCTAAATGTTTCACACTCCATCCTTTCCCTGGAAAACTGCTTATCTGCAATGGGCTCATGCAAGTTTTAAGATATTTCCAGATGATCAAATAATTGTATTGATTTGACCAAGACCCAAATACCCCATATATAAGACAATAAAAATTCTTCCTAATGGGGTGAGGTGCTGCCCTCGACTGTGCAAGGCCAGGAGATATTCTATGTAACTCAGAGCATACTAAGGCCCTCTGCACAGGAGATATTGATGTGATATGACGATGCACCATAAAGTATGCTGCTTTTCTTTCCCCCATCTCTGATCTGATTAACCACAAGAGCGCCACCAGGTCAGTGGGTATCAGCTTGCTCTCCTGCTTAGCTGAAATCCTTCACTTCTGCCAGCCCTCTTTCTGGCAGAAGAGTTGCCTGAAAACCTCAGTCTTCACGGCTTCAAGGGAACAGAAAGTACAGCAGCTGGTACTCTACACTGCGTGGGAAACAAGTGTGTGGATTGTAAGGGAGAGAAATGAGGCAGCTTCCCAGCTCTGATTGAGTGAAGTCTGTAGTGTGGCCTCCTTGCTTTAAGTGAATTCCCAGAACATCATCTGAAATGCTAACCCTAAGTACCAAATGGTAGGAACAGCATTAGGAATAGCCCCACCTCCACAAATTTTATTGGGTACAAATAATGGGAGGTTGAATTTACTTGAAAAGCTCTTGATTTCTGTCTCTGCCTATGTGTTTTTAAAGCTGGTACTTCATTATAGCCAAGTCAGAACAATTTCCAGAGAAATCAATTTCCCTTTTTCTTTCTTTCTTTTTCTTAAGATTAGCACAGTCTTACTGCTTAGATTCCTGCTATGCACCTTACTGTCTTCTCCCAAGGAAGGCAATTTCTTTATAAATCAGGACAGTGATAGCTCAGTAATTGTTTTGCTGAGCTGCAGAGACAGAATGCTTCAGTGGCCTGAAGGACAACTACGTACCGAGCCAGCAGTAAACCCCACTGCCATGCTGTCCTCAGAGCGAAGGCCCCCTGTTGACACTGCCACTTCCATTCAGGAATGTAAACCAGCAAATACAGACGGAGGAGCCCCTCTGACATTGACTGTTCAATGTTGTCCCTTTTGAGGACCACCTAGATGCGTGCCTTCTGAAGTCAGCCACGCAGCCCACACACTGTTCCGGAGATGCCCAGAGCAGAACCAGAAACACCCACGTTAACAGACACCCTATTGCTGTCAAGTACTACCTAGGGTTTCAGCTCCATGATTCCAATTAAAATTGATGGATGCCACAGAGTTAAGTGCTCTATGAAATGTCTGCTCAAAGTTTCCTGTTGGGCTAAATTACAAGGAAATTGTAGGGGAAAAAAGGGTGAATGCTGTGTGGCTAAAACCGTTACCTGTGAACCTAATTGTGCCCACGGTTTTTTTGTGCTCTGTGAACACCCACAACTGTTTTCTAGCCTGTAGTTACTGGACCACATCATGAGCTTGGAGCAGTGCCACGTGGCCCAATTGATGCCCACCTGCCCTGTTTTCCACTAACTCCTGAAATATTTCACTCAGGTACATCTGTGGTGTGCTCTTCTTTCTGGAGCGCAGACTCAGAGTCAGGATGCAACTCACATTGGAAGCCCCCAGATCCCACCTCGGCATCCCGTCAAGTCTATGTACCACCATCACCACCGCAATGAGCATTTCCATAGAACAAAACCATTTGCCAGCCCTGGCCTGATTACAAATGCAACAACAGCAAAAAGAAAATGTCATGGGTCAAAACGCAAATGAAGTTCAAACATGAATTAAAAACAGTGTTTTCTTCTTTTTCTGCTAAACCAGTGATCAACCAGATCGAGTTAACACAAATCACAAAACCTGAGTTTTAAAGCACATATAATAAATAAATATGCTAGGAAACTGTGAAATAGAAATGCGGTATTCACTTCACCAAGCAGACAGCTTCCAGGAAAATGAGCATCGTGGCTAAATAAATAATGAGTAAAGCTGAGGCCATCCAATTCTGGGTATTTTGAGTCCTCCATCTTCTAAGAAGTAGGAGAACAAAGCTGACTGACAAGGGATTATAGGTAATTGGCGACTTGCCTTTTAAATGTCAGACTGTGGGTCTGAACACTTTCAAGATTTGGCATTATTTCTGGATTATTAATCGCTATTATGAAAACCACCTTTCTCATTTTCATTCCAATTCAACACCTAATTCTCCATATGCAGTCAGGTAGTCTTTCAATTTATTTACTTACAGGAAATTTTAACAAATCATACTTCAAACACTTATTAAAGCTGGGAATCCACGTGATTTTTTAAAGCTCACTCATCTAGATGATACATTTTCCTTGAGGTGCATTTCTTGTTTTCTTCATTGCTTTGATCACTCACATATAACATTGAGTCCCAGAAACAACAATCAAAACACTCAAAGTATCATCAGAGGCAAAGAAGTGCATTTCCTCTTGTGTCTTCCCTCTTCTTTCTGCTTCTACCCCACTGTGCTCCGTGCAGTTCCCCAGCCCCTCCCAAATATGGCTTTGTTCTGGGTGTTTACTGTCAGACTGTTGCCATCAGCATTTCTCTAACCTGAGGGCTCACTGTCCTTGCCCAGCATGGGAGGGTTAAGGGGTTAGAAGAGGGAGACACCGGAAACAGAAGGCAAAAGCCCCTGTTACTCCGTTGCTCCAGACCAGATGCCTGCTGGTAACAACATCCGTCTCTGCTTCAAACATTTTTGTTTGCTTGTTTCCTTACATTTCTTTTTTGAAAGACGACTCCTTAAATTTGTGGCCAAAATGCTAATAAAAATAGTCCCTGGATCAAAACAGCTTAAGCCTCATGTCCAAATGCGAAGTAAGTGATTAAAAATAAAAAAAAAACTTTTCCTTTAATCTCTTAAAATGTACCCATCTCTCCTAATTGCTATTTCATGAATTTAGACGTTTTGATGACTCATTCAGCAGCCTTTTATTTGGGCCAAAGAACATGATAAATGATGAAAAATCTAGACTCCAGTTAATTTGGCCAGAGATTATTGTATAGTTCTAGCTAAGAGAAACGAACAAAGAAAGCCAATCTTTGGCCAAAAATGAATGAAAGCTGCAGAAGGTGTCTCTGGACCACCGTCTTTTCTTCTTGGTTTGGAATGGAAATATCTAGTGTAGGAGTGATAGGTGACAGGAGGGAGGAGAAACTCTAAGAATACATATATAATTTGTGTGAGAAAAACATACAGAAAACTCAGTAAAACTAAGATCACTTGTCTTTTAATTTTTTTCTGAAAGGGAGAACAGTATACTTTTAATCTTAAATACTGAAACATCTTTAATTTCTGGAAGACATTTCTGAGAGACTTATTAAAAGAAAGCAGAAGCCAGCTTCTTAAAGAGGTGTGTCAATGTGGCCTTTCGAGTTTATGCACTGGTCTTAATCGCAATTTAGGAATAATGTTGGAAAAATCAGTATCAGAACAATTCAAAGAAACTCACATTTTAAAATCAAGTTTAATTGTCTGCCTCCATTATTGCTATGACTGGACTTTTTCTTCTTGGTTGTGGGAAGGGCAAATTCTAAAGCTGTCTCTTCAATATCACATGACGTCATGCACATGTGGCATCTCATTTTAAAAAATGATACAAATGAACTTATTTACAAAACAAACAGACTTACAGATATCGAAAACAAACTTACGGTTAGCAAAGGGGAAACGTGGGGGGGAGGGATAAATCAGGAGTTTGGGATGAACGTAGACACACTACTGTATGTAAGATGGATAACCAACAAGGACCTACTGTAGAGCAAGGGAACTCTACTCAATATTCCGTGATAGCATATATGAGAAATGAATTTGAAAAAGAATGAATACATGTACATGTAGAACTGAATCACTTTGCTGTACACCTGAAACTAACACAGCATTGTAAATCAACTCTACTCCAATAAAATTAAAAAACAAAAACCAAAAATCCACTTAAAAAAAAAATGTCTCTTCAAGATGGCTGACCCCTGGTGGTTCAATCAAACACTCAAACACTAACCTAGGCACTGCTGTGAAGGGGCTTTGCAGACGGAATTAAGGTTACTAATCAGCTGACCTTAAGGCAGGGCAATGATCCTGAGTTTTTAGGATCATTTTTAGGAATGAGGATTCCTGGGCTCAGTGTCATCACGTGAGCTCTTAAATACAAAAGAGGGAGAGGCAGGGGTCAGTCCAGGCTGACTGAGGGGCTTGGAGAGATGGGGAAAGGTTAGGATAGAGGGCCTGACATTGCTGACTCTGCAGGATGAAGGAAGGGGACCACCATCCAGGGCAGGTGGTGGCCTCTGGAAGCTAAGAACACCTCCCAGCCTCCAGCCAGCCAGGGAATGAGGCTCTCAGTCTACAGCTGCAAGGACCTGAATGTGGCCACTGACCTAAAAGAGCCAGGAAGTAGGTCCTCCCCAGAGCTTCCTGAGAAGAGCCGCTGGCAGACACCTTGACTTTGGATTTGTGAGACTTCAAGCAGAGAGACCAGCCAAGCTCCCTGGACTTCTGATGTAAACCACTCTGAGATAGTAAGTCTGTGTTGTTCCAACCCCCTAAATATGTGGTAATTTGATACGGCAGCGATGGAAAAACCACTTCATTTGCACAGCCGCAGAAGAAAAAAATATTCCTATCTTTCATACATGTTCATTTTAACATTTCTGCTAAAGTATTTCAAAACTTTGAGACAAACATTTTGCATTTTCCAATGGAGGCATCTCTCTGAATGATGAGATACCGTCGTTAGGATTTTCAGATGACTCTTGCTGCAGGACTGGTAAGCTAAACGCATCTCTCACCAACTCCAGATAACCTAATGTGACTTTTCTTGGTTTACTACCATCAGATGGCTGGCTCTCAACATGAGGACAGGATAATGGCACTGCTGGGTGCAAAGTTCCTTTTAGTGCTTTAGGGGTGAAGCGAGTCATGCTTTAAAAAAATCCAAGATTTATAATGCTGCATAGAAAGGTCACACAGCAAAGACACTTCGAGCAGCCACAGAGCCTTGTTAAATCAGCTCACAGCTTGCTCGTGAAGAGTCTGGTTTCCCTGTCTCTCCTCGTCACTCTAAATAAGTTCCTCAATTAGAGGGTTTCTCACCTGTTATGGTACCGGTGCCATTCTCCTGATGCTGAACCAATGTTAAGGTTTTATTTAAAAACTGTACCCTTAAGCAGCTCAGGGGCCATCCTGAGAATAACTAAAAAACAAAAGACAAGACTTGTACCTTTCACTACGGGCCCAGGGCACGTGTGTTGCCTGGCTGCACTGCCCTTTGTAAATGATAATGGTTCCTGGAATTCTGGCACAAGACACGCAAAACGACTTCATGAGAAAAATGTCAAGGCATCCATGCACCATAAAAATAATCTAGAAAATATAATTTGGAAACACAAGGTTTTTCTAACACTCACTTTATTATAATTACTCTTATGACCAATCCTTTTATATGTGCTAATATGGGACGGTTTTCATCTGTTAATGAATTAAGAAAAAAAGTTACAGCAAAGACAGGATAGAATGATTCCATTTTTGTGCAAAAAGGGAAGCAGGGAGAGGATCCTTATATGTTATACAGATTCACCAGCTATCAGACCAGTAGACACAGTGAACGAATCCATTATTCCCAATAATCCAATATTCCCCTAAAATTCCCCAAGAAACACAACGTGCTACTTTAGTTTTAATCACAAGTACTCACCACAGAATATGTTCTTTACAGAACATGCTAAAAATCAAGTATACAGTTTATTTCCACATCAAAGAAATTGAGAATTGCTTCAGGTGCAAAGCAAAAGTTCTTTCTTTTTTTCTTCCACATGGACACACCTCAAGGACAGCGTGCCCATGACCGACACCCTCCCATCAGCACTGGCCACTGGCAGTGTGGGGAGATGTCGGGGGGGCTTGTGGGTAACCAGCAGCTACAAGGCAGCCAGCCACAGCCTTATCCCTGCTCTCCATCTGGTCTGCATCACAGCGGATGGGCAGAGACACTTACCTCTAAATTAGTGGTGGTGTCCTTGGTTTGTCTGTTTGGTTTTAATTCTGATTTCCCTCACCATGGAGCCCCTGAATTACACTGGGGATGAACAGAATAGGAAGAATGAGGGTGACAAGGAGCCTTTACCAAGTATATTTGTGGTCACAGTGATCAACAGAGGTGACTAAAGAAAAAATCTTAAAAGCTGAGAAAAAAAAAGAGAGAAAAATGTAATGGAGAAAAAGAAAAGTAGTGCTAACTGGGACCTGTTCAGAGGGTTTCCTTAAACGTTATTTTGCTGTGCACCGATCACGTTAACTTGCTGGATAAATATGGTGTCACTCTTGCTCGGATCCTGTGTTAGCCGCACATCTACATCCAATCAGCCAGCACATTAAGTCAGCGCCAATGTCAAAGCATCTCCAGAATCCTCCTCCATGGCTACTGCCAGGTCCACAGCACTGGCATCTCTTGTCTCTTAATCGGTCTCTCTGCTTCTGCCCTCATTCTGAAACTGAGCAGGACCTTGTAGGACTCCTGGGCACAAAAGTCTGTCTGTGTCCCCCCATTTCTTGTTTGTAGGAAATAGGCTTCATTCAGCCTCCATGACCTTCCCTGAGTCCCAAAGGGCAGGTTCAAACAGTTGGTTGCTAATTAGGGAAGAGGGGGGATGTGGAGACAAGGGAGGAGCAGTCAAAAGAAACAACAGCGCAGCCTTGGGGCAGGGTCCTGGTTCCCCCTCAAGGATACACATAACAGTATCTTTGAGCTGTTCTGCAGATACAAGAACCCTACCAGGTGGAAGAAGTTAACTGTCTGCTGCCCACAAGCACACACATCCCTTCTGGTTCTGGTTGGAACCAGAAGGTTGATGATGCTGATTCCATGTACCTCCCCACAAACCAATCAGAAGAATGTCCACAAGCTCATCATGCCCTCTGCAAGCCATTAGGATAAAACTCCTCACTACCCCCCCAGGCCAGGACACACAGTTTTGAGGGCATTAGCCTGTTGTGTCCCCTTTGCCAAGCAAAGCAATGCTTTTCTACTTCACCCAAAACTCTGTCTCCGAGATTCAATTCGGTACCGGTGTATAGAGGCCAAATTTTGGCTACAGTTCCCCCACCTCCCAGGGAAGCTTCAGCGATTCTGCTAAGATGTACATTGGGGGCTTCCCTGGTGGCGCAGTGGTTGAGAGTCCGCCTGCCAATGCAGGGGACACGGGTTCGTGCCCCGGTCTGGGAAGATCCCACGTGCCGCGGAGCGGCTGGGCCCGTGAGCCATGGGCCCGTGAGCCATGGCCAATGAGCCCGCGCGTCTGGAAGCTGTGCTTCGCAGTGGGAGAGGCCACGACAGTGAGAGGCCTGTGTATAGCAAAAAAAAAAAAAAAAAAAAAGATGTACATTGGAGCACGAGTCCACCAACCCAAGACCTTCCATTGTACTCGAGTCAAACTCAAGGTCCTGCCCATGGCACACGGCTGGGACACTCTTCCTTCTTTGTCACTTGGCCAACTCCTACTCATCTTTCTTGTCTTTTTTCACAGGAAGGCTTTCCCTGTTCCCCTGACTGGGTGAAATTCCTTTGTTCTATGCTCATTCATTGTACGCTTTCCTAATTCTCACCCCACTTATATTACTTGCTTACTGCCCCCTGGCATCTGCCCATTCCACACTCAGGTCACAGAGCATCATACTACTCTGGGAAAGAGCTAGAGGCTGGGCAGCTGGCCTGCAAGAAGGACAGCTGTGGGAAGGATGGGCAGCCATGCAAGCTGACAAAGTGAAGACAAACTCTGATTAGGGTTAGGAAAAAACAGACAGATGCCCTCCGCCAGCAGGTCTGCACTCCTGCACTCAGAGGCACGGGCTGGCAGTAGGCAGCCCTCGATGGCCCTGTGTCTCCACCCAGGTCCTATTTTGGTCTGTGACTAAATAGGCATCGCTGCTTGTGATTGATTTCTTTGCTTGTCAAGTGAATGATCACTTTCTAGCATGGGAAGGAGACAGAGGACTAAGTGACAGCAATACTAATGGACTGTAGCCACAGAAAGGACATAAAATTGGAAACCAGCCTCCAGCCGCCCGCTCCTTCTCCAGCCCTGGTCCATAGAGGGTTCAGAGACAGACCAGGCCACCTTCTTATCTCGTTAAAGGAATTTCAGGCAAGACACTCTGGAGTTGCGGGTAGTGGGGCTTCTTGGGGAGCCAGGGAGAAGGATACACACATGAATACCTCCACACCCTTCTCTTAGCAGGTCCTGATTTGTGTCATACCATGCTTGTGAAATGTTGGCATTCATTTGTAAAGAATGGAAGTATTTTATGCTCTGAAACTCAGCCTGGGGGAGTAGAAAAGCTTTGGTGTCAAATTTCCACTCTGATATTATCAGCCTGGCCTTGGACAACCCATTTAAGCTCTCTGACCCTCAGTTTCTCCATCTGTAAAGTGGGCTTATATTTGAGAGGATTAGACGAGGCATAGTCTGTGAAGCACCTAGGAGACAGAGGGGACCCAACACTTAGCCCTCAACTCTCCCTTGATCATTCCCAGTAGCTCCCAAGACTTTTATTCCAATTGCATGATGGCTGCTGTCCAGAGCCAGCAGCCAGCGGTTAAAGTGAGTTTCCTGTGGGCCAGGCCCTGTGCCGAGCTATTTATATGCATGGCTGCAGGGCCAGCATAAGGGTGAGGTGAACGAGGCCTTTACTCAGTGCAAAATTTAGGGGGGGGTACTCCAAAAATTCACTGATCATCAGAAATAATAGGTAATTTTTAATTGTGATAAAATATAAATAACAAAATTTATCATCTTAACTTTTTTTTTTTCTTTTTTTTCTGCGGTACGCGGGCCTCTCACTGCTGTGGCCTCTCCCGCTGCGGAGCACAGGCTCCGGACGCGCAGGCTCAGCGGCCATGGCTCACGGGTCCAGCCGCTCCGCGGCATGTGGGATCCTCCCAGACCGGGGCATGAACCCGTGTCCCCTGCATCGGCAGGCGGACTCTCAACCACTGCGCCACCAGGGAAGCCCCATCTTAACCATTTTTTAGTGTACAGTTCAGTTGCGTTGAGTACCTTTACACTGCTGTACTAAATAATTTTAACACAATATTTTTTCATCAAAATTAATGAAAAAATCTATGATGAACAAAATATCAAAATTTTATTTTATTTTATTTACTTACTTTTAAGTTTTTTAAATTAAGTATTCCTTATGGAACAACTATGCCTGTCTGTTATTAACGTCAGTTCTCTGGTGCTTATAGGCATTGGAGTTTCAGAACTTTGGTACTAATGAGATAATTTCCTGTTTTTTAATTTTTAAAACATTTTTTTAATTAAAAAAAAATTCTCTTTTTTTGGCCGCGCCATGCGGCTTGTGGGAGCTTAGTTCCCTGACCAGGGATTGGGCCCAGGCCCCCAGCAGTGAAAGCACAGAGTCCTAACCACTGGGCTGCCAGGGAGTGCCCTCAAATATCAACATTTTAAATAAAAGCGGGCTCCAACTCTGCACAGCTCAGCCTTCCTCGCCTCACCCTTGTCCTTGCCCTGCATCAACACCATCACCGCCGTTCATGGATGGAGAAACTGAGGCTTGGAGAGGCCACCTCTGGTGCCCAAGATCACACAGCTAGCGGGTTTCCAGTCAGATCTAGATTTGAAGGCCAGCTCCTCTTGGTTTGGACTTTACAGTTA
Organism: Aethalodelphis obliquidens; assembly: GCF_003676395.1. Lineage (NCBI taxonomy): Eukaryota > Metazoa > Chordata > Mammalia > Artiodactyla > Delphinidae > Aethalodelphis > Aethalodelphis obliquidens. Next base: position 9,258,335 of record NW_020837973.1, read on the forward strand.
AGATGGTGTCCCATAACAACATCACACCTATCTCAAAGACAGGGCGTCTGAAGTTTCTAGTGCATGGCCTGGACTGGTCCAGGCTCAGCAAGCAGAGCCAGTCCCATCACGGCCCCACCTGCCCCTCAGCTCCACAATCCCCTCCCCTTGCCTCTCCCCCGCCCACATCCTTCCTCCTGCCTGTGGGCACGGCTGAATCTCTACGGCACAGGGAACGCTGTGTCTCTAACAGCTTACCGCTCCACGGTTCCCCGTGGCCTACAAGAATAAAGGAACCTCTTCAAAGTGACCCTCCCTCCCAACAATCTTAACAATCGTCTCCCAAAAGACCCTTCCCCTCCCAGGGGCCTCTCAGGTCCTTCTCTGCCAACCACACCCTGACTAGCCCCCCTCAGCCACTTGCTAAGCCCCAGTGGGCCTCGGGCTCTTCCTGCATACAGACCCTATGGCCTGGACCACACCGCTCCTCTACCCCCTTCCCCTGAAAGCTTTCCTTCCTCCCAGTGCAGGCCTCTGGGCTGTCTTCCTGGAGTCCTGCAGGTGGAATCTATGATTCCTTCACTCTGAGGTCTTCTAGAAATTCTGCATAAACTTTTTATGGCACTAAGGGCACACATTACGCCCTATAGCTCAGGTTCCCTTCTACCCTTTTAGGCCATAAGTATCCCGTCTTATTCATTGTGTTTCTCTGGTACCTAGCAGAGTCCTGGGCACATACCAGAAACTCAGTATCTGTTTGTGTGGAACAAGAGACGTCACCCATTTTATCTACGCTGTTGATTCAGCACTTGACCAAGGAGGTGATGATGAGATGGCCGCGGCTGTCCTGATGCTTTACGAGTGGGGCAGGTTGGCTGCAGTGCTGAGCGCTGATAGGCTGACACCGAGGCTGACGTCACGGCAGAGCATTCTATTCGATATTCGGATTCTGAAAGCCCAGGTTTAAATCTTGGCTCACAGCTTTCGACCACGAGCTCTAAGACAAATTGCTGAAGTTCTCTGAGCTGCAGTTTCTTCTTATTTAAAATTGGGGGATAAAACCCCACACAGTAACCTATCATTTATAAAGTTGTTGTGAGAATTAAGTGATGATTAGTGATATTAGAGAGTTTTTGTCCATATTTATTATCTAACTGCGCTGATACACCAACAGTCCAACAGCTTCCTTTCAATGAGGTGGGAGAAGAATTCAGCATCGTAAGAACCAGGGGTAATAAGACCAAACTGCAAGGACAAACTGAACTAAACAGGAGAAAATATATTCTGCCATTTGGTGAAACTGATTGATGTGGTGGTTTTATTTAACAGAAATATCACAAACACCCACACTGGAAAATAAGCAGGTACGTGGCTCTAACCAAGAAATTGATCTCACGGGGAAACTGGTGATCATGCAAGTAACATTCTCTCTGCAATTGGGAAGATTTTATGAGTAGCCAGGAAAGTTAAAAGGTTCCTTGCTTTGGTGAAAATTAGTACAGGACACTTTTTAGGCAGCCAGCAAAGCAGCAACAGAAGGACTGTTCACTGATTCATTCATTCATTCATTCATTCATTCAGTTAAGAGCTATTTATAGGGGTCTATCAGGGCCAGAGGCTGTTCTGGGGCAGGGAAATCTATGACGATAAAAGACACGATCCTTAGGTAGATAAGAACGTAGCTTGTGGAGCAACTGGCCTGACACGCACAAGAACACAGGCAAGGACATCACTCCAAACTGTCAGAAGGTTTGATCAAGAGCTCAGCATGCTTTGCAAAGGCATTAGGGAGGGGAAGGTGTTGAGGAAAGTCTCTCTGAAGAGAAGACATTTAAACTGAGCCTAAAGGTAAAAAAGAGAGAATAAAGTCCTCCAGGTGCTGGGAGTCACACGTATAGGTCCTGAGGTAGAAAAGATCTCAGTGTATAGAGCAACAGAAAAGAGGCCAGCATTGCAAACACAGTGAGGGCAGAGGGGCCCAGTGTGGGGCTGGAGACTCGGCGTGTCTGGCTAGCTCTGACCATGTAGCTGCAGTGAGTTGTTCCCAGTCCTCAGAGTTTTAAAGTGAAAACTGTAACATTAACGTAGTGCCTTTCTTTTTTCTTTTTTTTTTTTTTTTGCGGTACGCGGGCCTCTCACTGTTGTGGCCTCTCCCGTTGCGGAGCACAGGCTCTGGACGCGCAGGCTCAGCAGCCATGGCTCATGGGCCCAGCCGCTCCACGGCACGTGGGATCTTCCCAGACCGGGGCACGAACCTGTGTCCCCTGCATCGGCAGGCAGACTTTCAACCACTGAGCCACCAGGGAAGCCCAGTGCCTTTCTTTTAAGGACTCATGCAGAGTGCTATAAAGACAAATGGCCTTAATAATCCAACAGTTGGAGAGAAAACTTCTCTGGAATGAATAGACAAAAGAAAAGGCAAACAAGGTGAGAAAAAGAGAATAGTCTAGCCCAGAAAATGTGATGGGATGGACATACATAAAATAGGCAGGGAAACAATTTGACAGTTCCTAAAATCTTATACCAAGAGGGACCATACGATCCAGCAATTCTGCTCCTAAACGTATGCCCCAAAGAATGAAAATAGGGGCTCAAACAAATAGAGGGACATGTTAATAGTAGCATTAGCCACGGTACCCAAGGGGCAGACACAGCCCAAATGTCCATCGATGGACGAATGGATAAACAGAATGTAGTCTATCCACCCAAAGAAATATTCGTCAGTCCACTATAAGAAGGAATGAAGTACTCATCCAAGGTACAACATGGAGGAACCTTGAAGCCATTATGCGAAGTGAAAGAAGCCAGTCACAAAAGGCTATACATTACATGACTCCATTTAAATGAAATACCCAGAATGGGTAAATCCAAAAAGACAGAACACAGCCTGGTGATCACCAGGGCCAGCAGGAGGGAGAATAGGGAGTAACCATTTAATGGGTTCAGAGTTTCTTCTTGGGGTCATGAAGATATTTTGGAACTAGATAGAGGCGGTTGCACTACATTGGGAATGTACGAAATGCCACTGAATTGGTCACTTCTAAATGGTTCATTTTATGTTAAATGAAAGAAAAGTAAGCTGGGGGGAAGGAAATGCTGGGGATGTAGGGGTTCATGCCAGAGTCAAAACAGAAGGGGCCCCTTGAGGAGAGGGATGCAGCTTTGCGGCTGGTCAGATTGACCCACGGGCCAGGTGAATCTGATCTTTATGGTTCCTCGTACTTCTCGACCTTTGGCTTCACTCAAATCAAAGCCTTCGGAGCATAAAAAGTTCCTATATAAAGAAGAGGAATCTTACAGTCCTTGAGAGGTGACAGGTAAGGGCTCCAGAAACGTTGGCTCCAACATTTCTCCAACAATGTTCCTGTCTCAGTGGTCACGTGGGTGCTTTAGACCCACAGCTTTGCCTTTCTGAGCTGTGGTCCCCTGCTGGCCTCAGTGGAAGGATGCTCAGACACTTGTCTTCTGAAGGTCTCTGTCTAAGCTTGCACCTGGCTGGGTGCTTGAGAGGAAACAGGAGGATAATCTGTCTCAATCATCTCCCCTCAAATAGAAACGAGCCCTGGAAAATCATAATAGACCCCAGCATCAGTTCCTTTGTGAGTCTTACTAGGGGGTCCTTGCTGCTGACACCTGGCACCACCTGATTTGGGAAGCACCGGCCTCTTAATCTATTTCAGCTGCTTAAAAGTGACAGGGATCAAGGACAAATGACATTTAATCAGGTTTGCTAGTCAGGATGGCAGTGCTGCCTGCAGAGGAGAAATAAGTAAAGTTCCTTTATGTTCTAGGAAGAAGCTTATCAGCACTCCCTTCATACGTGCTAAGGAAAAATAGCGTTTCAGGTCCTGTTAAGATTCTAAGACCTGAAACCAGTCTCCTCCAAAACATGGGAGGGAGGACCCACTCTTTGCAACAGACCACACGCCACACTTCCTGGCAGGTTTTACAAGGACATGGTGCTTTTTCTTCCCTGAAATAATTATTTTTTGCAGTAAGCTTCATTGGCTGTAACCACTTGACCCAAACTTGAGCAAAATAGAGAGCTCTTAGAGCAGTGAGTGCCAACTGCAATGATGATGCTTTTATATGGCAGGGCCCTCGTTTGTTTATATAAATTAGCCTGCCATTACCAATAACACTGTTGGTCCAAGATAAGGTCAGGCCAAATGTAATGCCGGGAAGAACAATGGTCTGGACACGAAAGTCCAGACAGGGCTATCATGGAGAATTATGGGGGATGATTGGTTCGCTGGCCTCTTCCTGGGTATCGCCGTTCTCTCATAACATCTTTGTGCTAACACAGCTCCTTTCTGGTAATAAGTTACCTTAAGAGAAATGTAATTAGCTGTTGGGGTTCATTAGCCCCAGTCAGTGCATCCACAGCACGGCATCTCCTTGCTACTGGAGTGCCTGTTAATGGGGAATAATGATGGATTTGTCTTTCTATGGGACAATAACAAAGGACATAGGCTTAGTCTGAAGTCCTGGCATGTTTGTCCTTTTACTTAGCAGACTGAAAAACTGAAAGTGACTTTATGATACAGACTTAGAAAAGCACAGAGTCCTGAAAATCTAGTGTGAAGGTTGTCACGTTTTTCCTAACTATTGCTTCTTTTGCTTAAACCTTTTGGAGGCAAGAAAATGTAGACCAAGCATGAAATCTGGACCGGGCTCCCCTCTCTTTGACTTTTCTCTGCTTAAGAAGAACACTTTAGTTGGTACTTCCAGAAGTTTCTGCCAGCTCAGAATGAGAACTTCCTAATAAGCACTAAAGAATGATTTTTACCTTCAGTAGCTTCCCCAGTGCTCGGGGAACTCTCTATGAGATGCTGACGATCGCGTAGCAGAGAGGCAACATGGAAGTCCATGATGCAGGTACTCCAGTGGGGAGTCTCTATTCTGCCCACCTGCACCTCTGCTTCTTATGATCTTCATGCAGCCATAGCTCTCTGAGTACAAAGACCCCACTTCTCATCCCTCCCTATCGCAGCTTCAAAGGGTGATGGAGAGGAGCCCAGGGAACCAGACATCACAGTCAGCCTCCCCTGCAGCTGTCTGTCAAATGCCCTGCAGTGAACAGTCATGGACACCTGTACAGGGACACAAGGAAATCACTAACCCAGGAAAGGGGGCCTGTGAGAACAGGAGGGCAACCGGAAAATTTTCTACTCTTTTTTCAAATATTCTTGGTCACCTAAGGAAGAAATTAAATTTATTTCAAATAGTCTCAAGGAAGAGAATAAGGAGAGCAGCAGAATTAAGAGACAGGCTGGGTGGGGCAGAGCTGCACATCCAGCTCTTCACTCTGAATCCGTAAGATGGTGGCTAGGAGGGTGCTCTCTGAACTGGTGCTTCTGGACAATGTTATTCATGGCTCTCATTGACTATGTTTCTCTTTCCTCCAAGAGCAGTCATAACTGCAAGTTGGAGATCTTCATCAATATTACTGGACATGGGTTAGCCTGTGTGTGTGCTCTGATGTTCTTCTGTGAATTGGACCATCTCCTTGGTTGTTTTGTCCCAACTCTGGTAAATATTGGCTCTATTTCAAAATAAATGTCACTTTGAAAAGGGAAAGGAGAAATGGTATGAAAACAGATGGATTGAAGTATTGGAGAAGATTAGTATGTAAGCAATAAGTAAAACTGTTTGGCAAGCTCTTTCTTCTTCAATTTACGGTTAATAGACTTGTTTCTTAGCTTTTCATCCAGGGAAGCTACTTCTGAAGCAATGTAATATAATTTGGGAGGCAGAAGAAGGAAAATTGTATTTTTAATATTAAGAAGTTATGAAAGATGTTAAGAAGGAACCAGCACTTACAATTTGCTTTTTATTTATCAGGGAGCTAACACTTTATAACCCAATGGTTTACAGGAATAAATATTAAACATCATTGTCTACCAATTGGGAATTAACTAAACTTTCTCATTTAACCTTTTTTTTTGTTTTTTTTTGTTTTTGCGATATGCGGGCCTCTCACTGTTGTGGCCTCTCCTGTTGCGGAGCACAGGCTCTGGATGCGCAGGCCCAGCGGCCATGGCTCATGGGCCCAGCCGCTCCACGGCATGTGGGATCCTCCCGGACCGGGGCACGAACCTGCGTCCCCTGCATCAGCAGGCGGACTCTCAACCACTGCGCCACCAGGGAAGCCCTTTATTTATTTATTTTTTTGGTTAGGGAATAAGTATGATTTTGGCTTTGTTATACAATAAATTAAAATAGGCTTCACACTGGTCAACATGACCTTGCTAGAAGAATGTTTTAATTTATCAAAAATTGTTTCCCAAAGTGAGAACAGACAGTGAAATCCAACTATTGGAGTATTATTATGGGCTGAATTATGTCCTTCCCAAGCTCAGATGTTAGGTCCTAACCCCCTGTACCTCAGAATGTTACTGTATATAAAAATTGTCTTCAAAGAGGTAATTAAGATAAAAGAAGGTCTTTAGCCTGGGCCCTAATCCAATATGGTGTCCTTAGAGAAAGAGGAGATCAGGACACAGACGCACAGAGGGGAGACCAAGTGAGGACATGGCCAGTAGGTGGCCACCTGCAAGCTGAGGACAGAGGCCTCTGAGAACCAGCCCTGCCAACATCCTAATCTTAGACTTCTAAGCTCTAGAACTGTGATACAATAAATTTCTGTGGTTTAAGCCACCCCACCTGTGGTGCCATGTTACGACAGCCCAAGCAAAGTGATAAGGGTACAAACCACCATCTCCTTCTGATTAGGTAAGAGGAAGTAAGTTAGAGGCATTGGGGTGCACCATGGAAACTGGAGCCCCCGTCACTGATGGAGCTGCAGAGATGGGCAAACCAACCATCTTCTCTGATGGACTCCTAAGACCCCCTACTCATTCTGTCCCCCTGAATTCTGTTCCCTTCCTTCAAAGAGGACCTTTATTATTGAGTCATGACTCAAGAAAACCATCCACTTTGCCTCCGTAATAGATACACTGATCAGGAAGTGGAGAACTGCTCACGTGGGGAGCACCCTCTGCTTTGGGAGCACCCTCTGCTTTGGGAGCAGGTGTGGGAAGATGGAGTGTGGATGGGGTGAGTGATGTCGTGTCTGTGCATAGCATCCATGTAGACTAGGTCCTCCTCTTTTCAGGGCCTGGGTAAGAGTACTCAATGCAGCGGCAACACAAGATTGGGATAAATCCAGAACTTATTCTCCGAGACTTAAAAATACTTTAAAAAACAGATTCTTTTTTATGCATTAGATGCATAAATTTATGCGTTAACATATAATGTTATGCATTAGATGCATAACATTGGCAACCAACTGAACTTAACATAAAAATAATAATAATTCTTCTTTCCTGCGTCCAACGCAAGAGTAAACCAGATAAAATAAATTTCCTAGGAGCTTTCTAGGGAGACTGTGATTATCACTAGTATGACTTCGTGATGGGGTTTTCTCAAGGTCACTCTAGAATTAGTGGCACCACGGGACCAAGCGCTCATCCGTTATATGGGTTAAAATGACTAATTGAGGGTCTGAGTTTAATTATACTCATAAGCAAAGGCACAGTGCAGCCCTTTTGACGGCCTTAATAACATTCTCTGTACACAAAGAGAGATGGAAAAAATTAGGGTTGTATATTGTTGTCCTTCCAGACAAGATGCTGAAGTGGGACCAGAATAATAAAAATAAAGAAATGACTGGGTGGCACCAGGAAATGAGCTGTGGATGTTAGTTAGCAATGTCAGCCTTATGTAAATTATTTCCGCTGGAGATGAAGTCCTACGTGCAAACGACGAAATGTAACACAGACAGACCGTAATGCCGATCCGAATTGCCATTTTGAGCTGGCAGATTTTTAAAAAGTGAAAAAGGATACTCAGCAAGGCTATACCCATAGTTCATGCTGAAATGATAATAATGGCCAGGAAGGGATCTTTAGGATATTGATTTATGACATTTTATCATTAAAAAAATATATTTATTTATTTTTGGCTATGTTGGGTCTTTGTTGCGGTGCGCGGGCTTCACATTGCCATTGCTTCTCTTGTTGCAGAGCAGGGGCTCTAGGTGCGCAGGCTTCAGTAGTTGTGGCACGTAGGCTCAGCAGTTGTGGCTCGTGGGCTCTAGAGCGCAGGCTCAGTAGTTGTGGTGCATGGGCTTAGTTGCTCCGCGGCACGTGGGATCTTCCCGGACCAGGGATCGAACACCTGTCCCCTGCACTGGCAGGCGGATTCTTAACCACTGCACCACCAGGGAAGTCCCTGATTTGTGATATTTTAAATGGAAAAACACAGTCACCTTTCATACTAAATCCAGAGAGCATTCATTCTGTACACAGCTGCTGGAGCCGACTTCCTTAAATGAGACTTAAGTCATGTCACGTGCTCTGCACGAGACCCGAGAATGACTGCTGGCTGTCCATGGTACCCACAAGTTCACAGTCAACAAGTCCTCTTAGCTTTCAGAAGCAAGTTCAAAGTCAGGAGGGAAAGGGAGCCTGGCTCATAAATGGGCAGAAAACAGAAGCCTCGGATCCACACGTGGGGAGATGCTTCTTTCACAGCCACTCACCAAAGAGGTTGGATTTGAACTTCTCTGGCGGAGGCAGCCTCACCTGGGCTTGCAGAGCCAATCCTGCTGCAGGGGGTGAGCTGCCTGGAACGTGAGCTATGGAGGGGGATGGCCTTGGCTTAGGGAAAAACGGCTTTCTATCTGGATCTGTTTGTATCTGTTCAGGGTGTGGGCACTGTTTGGGGACAGGCAGCTTCTCTGAGTTATTCACCCCTTTATTTTCCTGTGCTATGTCCTCCGGTGGCTGCTCTGCTTGGCAGACTCCACTGGGTTCCTTACTAGGGTGACCTTATCAGGCTCCTGGAGCTGCCGGAACAAAGTGCCACGGTCTGGTGGCCTAAACGACAGAATGTTATTCTTGCATAGTTCTGGAGATTAGAAGTCCAAAACCAAGGTGTCGGCAGGGCTGTGATCTCTCTGAAGGCTCTGGAGAAGAACCCTTTACCTCCTCCTAGCTTCCCGTGGTTGTCGGCAGCCCTTGTCATTCCCTGGCTTACAGCTGCATCACTCCAGTCTCTGCCTCTGTCTTCACACGGATTTCCTCTCTGTGTGTCTCTGTGTGTATGTCCTCTTCTTATAAAGATACCATGCTTTAGGCCTTTGCTGGTGGCACAGTGGCTAAGAATCCACCTGCCAATGCAGGGGACATGGGTTCGAGCCCTGGTCTGGGAAGATCCCACATGCTGCGGAGCAACTAAGTCTGTGCACCACAACTACTGAGCCTGCTCTCTAGAGCCAGCAAGCCACAACTACTGAGCTCGTGACCTAGAGCCCGTGTTCCACAACAATAGAAGCCACCACAACGAGAAGCCCATGCACCACAACGAAGAGTAGCCCCCGCTCTCCACAACTAGAGAAAGCCTGCACGCAGCAACCAAGACCCAACGCCAGAAATAAATATATTTATTTAAAAAAAAAATAAAGATAACACACTTCAGATTTAGGGCCTACCCTAATTCAGTGTGACCTCATTTCTTAAAAAAAAATTTATTGTATAGTTGATTTACAATGTTGTATTAATTTCTGCTGTATAGCTAAGTGATTCAATTGTACACATACACATTCTTTTTCATATTCTTTTCCATTATGGTTTATCACAATCTATTGAATATAGTTTCCTGTGCTCTACAGTAGGACCCTGTTGTTTATCCATTCTATATACAATAGTTTGCACCTGCTAATCCCAAAATCCCACTCCATCCCTCTCCCACACCCCCTCCCCCTTGGCAACCACAAGTCTGTTCTCTATGTCTGTGAGTCTGTTTCTCTTTCGTAGATATGTTCATTTGTGTCGTATTTTAGATTGCACATATGAGTTATATCATATGGCATTTGCAGTATGACCTTACCTTAACTTAGCTAATTATATCTGCAAAGACCCTATTTCCAAACAGGGTCACATTCTGAGGTTCTTGGTTGACACAGATTTTGGGGGACACTTATCCAACCTACTGCAGTGACCTCAACCAAAATGAGCTTGTCCATAGGCTGAGTCAGTGTGACCTTCACTAGTGAGCCTTCAGTGTGCGGTTGGTAAACACACATTTTGGCTGAAGGTGATAATTATTCCAGCCAAAGGTTACTGGAAGGTATTTGACTACACACTGTGCAGTGAAACAATCACAGGTACACAACTGAATCAATTTCAAGGTCTAAATCACCTGATTAAGGCCATAGAAAAATGGTTTCCCTGGAGCCATCTTTAAGCATAAAAAAGAAAAAAACTAGCACAATAACTTCATGCATAATTAAGTCCTAGGCTGATCTAACATTTTCCCAAATTTATTTTAGGACATATTTATATTTTTTTATTAAAAAATAAAGCTTTAATTGAGCAGAATTGGAACAAAAGACAAAATTAGAAAAGGGGGACAAATGAGGCGTGTGTACTGGGGACAGGGTGGGAGAGGGTGGGGCTGGGAGGAAGTGTGCAGAGATGAGGCCCACCCCCTGCCCAGCACCCCCAGCTCCAACTGCCACCAGCCCCACATGCCACCACCTCCCAGAATCCCATAATCTAGCTGTGATCACTCTTACCAACTTGTTCCTCCAACAAAATTTAAGAGATCTGCTTTTCCATTTCTATCCTCTTTTCTCAGTGATGGATAGATATTTCAGGAATAAACAGGTCAGCTTTTGAAAAATTTCATTTCCTACCCCCAAAATCAATTTTAAATGGAAAAGGACTAAGGGCTTTACCTTTTCATTTTATATTTTATATGTGCTTAAATTTTTGCTATGTCAACGTGATATGCCATCTTCCTATGAAGATTCACCATGCCTTTTTAGAAAAGGCAAAGCCCATAAAAGGAAATGAAATTGAGTTATTTCTAGTGAGGTGGATGGATCTAGAGTCTGTCATACAGAATGAAGTAAGTCAGAAGGAGAAAAACAAATACCATATGCTAACACATATATATGGAATATTAAAAAAAAAAAGGTTCTGAAGAACCTAGGGGCAGGACAGGAATAAAGATGCAGACATAGAGAATGGACTTGAGGACACGGGGAGGGGGAAGGGTAAGCTGGGACGAAGTGGGAGAGTGGCATGGACATATATACACTACCAAATGTAAGGTAGATAGCTAGTGCGAAGCAGCCGCACAGCACAGGGAGATCAACTCGGTGCTTTGTGACCACCTAGAGGGGTGGGATAGGGAGGGTGGGAGGGAGATGCAAGAGGGAAGAGACATGGGGATATATGTATATGTATAGCTGATTCACTTTGTTATAAAGCAGAAACTAACACACCATTGTAAAGCAATTATACTACAATAAAGATGTTAAAAAAAAAAAAGAAAGAAAGAAAGAAAGAAAAGGCAAAGCCAAGAGGCTCTTCTCTTTAGAATGTTCCCGGTTAGTATGTCCTGTGCTTGAGGCTGGTGGGGTGGGCACCACCATCGATATTGGTACAACACGTACTGCCAAAGAGAAGGCTCAAGAAACTGGACAGTCTTTTAAGATATTTTAATTTGTCTAAAGATTGGACAATGTTAGTGTTCTAGATTTTAGCTTACTAAGGCATAGACCTTTTTTCCAACTTAAATTTCACTCTGATAAGCTTTTGAATATTTAAGAGTGGTACCATTTGCATTTATAATCTTTTTTTTTCTTTCTGAAAAATAAAAAGGTGTACTCCTTCAGAATAGTAATTGCTTACATGCCTAACCTCAGCTTCCCGCCCTGAAATGACTTAAACAAGCTTGAATACTGCTAGGAACAAAAATTGAGAATAATGTTCTCCGATAATGATCTGATCAATTTACTTTTACCTACCATATGCTCCTACTGGAGTTATAAGGTACACTAGGTTAGGAAATACTATCCTTGGAAAAGAGTTTTATTTTCTTTTACATTTCATTTTGTTTATATATTCTTGAAACTGTAGCTATAGAAACAAGCCAAAAATATTAACTCATTTTATGTCATCAGTAAAAGGATGGAGGTATCTAAGGACTGGAAAAATAATGTCAACTCTACTATCTAGAACATGCCTTAAAATTTAGTCTTAAAAGAAAAAGACACTCATCGTTCTAATTGTCAAAATTAAGATTTAAGATGGAGATGGAGAGAAGGGACTTAGGTAGGGCTTTGTGACTAACTCTGTCTGGGTTCCCTGCCATCCATACTTTGGGTCTTAGAGGAGGAGAAGGGAAAGTAAGAAATAAGGGGGAGGGAGAAGACAGATGACAATTAAAGGCAAAAGGGATGTTGGCTAAGTGGATGTCACTTGGTAAATGTTGAGAAGCAAATTAAAAGAACCAGCATGCTGTCCATTCATTGGTCGTGTGTTTGTTTGTGTTGCTCTAGCACAGATCTGCAATCTCATCTCACATAACATTATATTTCCCCTCAGTGTGGTATAGTGGGGATGGTCTGGATCAGGAGTCAGGATGTGGGTGAAAATACTGGCTTCACGACTTGCTACACATGAACTTTTGAACTTATAATAAATACGAGAATGAATGATGTATTCAAAGCAGAACTTCCTGGTCCTTGGAAGTCAGGAATTTTATGAATAAAAATTCTCATTTTAATTTTACATAAAAATCGTGTCTCTAGTCACAGTGTGTAAAATGATTGAATGAATATCTACTATGTTGCCAGGTCATAACTTGCAATGACTGAATGAACAAACTGCCCCCCCCATACACTCAAACAAAACACAGGCACACAGACACACACACACACACACACACACACAGACACACACACACACACACACACACACACAGCTCCCATCTTCAATTTCTCTGTATTTCTTGAGAAAGGAGACTTCCTATTCCAACTCAATATCAGAGATAACATCACCTGAGGACAGATACTGAATCCAACTTAACTGACATCTCACATATTAAATATATTAAATAGTGACCTCATGCTATCTTGCTTATTGTACTTTTATTTTTACAAAAAGTATTGTTTGACAATGAATGGTAATGAGAAAAATACAATCTCAAAACGAATTTATAAAATGTATGATTATGTCAAGGACTAAATTATATTTAACTCCCAACAGAGGCTTTGGAGAATTTCTATAACTGAAGTATATAAAAGGAAATAATTTAAAAGAATTTTTGACAACAGAATGGTCCTTGACAATAATGCCTTAGTTTTCAAGATGGTTCCCTAATAAAGAAGATCTAAAAAAGGAAGAGAAGTTCAGTAGTAAGAAATATTTTGTACACAGTTTACTTTCTTACAGTTACTAATTTTCTTTGCCTTGACCCAGTGGAATACCCATAAATCACACCAAGGGAACTGAATTGTTTTCCGGTTGTGACAACTCACTTGGTTTATACCAAAGTAGTCACATTTCACTTCCAGAGTTTTTTAAGAATTCCTTAAACACACACACACATGGCACACTTTGTAGAACAAGTGCAAGTTATTGTTTTCTTTTACCAGATAAACAAGGTCCTAAATCACGTGCCTATATTTTAGCCTGATTTCATGGAATATGATAGTGATGGTTATGACACATTGGAAAAGACTTATAACATGCAACTGAGGCATTTTTATAAAATTTAGGTAACTTTCAAGAGTAACAAGAGTGTTCAGTTGGGGAATTAAGGATAAAGGAGCAGCAGCTACTCAGGGAAGGATTTTTTTTGTGGCGATGGGAGAAGTACAAGAGAGCAAATCCAACTCCAAGAAAATATTGAAGTCTCTCCTGTGTCGTGTTTGGCAAGTTCCCAAATAGAGGCAATTTTTGGACTCAGGGCCCACTGGAAATCCTGGCTGAGTCCCTAGAAGGAAAAAGACCCTGTAACATATCTATGTGGCTGACAGGGTCTTGGTGCTCAGGCCTGCTGTCGGGCCTGAGCCTCTGAGGTGGGAGAGCCAAGTTCAGGACATTGGACCACCAGAGACTTCCTGGCACGAAATATCAGTCGATGACAGCTCTCCCAGAGATCTCCGTCTCAACGCCAAGACCCAGCCACACCCAATGGACAGCAAGCCCCAGTGCTGGATGCCCCATGACAAACAATTAGGAAGATAGGAACAAAACACCACCCATTAGCAGAGAGGCTGTCTAAAATCATACTAAGTTCACAGACACCTCAAAACACACCATCAGACATGGCCCTGCCCACCAGAAAGACAAGATCCAGCCCCACCCAGCAGAACACAGGCTCCAGTCCCCGCCACCAGGAAGCCTGCAAAAGCCACTGAACGAACCTCACCCACTGAAGGCAGACACCAAAAACAATGGGAACTATGAACCTGCAGGCTGCAAAAAGAAGATCCCAAACAAAGTAAGGTAAATAAAATGAGAAGACAGAGAAATATGCAGCAGATGAAGGAGCAAGGTAAAACCCCACCAGACCAAACAAAGGAAGAGGAAATAGGCAGTCTACCTGAAAAAGAATTCAGAGTAATGATAGTAAGATGATCCAAAATCTTGGAAATAGAATGGAGAAAATACAGGAAACATTTAGCAAGGACCTAGAAGAGCTAAAGAGCAAACAAACAATGATGAAAAACACAGTAAATGAAATTAAAAATTCTCTAGAAGGAATCAATAGCAGAGTAACTGAGGCAGAAGAACGGATAAGTGACCTGGAAGATAAAATAGTGGAAATAACTACTGCAGAGCAGAATAAAGAAAAAAGAATGAAAAGAATTCAGGACAGTCTCAGAGACTACTGGGACAACATTAAATGCACCAACATTCGAATTATAGGGGTCCCAGAAGAGGAAGAGAAAAAGAAAGGGTCTGAGAAAATATTTGAAGAGATTATACTTGAAAACATCCCTAACATGGGAAAGGAAATAGTTAATCAAGTCCAGGAAGCACAGAGAGTCCCATACAGGATAAATCCAAGGACAAACAAACCAAGACACATATTAATCAAACGATCAAAGTTAAATACAAAGAAAAAAATATTAACAGCAGCAAGGGAAAAGCAACAAATAACATAGAAGGGAATCCCCATAAGGTTAACAGCTGATCTTTCAGCAGAAACTCTACAAGCCAGAATGGAGTGGCAGGACATATTTAAAGTGATAAAAGGGAAAAACCTACAACCAAGATTACTCTACCACGCAAGGATATCATTTAGATTCAACAGAGAAATTAAAAGCTTTACAGACAAGCAAAAGTTAAGAGAATTCCGCACCCCCAAACCAGCTTTAAAACAAATGCTACAGGAACTTCTCTAGGCAGGAAACACAAGAGAAGGAAGAGACCTACAAAAACAAACCCAAAAGAATTAAGAAAAAGGTGAAAGGAACATACATATTGATAATTACATTAAATGTAAATGGTTTAAACACTCCAACCAAAAGACACAGACTGGCTGAATGGATACAAAAACAAGACCCATTATGACAGACATTAGACAGTATATATGCTGTCTATAATAGACCCATTTCAGACCTAGGGACACATACAGACTGAAAGTGGGGGGATGGATAAAAATATTCCATGCAAATGGAAATCAAAAGAAAGTTGGAGTAGCAATACTCATATCAGACAAGACAGACTTTAAAGACTATTTCAAGAGACAAAGAAGGACACTACATAATGATCAAGGGATCAATCCAAGAAGAAGATATAACAATTGTAAATATTTATGCACCCAACATAGGAGCACTTCAATACATATGGCAAATGCTAACAGCCATAAAAGGGGAAATCGAGAGTAACACAATCATAGTAGGGGACTTTAACACCCCACTTTCACCAATGGACAGATCATCCAAAATGAAAATAAATCAGGAAACGCAACCTTTAAATGATACATTAAACAAGCTGGACTTGATTGATATTTATAGATATTCCATCAAAAAAACAACAGAATACACATTCTTCTCAAGTGCTCATGGAACATTCTCCAGGATAGATCATATCTTGGGTCACAAATCAAGCTTTGGTAAATTTAAGAAAATTGAAATCATATCAAGTTTCTTTCCTGACCACATGCCATGAGACTAGATCTCAGTTACAGGAAAAAATCTGGGAAAAAAAATAAACACAAGGAGGCTAAACAAGACAGTACTTAATAACCAAGAGATCACTGAAGAAATCAAAGAGGGAATCAAAAAATACCTAAAAACAAATGACAATGAAAACACGATGACCCAAAACCTATGGGATGCAGCAAAAGCAGTTCTAAGAGGGAAGTTTATAGCAATACAATCCTACCTCAAGAAACAAGAAACATCTCAAAAGCAACCCAGCCTCACACCTAAAGCAATTAGAGAAAGAAGAACAATAAAAGCCCAAAGTTAGCAGAAGGAAAGAAATCATAAAGATCAGATGAGAAATAAGTGAAAAAGAAATAAAAGAAACAATAACAAAGATCAATAAAACTAAAAGCTGGTTCTTTGAGAAGATAAACAAAATTGATAAACCATTAGCCAGACTCATCAAGAAAAAAATGGAGAAGACTCAGATCAACAGAATTAGAAATGAAAAAGGAGAAGTAGCAACCGACACTGCAGAAATACAAAGGATCATGAGAGATTACTACAATCATCTATATGCCAACAAAATGGACAACCTGGAAGAAATGGACAAATTCTTAGAAAAGCACAACCTTCCGAGACTGAACCAGGAAGAAATAGAAAATATAAACAGACCAATCATAAGCAATGAAACTGAAACTGTGATTAAAAATCTTCCAACAATCAAAAGCCCAGGACCAGATGGCTTCACAGGCAAATGCTATCAAACATTTAGAGAAGACCTAACACCTACCTTTCTCAAACGCTTCCCAAATATAGCAGAGGGAGGAACATTCCCAAACTCATTCTACAAGGCCACCATCACCCTGATACCAAAACCAGACAAAGATGTTACAAAAAAAGAAAAGTACAGTCCAATATCACTGATGAACATAGATGCAAAACTCCACAACATAATACTAGCAAACAGAATCCAGCAGCACATTAAAAGGATCATACACCATGATCAAGTGGGATTTGCCCCAGGAATGCAAGGATTCTTCAATGTACGCAAATCAATCAATGTGATACAGCATATTAACAAACTGAAGGAGAAAAACCATATGATCATCTCAATAGATGCAGAAAAAGCTTTCCACAAAATTCTACACCCATTTATGATAAAAACCCTCCAGAAAGTAGGCATAGAGGGAACCAACCTCAACATAATAAAGGCCATATGTGACAAACCCACAGCCAACATCGTTCTCAATGGTGAAACTGAAACCATTTTCTCTAAGATCAGGAACAAGACAAGGTTGCCCAGACTCATTGCTATTATTCAACATAGTTTTGGAAGTTTTAGCCACAGCTATCAGAGAAGAAAAAGAACTGAAAGGAGTACACATCAGAAAAGAAGAAGTAAAACTGTCACTGTTTGCAGATGACATGATGCTATACATAGAGAATCCTAAAGATGCTAGCAGAAAACTACTAGGACTAATCAATGAATTTGGTAAAGTAGCAGGATACAAAATTAATGCTCAGAAATCGCTTGCATCCCTACACACTAACGACAAAAAATCTGAAAGAGAAATCAAGGAAACACTCCCATTTACCATTGCAGCAAAAAGAATAAAATATCTAGGATTAACCCACCTAAGGAGACAAAAGACCTATATGCAGAACTATAAGACACTGATGAAAGAAATTAAAGATGATACAAACAGATGGAGAGTAATACCATATTCTTGGATTGCAAAAATCAACATTGTGAAAATGACTATACTACCCACAGCAATCTACAGATTCAGTGCAACCCCTATAAAACTACCAATGGCATTTTTCACAGAATTAGAACAAAAATTTTCACGATTTGTATGGAAACACAAAACACCCCAAATAGCCAAAGCAATCTTGAGAAAGAAAAACGGAGCTGGAGGAATCAGTCTCCCTGACTTCAGACTATATTACAAAGCTACAGTAATCAAGACAGTATGGTACTGGCACAAAAACAGAAATATAGGTCAGTGGAACAGGATAGAAAGCCCAGAGATAAACTCACACACATGTGGTCACCTTATCTTTCATAAAGGAGGCAAGAATATACAATGGAGAATAGCCAGTCTCATCAATAAGTGGTGCTGGGAAAACTGGACAGCTACATGTAAAAGAATGAAACTAGAACACTCCCTAACACCAAACACAAAAATAAACTCAAAATGGATCAAAGACCTAAATGTAAGGCCAGACACTATAAAACTCTTAGAGGAAAAAATAGGCAAAACACTCTATGACATAAATCACAGCAAGATCCTTTTTGACCCACCTCCTAGAGAAATGGAAATAAATACGAAACTAAAAAATGGGACCTAATGAAATTGAAAAGCTTTTTCACAGCAAAGGAAGCCATAAACAAGATGAAAGGACAACCCTCATAATGGGAGAAAATATTTGCAAACGAAGCAATGGACAAAGGATTAATCTCCAAAATATACAAGCAGCCCATTTAGCTCAATATCAAAAAAACAAACAACTCAATCCAAAAATGGGCAGAAGACCTAAATAGACATTTCTCCAAAGAAGATACACAGATTGGCAACAAACACATGAAAGGATGCTCAACATCACTAATCATTAGAGAAACGCAAATCAAAACTACAATAAGGTATCACCTCACACCAGTAAGAATGGCCATCATCAAAAAATCTACAAACAATAAATGCTGGAGATGGTGTGGAGAAAAGGGAACCCTCTTGCACTGTTGGTGGGAACGTAAATTGATACAGCCATTATGGAGAACAATATGGAGGTTCCTTAAAAAACTAAAAATAGAACTACCATACGACCCAGCAATCCCACTACTGGGCATATACCCTGAGAAAACCATAATTCAAAAAGAGACATGTACCACAATGTTCATTGCGGCACTATTTACAATAGCCAGGACATGGAAGCAACCTAAGTGTCCATCGATAGATGAATGGATAAAGAAAAGGAGGCACATATATACAATGGAATATTACTCAGCCACAAAAAGAAAGGAAATTTAACTATTTGTAGTTAGATGGATGGACCTAGAGTCTGTCATACAGAGTGAAGTAAGTCAGAAAGAGAACAATAAATACCGTATGCTAACCCATATATATGGAATCTAAGAAAAAAAGAAAAAATGGTTCTGATGAACGTAGGGGCAGGACAGGAATAAAGACACAGACCTACTAGAGAATGGACTTGAGGACACAGGGAGTGGGAAGGGGAAGCTTGGACAAAGTGAGAGAGTAGCATTGACATATATACACTACCAAATATAAAATAGATAGCTAGTGGGAAGCAGCTGCATAGCACAGGGAGATCAGCTCGGTGTTTTGTGACCACCTAGTGGGGTAGGATAGGGAAGGTGGGAGGGAGACTCAAGAGGGAGGGGATATGGGGATATATTTATACTTATAGATGATTAATTTTGTCATACAGTAGAAACTAACACAACATTTTAAGCAATTATACTCCAATAAAGATGTTAAAAAAAAAAGAGTAGAAAGATATGTAGACATTGGGAGGAAATGTATAAAAATGCTAACGATGGTTATCTCTGGGGGGTGAGATTATGGGTGACTGTTAATTATTAGTTTATGCTTGCATGTATTTCTAGTAGTCAGCAATAAACATGTATTGCTTATAAAATTTGAAAAAAAAACAATAAATGTCTTTAAAAGTGAAAAAAAAGAGTAAAGCTATAAATTAATGGACCAGATCAAGGTATGCAAATATTACACAAACCCGCTATACCATCTTCTTGTACAAAAATCACTGTATCATTTTTCATATAAATATATATATTTAATACATAAAAATGACTAGAAGAACAAGTGCTGTGAGTTTATTTTCTGCTTTCAGAAGCACCAAAGACATGGACATATATACACTACCAAACGTAAAATAGATAGCTAGTGGGAAGCAGGCACATAGCACAGGGAGATCAGCTAGGTGCTTTGTGACCACCTAGAGGGGTGGGATAGGGAGGGTGGGAGGGAGGGAGACGCAAGAGGGAAGAGATATGGGAACATATGTATAACTGATTCACTTTGTTATAAAGCAGAAACTAACACACCATTGTAAAGCAATTATACTCCAATAAAGACGTAACAAAATAAATTTAAAAAAAGAGAAGCACCAAAGAACCAAATTCTTTCCAAATATTGTGATAGAAAAAAAATTGTTCCCTGCAAAGGTATAAGCCCAGATCTGATTTATAAATTGAGATGATCTGGTTATTAATGTACATTTTAAAGACTATATTGAAATCATTTCTGCAGTTCCAGGAGGACTTTTGCTGAGTCTACTGCATTATCCATAATTTAGCATAGTTATGTGTGTTTGAAATCCTTTTGTTTTGGGGGATTTGATTTATTAAACCTCAGTTACATACAAATAATGGCATGTGCCGTAAAACTTCTCTAATGTTTGATAAGATAACGGAGCTGCCATTTTAATAAGAATAGTATGACTAAAAAGAAGAAAAACATTCCAAGATAAAAAGCAGAACTACAACAGCTATGGAGATAGTTCTCATAGCCATGAATCAGTGGTGGTTAAATTAATCGAATGGAACAAAATATTGATATTTACAGTTGTCTACAGGAGGTCCCTTAGAAATGAAGCCTGCAGGGCAGCCCATCAATTCACAGCTCTGCTCTTAATGTCACCTCTCCCCTCCCTACCCGCTTCTACTCTGTCCTGTAAAATTGCTCCCAGACATAGCTGACCATTGCGTTCTCTTGGTCAAAGCTTCGCCATAGCTCTCTGTTCCTCACAGACTCAAGTCTATTCTTCTTAGCTCTGCTTTGAACGCCCTTTATCACCTGGAATGAAACAACTAAACAAGCTGCACTTCCTAAAGTCTGCTAGGTTTGTAGACTGCCTGCAGATGCTGGAGTTAGTTCTCCCACGTCAGCGTCAGGGTGTTCCTGCTGTTCCTCTGGCCTCGAGCATCTCCCAAAGCATTGACTGGTGATGCCCTTTCTCTGCTTGACCCCAGTCTCACCTGGTTCTTGAAACGTTTTGTGACCACACTCACTGAGTTAGCCACTCCCTTCCCAGGTTTTCCTTCTATACTATCCTAATCTTAGCTTTATATTATACTAAGATATAACACTAGGACTCATTGTATGGGTACCACCGTCTTCCACTAGAGGAGGAGTTTCTGAAGGGCAGAAGAGGTTGCCATGTTTATTTCAGCCTCCCTGGCCCTTCCCTGGCACACAGCAGGCACTTAGCAAATGCTCATGGATCAAACTGCTGAAAAGCAGGAACAGTATACATAGTAATTTCTTTACGGTAAATAAAGATCTAGGTTTTGTTGAAAAAATTAAGAATGTAACTACAACCTCACATACTAATATGTAGAATCTTCCATCATGATATAAATATTTACGACTGTTTTGGTGTGTTTCCAACTTGGTTCTAAGTAAATGGTAATAGTAGAAATTTCTTGAAATCTTTTATCTGCTGAGTCTTTATTTGATAAGTTCATTTTGGCCCCTTCCCAAGGCTATTTTCTTCCTCTCTTAGTCCAACCTGTTCATTAATGTAGACTGATTCATAAACACATTTAAATAAGAGAGAAAAAATTATATTTCTTTTTGTGAGAAGGGAAGTGTAACCGAGCAGGACACTGTAAGGTCTTCCCGGAATAGACTCCCACCCATGTCGTCCACCTGCTTTTGTCTGTAGAAAAACTTTAGCCAAAGAATACATTGAATCAGAGAAGTGAGAAAATGCAAAAAGAAAGGAAAACAGGCAAGCAAGACAAAATAATAATACTTTAGCCATTAAACAGTCAAGTACCTTTAGTTCTTCCCCAAGGACTATAGATGATATTCTGAGCCATGTCCTTTGAGCTGTTTTGCAGATACTGAAACGCCCACCAGGTGGGAGACGTTAACTGTACGCTGCCCACAAAGCACATAGACCCCAGACCAGTTGGAACCAGAAAGTTGATAATGCTAACTCCCAGTTACCTCACCACCAACCAATCAGAGGAATGTCCATGAGCTGATCACACCCCGCTCATTGAACACTATAAGACCCCTCACTGCCCCCTCCCGTGTCGGACACACTGTCTTGAGGGCAGTAGCCCGCTGTGGTCCCCTTGGCCTGGCAAAGCAATAAAGCTATTTCTTTCTACCTCACCCAAAACTCTGTCTCTGCGTTTCTATTTGGCACCAGTGAACAAAGGCCAAGTTTTGGCAACAGAAGGAGTTTAATGAATTAAGAGGGAAGCGAAATATTCATATTTTGATAGATCTTGCTTTGTCACTCACATGATAAACTCTGAAAAGTGGGAAAACCCTAAACCTGGTTTCAACTGGACTAAAAAAAAAACGATTAGGCTACATGAAACACTTTCTAAATCAGATGTCCTCCTTTTTGCTTCCTGTGATGTGGTCAATCCTGGCTGGCAGCAGAAGCAGCACCGCTCAAGCCTCTGTGTGTGTGAACTTGGCCAGATGACCTGCAAAGGGGACCGGTGAACTGACACTAGTCTGGTTTCTTCATCTGTCTTTTCATCAAATGAAGCTGAATGCTCGTGTATCAGTATCCTTCATCCTTATGTCAAACATCCTGAATATATAATTATGTTACTATATTATTCAGAGAGAATTTTAACTGATGGAACTTAGCAGATCTTTACAGACTATATGTATACAACTGATCGAGGCAGTTCCTTCCACAATCTTCATTAGGAACAATGACACTCTTTACAAGTCAAGGATGTTAAGAAAGGAAAATTACTTGTAACAGCTGCATATAACTGAAATAGAAAAATCAGGTAAGAAGGGTCAGGAGTGCTTATAGTTTTAGCTTTGGAAGAGTTATATTTCTGCTGGTGGGGCAGGAGGTTTCTGAAAGATAATAGAATTTAAGAGGTTATAAGATGGATGTCTCAAAAGTGGGGTTTAGAAAACTGTAAACTTGACTTATGGAGGAGCCTATCCAGAGAAATCATGCCAAAAGATCATTATTTCATGACCTTGAGGAAAAGCAAAATTGTCAGAGGGTTTCCTATTCCTGCCCACGAATGCACACTGATATTTATGGAGGCCAACTCTCTTTATCTCCCTTTATGCATGCCCCATTCACACAAACACACACACCCCTCTCAAGACTGCAGGCTGAGAGCACTGTTGTAAATATACATGAGATCGTTATTATTAATGTCACCAAGGTGATTCTGTTCCTTCTCCAGGAGAGACTGGTTCTTATACCTAGAAACTGATCAACTGTAAGAGAAATGGCAGCTTTGAGGCAGCCAAGCTGAAGCAATTCTGTACATTTTACTTTTGAAATAGAGATTATTTGACGAGGTATTTTCAATCACACCCATCCTATCATTAAGTTTAACCGGCAGAGATTTCCCACTTTGGTACAACGTACAACATCCTTGGGAACACAGTTTCTAGAGTCTGGAAGAAGTATACATTGATTATTACATTCTTTTCTGAGAGCAAAAACTAAACAAAACATCTAAAACATCTCAAGAGATTTCTGGGTGATGAGTTTTGTAAGAAGGCATTGGGAGATAATTAGAACACATTTGCTACTTTTATTATTTTAAAAAGACATTTCACACCACAGTCCTTATTAAAGAGCTATTTTCAAGAAACACAGGCTCTTGAAGTCACACTGAAAATTTTTTAAAAATAAAAATAGCTACTGGAGACAGTTAACTAGATCTCTATGTATTTGTCACAGACTCTTCTTCTAACCAATTGGTCTGCCTGGTTATTCAAGATGCATGATACATCACAACAGGGAAATGACTGTTAACTATTGTTTTCAATCAAAGAAAACTATTTTTGGTTGGAATGAAAATGTTTATTTCTTTGCCTAAGGCCTAAGAAAACATGTTAAATAAGTCAAATACTGGGGTAGGTAGAGGACAGTGGAAGACGCATATACGTCTTCAGTACCTCGTTAGAAATGATCTTCACCAGCTTCTTGCACTGCTGCCGTATCAGTATTCCAAAACGCTCTGATCCTTAGCAAAGCAGCAATTAAAGTTACAGAAACAAAAAGCACCCGTTGACAGAGGGAGGTAGCAACAACACGGGACTCACCTTAGGCATCCAGTGGCATTTCGCAGCACCTGTGAGGAATGCAGCTGTATTTTCCGATCGTCCTGAAGAGGTGAATTTTCCCAGCCTGAGTGGGGGATGATCACGGCATTGGTCAACACGGCCAGGGTGTCCTGTATGATTGGCATTTTGAGTGCATCGCAAGATGAAAGGTTCCAAAGGACTCCTGCAAGATACACACAAACAGAGCTTTTGGACGGCCACTGTTTTCCCCAGTTAAAAGCACAGGCAGGAGAGACAAAGATGGTGTAAGCACGTGTGCTAGGGCGTGCCCTTCATTTTAGAGCATCTGTGTGAAGCCATTACAAACGTGCTATGAAAATCTGACAAGTACGCAGAGGAACTGTAACATGATTATCTTTGTTCCATCGTGGAGAGTAACTGAGGTTGAGAGCGCTGATGGAATTGAGGATACCAACCAGGCTTCCATCCACAATTAGTACAATGGACCCAAGTACCCAAATTCTAACCAAGACCAAAGAGCTGTGAAAGTTATCTGAAATGGGCTAGTAAGACATCTGAAATAGACTAGTGAGACATCTTTGTTTTATCCAGGACCTCAATATGCACCTGTGGTCTGTTTGATTCACTTAGTTTCCATATAGAACCAGCCATCATTGTACAGGACCTTTCAAGAATCTAGTATCAGGTCTGATGATAACAAGCCCAACACGAAATGTAAATTTAGTGTCACTTGTGACCGTTCTGTAAGCTTTTCTCTAAAAACGATGTTCATGGAGGGCCTACAGATCCTTAACAACAAAGAAAGCAGGAGAAAGGGGAGGGCGTGTCAACAATAGACAAAGAGACTTTAAAGTGGGATTCACTTTAGAAAAGGCCTTAAGAATTACATATACATTATAATATCATTTGAAGATGCTTTTAAAATAATTACTTTTTGTTGTTCAAAATTGTACACCTAAAGGTAAAAAAAACTACAACAAAGAATAATATTCTCTTTTCGTATGAAAGAAAAACTGCATTTTCCTCAAGACTAACCTAAATAGACACCATCGCTTCAGATACTGAGAATGAAATATCATAGTCATCTTTAGAAACACAACTTCCACTTTACTTGTTTAATAAGCTTTCAATAGATTTTAAAATGATGTTATGTTTCATTTACCATGTTATGAATAAACAGAACTCACTTATTTCTGAAATTTGTTTTATTAGTTTCTTGCATTGCACATGTTGAACTATCCAAA
The DNA here is from genome assembly GCF_003676395.1 of Aethalodelphis obliquidens. Classification (NCBI taxonomy): domain Eukaryota; kingdom Metazoa; phylum Chordata; class Mammalia; order Artiodactyla; family Delphinidae; genus Aethalodelphis; species Aethalodelphis obliquidens. The sequence goes on from NW_020837973.1 coordinate 9,283,597, forward strand.
GGCATTAATAACACTAACCTGAAAGTTAATGATATTTGCTTGTTAATAACTAAAATAACAGTTTTAAATCAGTTCTATAAAAAATGTGACTTTAGAGACAAACTTTTCCACTGGTCTTTCAAAAGAACATTTGCTGGGAATTTTATTTAGGTAAATGCAAAGGAAACAATATGGTTTTGGTGCTGAGAATGTATAAATCAGTCCTTCAGTACAGAGGATTGGACTGAGGGCGAATCCTGCCTGCCTGTTTTTGTAAATAAAGTTTTATTGGAACATGGCCCTGCCTGTTCACTTACATATTATCTATGGCTGCCTCTGTCCTACAAGGGAAAAGCTTGAGATTTTGTGACAGAGACAGTATGGCTCACAAGCCTAAACAATTTACTGTCTGGCCTTTTACAGAAAAATCTTGTGCACCTCTGTGTTAGTATGTGGATCATTTTCTACACATTTCTGTGTGTGTGTTTACCTTGCCATTAGAACCCTAAATTGACTGTATAAAAAAATGCAAAATATATTCTGACTTGGACAGATGTGAAATGCTAGGAGTATTATCATATGCATTTATTTTGAATTAAATAATATATGAAGCTTTATTTTTATTCATCCCATTAGGAAACGTTTTACAGAATTTTGGGTAATCAAAATAATCAAAATGAATACTTTCATTCACTTGTAGTCTAACAACAGTATTCCTTTTCCTAGTAAAATAATCAGTTTTCAGCTTAAAAAAAGCACATTTAGGACTTCTCTGGTGGTGCAGTGGTTAAGAATCCACCTGCCAATGCAGGGAACACAGGTTCGAGCCCTGGTCTGGGAAGAGCCCATATGCCTTGGAGCAACTAAGCCCGTGTGCCACAACTACTGAGTCCATGCACCATAACTACTGAAGCCCGTGCGCCTAGAGCCCTTGCTCTGCAACAAGAGAAGCCACCACGAGGAGAAGCCTGTGCATCGCAATGAAGAGTAGCCACCGCTGGCTGCCAGCGTGCAACAACAAAGACCCAAGGCAGCCAAAAAAAAAAAAACTTTGTTAAAAAAAAAGCACATTTAAATGAAATTACTATTTCATTTATATCAAATATTCCATATTTGAGGATAACTTTTAAAAATATCACATTAAAGGGTTTTTGTCTGTTTTTCTTTTTTTAACTAAGGTATAGTTGACTTATAATATTTGCATTAGTTTCAGGTGTACATCAAAGTGATTCACTTATATATATTTTTTTCTGATTCTTTTCCATTATAGGTTATTCTGTTTTTCTAAGTACACAACACACCTACGCAGACACAAAATGATTTTTTTTCGTTCCTAAATCCTGATTTGAAAATGCCAATACATGAAATGTTTTGTAAATGTTTTAAAATATGGGTGGCATATTTTGCTATAAAATACATTCCTCTAAAGACTAAATAGTAAAAGACTTTTGCATTTTTCCATGCAATGAATTTAAAAGAATCTAAAGGCATTCTATGATAATAAAACAATTTTTACTGTTTCCTAACAAACAGAAAAGAGGTAGGAAAGGAAAGGGGGAAAATCAAGAAAAGGTAAAGGCCTAATCTAATATCTGACGAGAAGTGAAAAGGATGGGAAAGAAGATGGCCTTTCAGGTAACTCTTTATCGGGCTGTTCTCTGCATTACCTTTCTCATTAATTCATCAATTAGTGTAACCTAATTCCGAATCAGGCATGGAGAGAAGTTTCCTATTCACATTCCCTCTGCCTTTCCAGACGGCTCCATCTGTGTTTCACATTCCAATGAACTTACCACAGTACTTGACCCAAATCTCTGAACTTTCTATCCCAGTTTCTATCTGCAGCCCACGTGTGCTTCCTGGACTTACAAGAAACGCAGCGGATCTCTGGTCAGGGGCATTTTTACCACGTCTGCCTGGATGAGGACTTGGTCAAGTGGATGCAACATGGCAGAATTTCTTTTGGGGGAATTCAGCAAACCAGTTAGTTGCAGGGTGCCCTCCAAACCTGGAGTTTTGGTTAGATTATCTGGACACAGAGACAAGCTTGAGTGTAGAATCAGCAGTCTCTGGGGACGCTGAGATAAACGTCTGGCAGGAGTCAAAAGTGGGAAACAGCTGGGAAGCCTACACCTGTCTTGCCAGACACACACACACACACACACACACACACACACGCTCACATCTACGCATACACATTCACACACTCACATACACACACCCCACCCTCACAACTATGCACACACACACTCACACCTATGCACACACACATTCACACACTCACACACACACACACACTCACATCTATGCACATACACATTCACACACACACATCTATGCACACACACATATACACGCCCCACACTCACATCTATGCATACATATTCACACACTCACATACGCATCCACACACACTCATATCTATGCACACACATTCACACTCACACACATCCACACACACATCTATGCACACACATCCACACACTCACATCTACACACACATTCACACACACACGTCCACATTCACATCTACACACACACATTCACACACTCACACACACATTACATATACTCACACATACATACACACTCACACCTACACACACAACATATTTACACATTCACACATATACAAACTCAGACACATACACTGACACACACACACACACGCTCACACACAGACATTCACACACACACATCCGTTAGTCCCCAACGAAGGGAGACAGATTAGTGGAGAAAAATGGACGTATCTAGGCATTCTCTGTGAACAGAGGAGAAATACGTGTTTTGCTCAAATTTCTCTTCACTTCTCCCTCTCCTTCTTCTGGGGTGGTTTTCTGGCATTCCCTTCAAACGCAGGAGCCCGACCCTTCTTCCCCTGAGTGAGGGCTGCACTTAGTGTCTCGCTTCTGACCCGCAGAATATGGAGGCGGTAACTGAGTGACTTCTGAGACGAGGTCAGGGAAGAGGTACTGCTGCTCCCTCCCAGCTGTGTCTGGGGTTGCCTGTCGGAGGGGGAGCCTGCCGTCACCCTGTGAGGACCCTCAAGCAGTACGAGAAGAGGCCTATGGGGAGAGGAACGGAGGCCTCCTGCCAGTAGCCAGCAGGAAGCCGTCTTGGAAGTGGACCCTCCAGCCCGAGTCAAGCCTTCAGACGATACAGCCTCATCCGCGTGGGACCCTGAGCCAGAAACATGCAAACCTGCCACTCCTGGGTTCACTCAGACACTGTATGGGATAAACGTCTGTTGTTTTAAATTGTTAAATGGGGGGGGGGGGGCTGTAATTTGTTATGCAGCAATGGTAATTAATGTCCCTTTCTTTCCCTTCCCTCTCCTTTCCCTCTGTCTGCTGGACACTTTTCCCTTTACAGCACTTTCTTCCTAGTTACGCCTCTCATTCTGACTTAGATTCACTGCTTTTCTCCTTCCCTACAAGCCCGCCATCCTCTCCTAAGGTCTACTGTGAGAGTACAGGAGATACAGGAAGGGAATCCAGCTCAACCTTGTAACTAAATTTAAAATGCATTTTAATTTAGGTGACAAATGATATTTACCTTTTAAAAAGGCATCCCTCTTCATGTTTGTGACTTATGAGATGGCCAAACGCTTTCTTTAATTTGGAATAATCTTGTATTAGTTTCCTATTGCTGCTGTAACAAGTTACTGCAAGTGTAGTGCTTAAAATAAGGCACATTTGTTATCTTACAGTTCTGGAGGTCTGAAGTCTATAATGGACCAGCAGGCAATGCTCCTTCTGGAGGCTCCAGGGGAGAATTTCCTTGTCTTTTTTTTTGCTTGTTTTTGTTTTTTTGTTTTAGTTTATTGAGGTACACGGGCCTCTCACTGTTGTGGCCTCTCCCGTTGCAGAGCACAGGCTCCGGACGTGCAGGCTCAGGGGCCATGGCTCACGGGCCCAGCTGCTCCGCGGCATGTGGGATCTTCCTGGACCGGGGCACGAACACGTGTCCCCTGCATCAGCAGGCGGACTCTCAACCACTGCGCCACCAGGGAAGCCCCCTTGTCTTTTTAAGCTTCTAAAGGCTGCCCACGCTCCATGGCTTGAAGCCTGCATCACTGCAACCTCAGCATCCACGACCAAATCCTCTTCTCTGACTGATCCCCCTCCCTCCCTGTTACAAGGACACTTGTGATGACATTGAGCCTGGCTAGATAATCCAGGATCATCTCCCGCATTTCAAGATCCTTAACTTAATCCCATCTGCACAGTCCCTTTCACCATGGAAGATAACATCCACAGGCTCTGAGATTTAGGACCGTGGACATCTTCGGGGGTCCATTGTTCAGTCTACCACGCATCCCTTAAAATATTCTGTCATGCTTCAAATAAAATTAAACTTCTGACTGTAGTTTGATGATCAGGCCCTCTTCCCTCCTTCTCTAAATTCATTTTGAATCAGATCCTTTGGTTCATTCATTTACCCAGTCTGCGCATATTAAGGACCAGGCTCTGTTGGATACAGTGGGAACATGAGTGAACAAAACAAAAAGTCCCTGCCCTCATGGCTCTGCCGTCGCTGCAACTCATTACGCTCTGTCATTGTCGCCTTATCTCTTCTCCTTGGACAACAAGCTCGTTGGTAACTCACATTTCTTGGACTTGCTGCTCTCTCAGTTTGGAACACTCTCCAAGGCTGATCCTTCTTTCTGTTCACATATACCTTAAATGTGCTAAACTCAGACAAGCTTTTTTGGATCGGTCTAAACTACCTTCCCAGACTCTTGCTCTCAGATCTCCTATTTTAATTTTCAGCAGAGACCGCATCACCATCTCATATTTCCCATGCTTTTTCTTTGTTCCCCCAGTTTGATGCAGATGTTATCGACAGGCAGCAGTGTGTGAATTTAAGGTGTCCAGCATAATGATCCGACTTGCACACACCATGAAATGATGACCACAATAGGTTGAGTGAACATCCATCACCTTGTAAAGACACAACATTAATTAAATAAAAAAAAAATTTTCTTGTAATGAGAACTCTTAGGATTTAGTCTCTTAACGACTTCCACATATAACGTACAGTAGTGTTAACTAAATTTTTCATGTTGTATGTTATAACCCTAGTGCTTATAACTGGAAGTTTGTATCTTTTGACTGCCTTCATCCAACTCCCTCTTCTCCCATCCTCTGCTGCTGGTAACCACAAATCTGATCTTCTTCTATGAGCTTGTTTCTGAAATATAATTGACCTACAACACTATGTTAGTTCCTGTTACACAACACAGTGATGTGATATTTCCATACATTTTGAAATGATCACCATATAAGCCTATTGTCGTCTGTCACCATACAAAAATATTACCTAATTATTGACTATATTCTCGATACTGTACGTTTCATACCTGCAGCTCATTTATTTTGTAACTGAAAGTTCATATCTCTTACCCTCTCCCTCACCTATTTCTCTCCTTCCCCCAGCCCCCTGTTCCCATGCTTTTTCATTACTTGCTTTTTTTTCATTCTCTCACTGCTCTTCCCCACCAGGTCCCAGCCAAGACATGAAGGCAAGGACCCTGAGTGTTCAGAGCATACAGAACACGTACAGCACACAGAATATGCTCTGACACACATTAGGTGCTCACCTAATCGGTGTTAAATGATTACAAGAATTAATAATTGGCTGATATGACCTTTATAGGATGATGCGTGCTCCAAGCAGTGAACATTTTAAGAGTATTCTACTGTTAGCAAAATGAAGTAATGATTTGAAAGAATAAAATAGCGGATGCAGGGCTTCCCTGGTGGCGCAGTGGTTGAGAGTCCGCCTGCCGATGCAGAGGACGCGGGTTCGTGCCCTGGTCTGGGAAGATCCCACATGCCGCGGAGCGGCTGGGCCTGTGAGCCATGGCCGCTGAGCCTGCGCATCTGGTGCCTGTGCTCCGTGATGGGAGGGGCCCCAACAGTGAGAGGCCTGCGTACCGCAAAAAAAAAAAAAAAAAAAAAAGAAACAAAAAAAACTGGGGCCCTGAACTTGTACTGTGTGCATTTGTGTGTGAGCACATGTGTGTATGAATATACAAACATGCAAGAGTATGTACGTGAGTGTACATATGTGCACATGCACACACAAGCACGTGTCTATGTGTGTGTGCACACTGTAATGTGAGTATTTGCGTGCATCACATAAATACTCTCACCTTGTCCCTCAGACGTCATGACCTTCAAGGTGCAATTGTTGAATTAGAATTGTTTTGAGAATCCTTCCAGACGGTATATGTGATAGCCTCAAAAGATTAATAAATCACACTCACTTAATGCTTTTAAAAATAAAAGCATTGATCTTGAGACAATGCTAAAGTTTACGAAAATGTTGCTGTAATAATGGATAGTTCAAAGCAATAATCAGGTGGGACTACATCAAAACTAAAAAGCTTCTGCGCAACAAAAACAATAACAAAATGACAAGGCAACCTATGAAATGGGAGAAGATAATTGCAAATCGTAGATCAGAAAAGGGGTTCACCTCTAAAATATAGAAGAAAATCATAAGCTCAATAACAAAAAAAAAGAATAAACAATCTGATTAAAAAATAGAGGAACTGAGTAGACATTTTTCTAAGGAAGATACCCAAATGGCCAACAGGTACATAACAAGATGCTTAGCATCACTACTCATCGGGAAAATGCAAATCAAAATCACAATGAAATATTGCCTCCTACCCATTAGAACGCCTAACCATCAAGACAAGAGATAACTAGTGCTGACGTGGATGTAGAGAAAAGGAAACCTTTGTGCACTGTTGGTAGGAACGTATGTTGGTGCAGCATTCTTCACAATAACCAAAATATGGAAACAACCTAAATGTCCCTCCACAGATGGACTGAAAATGAAGATGTGGTACAATGGAATATTATTCAGTCATGAAAAAGAAGGAAATTCTGCCATTTGGACAACGCGGATGGACCCTGAGGGTATTATGCTAAGAGAAAGACAAATACTGTATGATATCACTCATGTGGAATCTAAAATAGCCAAACTCATAAAAACAGAGAATGGAATGGTGGTTACCAGGGGATTGGGGTCAGAGAATTGGGGAGATATTGTTTAAGGTACAAACTTGCAACTCATGGTTAAATAAGTCCTGGAGATCTAATGCATAGCCCAGTGATCACAGTCAACATTACTGTATTATGAACTTCAAAGGTGCTAAGAGACTAGATCTTAACTGCTCTTACCACAAAAAAGATGATAATTATGTGACATGATAGAAGTGTTAACTAACACAAAGATGGTAATCATATTGTAATATAAAGGTGAATCAAATCAACACATTGTACACCTTAAACTCACACAATGTTATATGTCAATTAGATCTCATTAAAAAAATAGAAATTATTTTTTAAAAGTGTGTTATGTAAACATCACTTGGATAAGTGTGTTATTTCAGGTAATGGATGTGATAAGAAATGTGTGTGTAATGCATGCAGGGAAGTGTTTAAAAATACATGTAATAAAGATGGTTATGAGTGCATTAAACAAAGAAAAAGAATTTTATTTTAATACCTAGTGTCTTGCATCATAGGAAATTTTATTTTTTCTTTATTTTAAAACATTTTATTTTATATTGGAGTATAGTTGATTTACAGTGTTGTGTTAGTTTCCGATGTACAGCAAAGTGATTCGGTTATACATAGACATATATCTATTTTTTTCAGATTCTTAGGAATTTTTAAAAATAATTGTATATATTAATGTTTCAGAAAATTAGAGTAGGATGATGGATATAGTGACAGAGCCTTAATGGATTTTATCAATGGAATATAAGTATTCTCAGGATATGTGTGGGGAAATAAGTTCTATTTGAACTTTTGTCTTCCTTTGTAAACCTTCTCTCAAGAGCAATTCATTCTTTGACAATAAATGATCCCACCAATTTATAATAAACCTGAGACCATCGAAAAATAATTTTAAAAAATTAAAAAATGGGTAGTTCCTTAAGCCAAAACTCCTCAAGTTTTCTTTTAGGGGTCCCGGGAGTTGGCTGACCAGAAAAGTGACCTCTGAGTTCTCCTCTTTAATAGTCCCAGGGAGGAAACTGCGATGACCCTGGGGCTTAGGTGAGGGTTAATCCTTTTAGAATCTAACTCACTGAATCATTGTAAGTTGAGAGTCTCACAGAGATGATGACCAGATCAGAGGGCTGCAGGGGCTGGTAAATGTCTGTGGTGAGCAGGCAGAAGAACTGGGTTGTCACGGTCAATAACTGTACACTGTCACCCTACTGTTGCCACCTACGGCTTCTGGTCCAAATACAGAATTCTTTTAAAAATAATCACATATGCAGAAACACTGGGAGATCAAACAGATTTATCCTTGCTTATTTTCAAAATATGTACAGAATATGCTTAACTTCAGGATGGATGAAGAATGGGCTATTCTTTACACCAGAAAGCAATTCAGATCTTCGCTATTACACACCAGGGAAATTCTGGTTTAAGCCGATTAAATCCACCTGGGCCCCCCGAGACATTTTTAATTCCTGAAGTTCTAAATCAACTGTGTTACGAGATACAGCCATCAATGTTGAGGTGTTGGCTTGTTCCAAAGCCAAAACTGATCCCAGCAACACTCTCATATTTAAACTTTAGCACCAGCAGCTTATATTAAAAGTTTAAATCGAGCTGGTATAGACGAACAAAAAAGGCCCACGTTCGCTTAAATTTTTGAAGAGTAGTTGAGAAACTGACCTTTACTGTTGTTTCAGAGCCTGAATTAATGTCATTTAAAACAAAGTAATTTTGCAGACAAAAGATGATGACTAACTTTTTTTGAAGAAAGAATCAAGACTCAGGTGTGTCTATGTTGGGGTCTGCAGATTCTAGTTTCTTTAGAATTCTTCTATTAAGTGTTTACAACAAAGGAATAACAGGTCAGATTCTACTCATGGGAATTGAGTCTTGTCTCCAGCTGGGACAAGGCAATGTAGCACCTGTCTAAGAATGGGGAAGCTCTTCCCAGGGTAATTTTTTTTAAAAAATTAAATTGTAGTTGAAAATAGCTTGGATGTGAAGGACACCGAATGTGCCACCCTGAAATATGCCTCTGTGGCGTATGCATAATTCTGAGTTAAAGGCCAATGAGCACCAACAGAGGCAGGAAGAGCTCTCAAATCAGCATAAGTTCTCCTTTTATAAAGGAAATTTCCATTGGTCAAGAAGTCTACCTCTCTTATACCAGGAAGAGGAATATTCTTAACAACTCATCAATGAAGAAGGCACTGACTTAAATTTGCATAACAAACCTAAACATACAATCCTTGTTTACCATACTTTTCCGAGTCATCTTCCCATAACTTATCTCCCCCTCCTAGAAGTCCACACTCCTTTTCCCTTGTTTAGCCTAAGATGGTATATGAGCCCAAGGTCTACCCACCTCTTTGGGTTATTCATCACCGGATGCTCCCATAGGTATGTGTCATGCACATGTTAATAAACTTCTGTTTTTCTCTTGTTAATCTGTCTTCTGCCTGTGTAAATTACAGGACCTCAGCTGGGCAACCTAAGATGGGCACAGGAAAAAAAATCTCCTCCCCTACAGATGTCAGTGTCTGATAGTAACCATCTGTGACAGTCATGGGTTCATGTCTGATCACAGCATTTTGTAAGTGAACCATAGAATTCTCTATTTCTCAATTCCCAAGTGATCAAATTGGGAATATAAAAGTGGGCTTGCTTGAAACTATAGCCTTCCCCAATGACCTTGGATATGCCAGAACCTTGGAAAAATGTCACCAAAGCACCCAGGCTAAATTTTATCTCTGGAAACTGGCCCTGGGCCTCTTTTTCTAAAAGTGACGGCAGTTAAAGATGATGTCCTTTTTCTGACAATTATCATATTCTTATACGTGCTAATAAAAATAATTTCTTATTACTTTGGTTGTGTTTCTTGGCAGTTTTGTGCCCTCAAAGTATATGTATTAAATAAAGTAGCTTATGTTTGGGCCTTTCATAAATGACTGAGAAAAGAGAGAGAGAGAGGGAGGGAGTAAAAGAGAGACAGACTGATGGACAGACTGTGTGTGTGTTTGTGTTTGTGTGTGTGTGCACACATACACGTGCGTGCAGGGAGAGAGAGTCAAAGGCAAACATTCTCATTATATAATGATTGGGGAAAAATGTGGGAAGTAAACCACCATAATTTCTGGTACAAACTATTAGGTATAAAATAAGCTACAAGGATATACTGTACAACACAGGGAACACAGCCAATATTTTCTAAAAACTAGAAATGGAGTATAACCTTTAAAAATTGTGAATCACTGTATTGTATACATGTAACATATAATACTGTAAAGCAACTACACTTCAATGAAAATTTTATTTAAAAAGCACACCCTTAGTTCCTATGGCTCTCAACAAAAAGCAGTCTTGATGAAGACACAGATGGGTAGAGTAAAAACAGCTGGGAACCAGAGACTGAAGTTTTAATTCAGCTCTCACATAATCAGGATTGAAGAGAATTTAGTTTTTAGTAAGCTTGCAATAGGTGCCTTCCTGAATGGATGAGTAATTGAATGAATGAACAAGTAAACGAATGAAGTTACTGGGATAGGATGATGTACAAGGATCCCAAATTTTCACAGAGCGTGGCTGAGTCAGGCATCCAAATAAGATCACACTGAAAAAACCAAGAATAATAATAGCCAAAAATACCTAACATTTTTGAGTTCTTGTTATACACTCGGGTCTTTGTTAATCACCCAGTATGTATTAACTCAGGTAAACTTCAACCAACTCCATTTTACAGATGAGGAAACAGACACAGAGAAAGTGAGTCCCTCATCCAATGGCATTGTACTTGTAGGTGAAAGTGAAGGTCAGATGAGTCTGACTATGATATATATGAACAATCAGACAAATGTCAGACATATAAATCTGCTACTTGAAATTGGAGAGAGGTGGTGTGGCATGCAGTCCTTTGAAGCAGAATACATGAACAGGAGAGAATGTTCTCCTTTTCATCTCTTGCCAGTGCCTTTTTAGCCTCAGGTCATATAACTTGAGAAATTTCAGGAAGTCATTTAAGTTCACAGAATGAAGAACATTCAGTTTTGAAACAACTTTTACAAATAATTTTTCTTGCAAACATTTAATTCTGCTGACCTCTACTAAAAATATTATACACACATAGCTATAATCGTCCATGGAAAATACTGAACGAAAAATCAGACTGAGATGAAGGGTAGTTTAAAAAACTCAATCCTTCCTCTGTCCACCATATTCATTTTAAAACTAGGTCTTATTTTCAGGTACATCAAAATTGTCTGACACTGGTGTTGCATCATAATGATACTAATGGTAATCATAAGCCCTCACTTATAGGGACAGTATCAGGTCACATGCACTGTTTTATTAAATCCTTAACCCAAGCCTGGGAGGGAGGTACTGCTATTGATTTCATTTTACAGATTCATAACTAAAGATTTAAGGGGTTACACAATCTCCCAAGGACAGGTAACAAACAAGAGAGACAGAGCTGGGCTATAAATACAGGCTCTCACACTCCAAACTATCTTGGCTCTTAGAGAGACTCCATTCAGAGGTTATTTTTCATGGAAAATATGATGACAGTGAATTAGAACATTAAGACGCAATTATAATCTCTGATGATCAATCTCAAATTTATATTTCTGAGTTTCACTTGCATAACTCCAAGTTTGAACATTCATTATTGCATATTTTCCTTCAAACATATTTTCTTCTCTCTTATATTGCTCAAGAAAATCGATTACCCAAATCAGAGATTTGGGAAAATGTGCATTTCTTTGTGTCATTTCTACAGTTTTAAGTTTTCAGCAGACATTCTGAGTGCCTAAAAACAAGGTATTGCTAGGAGCTCTGGGTAGTATATAGTAAATTAAGCAGAGTCTGCTTGGGAAGATCAAATGTACACTTGCCTGATGAAAACTGAAATTTACACTATAGAGTTGTATACAGTAAAACCCATTAACTGCCCGAGATGATATGCCATGAAAATTCAGGTTAGGAAAGATCACCGAGGAGGGGATCAGAAAGGCTATATGGGGGAGGGGTCTTTAATGAGCCCTTGAGGGACGAGAAGAATTATCCAGGGAATCTGAGCAAGGCATCCAGGTGTCCAGAAAGAGAAAGCAAATGCCTGCAGGTGTGAACGGGTAACAGTCAACGTCCATGGACCTAATTGAATGGTAGATACCTACTAAAATGTCATTGAGTAAAAAAATACATTTCTCAACAATCAAATGGATACTTACCATTTGGACAATCAAGAGTCTTACATTAGAACAGTAGTTGTCATGCTATCCACCATGGGGAAATTAAGAATAATACTGATGCACTGTCTCCATCTCTGGAAATTCTGATATAAGTGGTCTCGGGTGCGCCCTGACACCAGCATATTTTTGAAAGTAGCCAGAGTGAAGAATGACTGGAATTTATTGTATCTTAGCCTTGGTGAATTTAACTGAGTTACGGTCAGTTTCTTCCATGATGACTTCTCGCTGAAGAACACAGAAAAACTACCAGTTATGACTAAAGGAAAGTGATTAATGAGCCTCATACTTTGAGATCTTGGTACCCGAACATCATCATGACCCAGCAGCATCATTCAATCCTTTATTTGTTCATTCATTTGATTATTTGTCCATCCAGTCAATAGAATATTCTTTGTCTGGAAGAACTGTTTCAAGCCTTAGAGCGAGCAAGCCACCTAAGAAATCAATTTCACGAAATTCAGCCATTTTATTGGAGCTGAGCTGGGGAGACAGCAATGAAAATGCGGCAGCAGCGGTCTCAAGTGTCAAGGAGCTTTGGTGGAGCTACTGAGAGTAGCACGTCAAAAGGTCTTGCAAAAGTCAAATCAGACAGAGAGAACATCCTCTTTAGGAAACACAAGGAAGGTCTGTGTGGTTAGACAGCGTCTGGGGTGGGGTAATGGGCATGCCATCTGCTCCCTCTGCACTAAGTGATTTTCAGAAAAGACGATATAGTTTACGTCAAGACTATGAGAAGAGAGTGGGATGTAGGTGTTCTGTGTTTAGGATCCAAGGAAAATCCCTGTGCTTTTGTCTTTTACGTGTCTAGATAGGAAATCTGATGTTCAATGATAAAGTCAAGGCATTTGATGTTCACTTTCCTACCAGATCCGTGTCTACAGCACTATGACGTCTTTTTTTTTTCAGCTGTTTTTTGGCTGCGTTGGGTCTTCATTGCTGCACGCAGGCTGTCTCTAGTTGCAGCGAGCGGGGGCTACTCTTTGTTGCGGTGCGCAGGCTTCTCATTGCGGCGGCTTCTCTTGTTGCGGAGCACAAGCTCTAGGCGCACGGGCTCAGTAGTTGTGGCATACGGGCTCTAGAGCGCAGGCTCATAGTTGTGGCACACAGGCTCAGTAGTTGTGGCTCGTGGGCTCTAGAGCGCAAGCTCAGTAGTTGCGGTGCACGGGCTTAGTTGCTCTGCAGCATGTGGGATCTTCCCGGGCCAGGGCTCAAACCCGTGTCCCCTGCATTGGCAGGTGGATTCTTAACCACTGTGCCACCAGGGAAGTCCAGCACTATGATGTCTAATACTGTCTGTAGTCAGGATTCACATTGCTCTTTAAAAATATCACCTGTGCCCTTGTGCTGAACCCCCCAGGCACCCATGCCCTCAAACATGCAGTTGGTTTCAGCCAATGGAGAAATCTGTGGGCGGTCAGGAGGCACGAGGTGAGAGGGCTGGGGTGTTTCTGTTCCCCATGCTCCCCCCTCCTCGGTTATACCTGTAGGGCTGAGACCCTTAGTCACTAGAGCACCCCCAGTCCAAGGCTCCTGATCTCCTGGGCTCTGGAAACACTGTTTCCTCCCACTGCTTCCACTGATAATAGCCACTATCTGCCTGACCACCTCTGGCTCGGTCCCTTAGTGCTGTCCACATCTTGGAAAAGAGTCCCTTCATATAAGTCTCTCCAGCATCCTAGCTGAATGTGCCTTCCGTGTCCTGCCGGCACCCTGATGAGAGCAGGTGAGCGGGGAGGGGGGGGCACATCTTAAAAAGGGTCTTGGAGGCCACGATCAGAAGTTTCTGTTTGAATCAGTAAGTGCAGAGGGACATCACTTAGCAGGTAACTGTCATGATTGGATCTTTGTTTTACAAGGTTTCATTCTTTCCTAGTGCATCTACAGCATGAAAAAACGAAGTGCAGGGCTTCCCTGGTGGCGCAGTGGTTGAGAGTCCGCCTGCTGATGCAGGGGACACGGGTTCGTGCCCCGGTCCGGGAAGATCCCACATGCCGCGGAGCGGCTGGGCCCGTGAGCCATGGCCGCTGAGCCTGTGCTCCACAATGGGAGAGGCCACAGCAGTGAGACGCCGGCGTACCGAAAAAAAAAAAAAAAAAAAAACGAAGTGCAACATAAATTCCCAATTGTTTGCCCAGCTACAAGGGTAACTTAACAATTTTTCTTTAAATTATTAAGATGAAATTCATATAACACACAATTAACCATTTTAAAGTATACAATCAGCGGCATTTAGGGCATTCTCCGTGATGCGCAACCATCACGTCTATCCATTCCAAAACATTTCCATCACCCCTTAAAGACAGTTGGTTTTTAAAGACACCATTCTGGAGGTTTTCAGCAGAGGATGGGCTGAAATGAGACAAGGAGTGAGCAGACCAGTGAGAAGCCTACTTCGGATTTCCAGGGGAGACATGATCAGGTCAGCAGAGACGGAAGTGGTCAAGCTAGACCTGGCAGATGGGCTGGGTGGAGGGGCTGAGGAAATAGAGATATTCCGGCCTTGTGCAACAGGGGTGAGGCGGACTGGAGGACACAGAGGTCTGGAGGGCAAGCGCAGATTGCAGCCTGGGGTGTGTTATCTTTGAGATGCCAATTAGACACCCGGTGGCGATGTCAAGAGGCAGCAGCTGGACGCAGGAGTCTGGAGCACAGCACTCGAGAGAGAAATCTAGATGGGATTTGAAACTGTGGGACTAGATGATGTCACAGAAGTAGCGTTCAAACCAAGAACCGAAAGCCCAGGGCTGGTCCTAAGCACGCCTACATTTAGAGTCTGGTGGTGAAGGCATTTTGGCACAAAGAAGAAAAGCACTAGAAAAAATGTAGCTGCACAAACGGTTAACCTTGGGAAACACTGCTCCCAAGAGTCTGAGCTGACACCTTCCTCTGTTAGTTACTGTTTTTGTTTTGTTTTGTTTTAATCACAGGTAATCTGAAAGTTCAAGTTCTTTTGTTACGTGCGTTCATGAGAAACAGCCGCAGTTCTCATTTAAAAGCATCTGTTTTAGGTCCATCAGTGGGCTGACTGAGGACAAATGAAAACGCGTTACCCAGACGATCATTACAGCAAGTATTCAGTGACTTTAGGTAGAACAAACGACATGAGGGGATAAAATCACTTATTTTCGGTATTTCCCGAATCAAAGCAGTAGCAACAGAACCACAGCGTGGCAAAGCATGCATAATGGCAAAGCCTCTATTATGATTGGAATGTAAAACGTAATAGGATTTTCAGAAAACAATTTAGGAAAAGTGACAATCTTGCTTATTTAAATGCTATGTGACATTCAGTATTATTCCTTCAGGTAAAATTACAAAATTGATAAAATGACTTTTAGAGATACTGTTGAATATGCTGAACAAATGTGGTGCATTTATCTGTTGACTAACCGTTAGGTTAGTGTAAAAACTACACTGTTTCCTGAGAATTGAAGGCAACTTTTCCTGAGTCATCATGCCAAAACTTTGGAGTTTCTAGGCTTTGTCTATTTCAAACCAAATTTTAGAATGCATCTATTTTTTTGACATTAGCAATTTCTCTGTATGGATATATAGACTATAAAATGAATTCTCTTTTACAGTATAGTTAATTTTTATCAGATTTTAAGTTTCCCGAAGTGCATGTCTTGCTATATATTTTGAAGTTTTCTAAGAAAACAATAGCTATTTTTTTTCTGATTATAAAATTAACACAAGGTAACCTTAGAAACTGTCTATTAAAAAAGGATGAAGGATAAAGGGGAAAAAAAATCTACCAAGAGATATTCAGATTTGAGGGAACACTTTTCTGTACATTTCTCTGTGCTTATCATGCACTCACGTGTGTCACTTTACAGAAACAGAACCACAGCACAAGTGCTGTTTAATATGTTTTTTGCACTCAACATATGTCATGGATATATTTTGATATCAACAAATATCTAGACACATCTTAATTTTTAACACCTGGTAATGTTCTATTTGATGGACTGTTTTCATCCAATTGGGTAATGATGGACATTTAGATCATTTCTGAATTTCTTTTTCCTTTGGCTGACATTGGCTCCTACTGTGTGCCAGAGAATATTTTAAATACATTCTATATATTAACTGATCTGCTCTGAAGATTTTTCTTAGTGGCTCCTCAATATAAATTCCTAAAACTTGAATTGCTGGATAAAGAGTCTTTACATTTTAAATACTGAGGCATATTGCCAAAATGCTCTCCAGAAAGATGGTAGTCATGACACTTTCACCAATAGTGCCCGTTTTGCAAGCCCCAGCCAACGCTGCATGCCAGCAATCATTTTCATCTTTGGAGATCCAATACCAAACACAGTGTCTCCTTCCCATTGGCATTCCGTTTAATTAAACCTCTTCTTATGAGCATACGAACTACTTGCATGTTGTTTTTTGAAATGCCAGTTCATAGTTTTTGTTATTGTATTTCCCAATTGGGTCATGCATGGGAACAAACACATAAACAAAGCTACTAAAAGTTGCAAAGTTGTAAAGAACCCGAAGAATTTAGAAGGTATCAGAAGTAGTACTGATGCCCACAACCATTATTTATTCTTTTTACTTCTAATCTTCATCTTTTTGTGACCCTTAGTCTACTGATGCCTACATTTCACTTTTAATGGCACCTTTTAATTCATCTGTTTTCTATGACTAATACTTCTTTTTAAAATCCAGTTGGCATTTGTCTTTGCTGTTTCCCCCTGACGGGATTTGTCTACCGTGTGTCCTGCTAGGAGCACGCTTACGCAATTATGAACAGAATGTGTAAAAAGACTTTGAGAACCTACAGCCAACGGACATGTACAGTTGACAATGGATGTTAACATTTACACACTGCCTCAAGGGCAAACTCTTTTCTCTGTTACCAGGGTCTAAGGCCATAAAGCTCTAGTCATCCATGTTAGTAAGTATATCCGTTGTATTGTGTTTGTAGGCTGAAGATGGTAGCATCGGTATGGTTGAAGAGCGGGATGAACTCAATCCATGGGACGAGATCTTATCCATCTAGTAATTTCCACCCCTCTCTCCACACCATGCTACTCTGCGAAGCCCAGTTTCCTTACCCCAACTTGCAATAATGGGAACTCAGGATCCAGTATCATCCTAATTGGACTCTATTGTCACAATTCTGGTTCATTATGTCTAGCTTAAAATCCCACATCATTTCTCACTTGAAATACCACGATAATCTGGCTGTTCTCACCACCTCTGTTTATCCCAAACCAGGCTATTTATTCCAATCCATCATGTCACTGCTGTCAGATTAGTGTTCCTACCCAGCAGTAGGGATTCATGTCAATGCCCTACTCAACAACCATCTGCTTGGCCCCATCACCAACAGATTTAAGGAAAATGACAGAATAAGAGAGCAAATGACATAAGAGCAAGGTGGTAGGATTTGCTGATATGCTTTCCATACTAGTTTCTCATATAAACTCTTAGCAAGAGTTAAGGATGATAACGTTAAAAGACAAGCTCTCTTCTGGGGTCTGAGCTAATGAGGTTCAGGTACACAATCCTGTGACTGAACGTTATAGACAGATGGAGTTTATAACACCTGTAAAGTTGGGTGAGTATTATATCTCTTAGCTAACCTCAACAAATTCCCAAGCACTTAGATTTTCAGCACGGAGTAAAGAAGAGCTTAGAGTTCTAAGAAGAGTGGGTTGTAGATATTCTGTGCCTTAGACTCAAGGAAAATCCTTGTGTTTTTGTTTCTAGGTGTCGAGATAGGAAAACTGATGTTCAATCACAAAATTCAAGGCATTGGATTTTCAGTTTCCTGCCAACTCTATATCTACAATACGTGATATCTAAGAAACTATCTGTGAGTCAGGATTCACATTGTTATTAAAAAATAAAAACAGCAAACAAATCCTTGTCTACTCAAGGATCAAAGGCACTACTTAGACTCCAAAGTTTTTAAGAGAAAAATAATCAAAATATACGTAAAACATATAAGCACTGCAAATGATTAAGAACAACTTTTAACTATCATCTCCTAGAGACTGAAAAAAATATTTATGAGAAGATATTGAGGGTCATCATTTCTTTGGATCTTGCTCAGAGTAATTAGATCCACAATATCATTAAACTACATGGAATTGCTATTAGAAATGTTTGCATCATCCATTTGCATTCTGAAAAATATCTTGCAAAAACAAGTTTTGTGATCTTTGATATTGAGTTGCTCCTCATGGCAATATTTAGATAGCATTGTCAATTATTTTTCCAAGTGAATTATGCTTTGTGATAATAAAACATGTCATTCAATGGAAGGTATCCTTGATTTTATTACAGGAAAACATGCATCAATTTATCTAAAAAACTATGTTAAGTTGTTTATATCAGATAAAGTTATATAAGGTAACAGGTAGCTACTGGTATGGTGGTGGTGAAGACTGTGGTGGTGGTGAAGACTGTGGTAGTGGTGGTGATGGTGATGGTGGTGGAATTGGAGATGGTGATGGAGGTGGGGGTGGTGATGGTGATGGTGGTAGAGGTGGTGATGGTGGTGATGGTGTGATGATGGTGGTGATAGTGATGGTGATGGTGGTGGTAATGGTGATGGTGATGGTAGTACAGGAGGTGATGGTGGTGATGGTGTGGTGATGGTGGTGGTGGTAGAGGTGGTAATGGTGGTGATGGTGTGATGATGGTGGTGATGGTGATGGTGGTGGAGGCGGTGATGGTGATGGTGGTGGAACTGGAGATGGTGATGGAGGTGGGGGTGGCGATGGTGATGGTGGTGGAGGGGTGATGACGATGGAGGTGGTGATGGTGATGGTGGTAGAGGAGGTGATGGTGGTGATGGTGTGATGATGGTGGTGATGGTGATGGTGATGGTGATGGAGGTGGTACTAGTGATGGTGGTGGAGGTGGTGATGGTGATGGCATTGAAAGTAATGAAGTAGAAAAGGAAGAGTTGAAAAAGACAAAAAGTTGGCCTAGAATTCAAGCTGGGTTTATACTGTTTGAGGTGGTAATGAGATCTCTTTGCCCATTCTAACTCTTGCAATAGTGTTCAGGTATTCTCTACAGAAGGGTTAACATACTTTCACCTAGCAAGCTCTGACTCTGAAATCAGAGACAGATGAGCAGTCACTGAACCGGAGTAAGTCCACCGCTGCTCCAGTCCTCTCTCTTAGCAACTAAAAGGAGAACAGTGGTTATTATCTGAGGAGTATGTTTGAGAGCAGATGTGCAGCTTAATAAGGATAAATCTGGAACAGAGCTTCCAAATTAATCCAGGAGGGGTTTCTTGAGCACTAACTATGTGCTGGGCTGAGCATTGTGGATACACAGATGACTATGACACTGTCCCTGCCCTTAAGGAGTTAATGGGTTAATGTTCACAATAGAAGATAATATCAAATATCTGCTATACAACGTAAATGGGAAATCTGTCCTATCAGCACTGGCTGGGGAAAGTATGATTAATGATGGCTCATGATGGAAGATGGTACCCACAAAATGAAAGGAAGGGCAAATGAGGAAGCCTGGTATATCTGAGATGAGAGGAGTCGATGGAGCCTTGTAGAATTTTACAACTTTTAAAAGTGTATGCAAAATTAGAAATTTATAGTATATAAATTTTCATCATTAAAATTAATTAGACTCAGAGGAGTCGCAACTTTTAATCATTTCAACCTAGAAAAGAATATAATGATGGTTATCAAGTTAGTGTACAAGGAAGACAAATATATCATGAATCCTCTATTTAAATTTAGCTGTTAGAAAGATATTCTTAAAAAAAAAGACCTATGTTTTAGTGTTCTTTTTGAGACTACGTAACTACTATATTCATAGCTCAAAAATTCTTATTTAAAATTACCCCACAGAGATAACTCGAATATTTCACAACTATTTATTAATTATGGAGTTGGTTGGTATGTTCCATAATAAGCAATTTTTCATAGCTTAAGTTTTCTCCATTTCAGATGGGCACACTTTCCTCGATGGAAATATCTCAAGATAAATCACATGGACATTCATTTTAAATATAAAAGCAGAACACTGTACTGTATTTTTTAAAACAAGGCTATAGTTTAAAATATGGACTATGCCTTTAAATACATATATACATATATATATTTACAGATATATCACAGTGACACTCTATAATACCTCTAATTCTTTTCACAAAGGGATGTTTTGTTAGGGATGTGGTTTTATGAAATCATATTCTGACCTTCACTCCTAAAAGTTAGTAAGTTTGAGGTCTGAGGACATTTCATCTTATTTATATTCTCCAATTAAAGGTTTAAATTATTCTCAGAATAGGCAAGCCTGGATAATATCTAATTTTATAAATACATGTAATTGGCTTGGAGAAAGCATGTATTGGTATTCTAATAATTGATTCTATTTAAATAAGAAAGAACTTTTGGTTTGGGACATATGATGTTAGCCTTTCAATGTTCCCTTCTCATCCCAACATGGAGATAATGACAATGACACACTTTTCACTTGCTGGGAATAATGAACTAAGGACTCTGCTCTTTGAGGAAATAACTTACAACACTGATCTTCATGGAAGGAAGGCTGTGCCTAGGGAGCTCATTCTGAAACTAGCAAAGAAAGTAGGAAAATGTGGACTTAAATTGTAACACACTTATTTCGAAGGTAGAATTCCAGGTTAATATTTAAAGCATTAAAAGAAAAAAAGATAATTGTGATTGGTTGAGAACTCACTTTAACATTTTAGACACTGAATCATAAATGATGCTCATGTTGTAGCATCTCTGCATCACGGTGCCTGCAAGGAGGTGGGCTGATCTACTGAGTTCCTTGACCCACAAGGCAGGTAACACCTGTCCCTTCTCCGTCTTTGCCCAAAGGGCTCAGCTGGGCAAGACCTTCCTGGTCTGCTACTCCACAGCAAACATGGAGACGCAAGCTGTTTTCCTCGGAGACCCGACTGAAATATGCACACTTGTTATGATGCAAGCTGACTACTGCTGTAAAGGATTCATGTGTGGCAGGGATGCTGACTCAAATCTAAGCTGGTAGTTGTGTCCACTGCTGAGTTCAGACAGGACTGGGCACTCCTGGCAGCCTGGAGGCATGGAGCTGGCAGAATCTGTTAGAGTAGAGACTCAGGACTCAAGCCCTGTGCACTGTGGGGACCTAGATGTATCTGGGGAGGTCAGTCAGGCTAGGCCATAACTGACCAGTGGGGCGGGAAAGCCTCCTAGGGGAGAACTGACTTGAGTGAGAACCAGCCACCAGATACCATGAGCAGGATGGAGTGATAGGGAACATGGACTCAGTGACCAGAGGGGAAGCCTTTACTTAGATCTGTCTCCAGCCCAGCAAGCAGAAAGGCACAGAAGTAAAGATGGAAAAAAGGTATTTGTGTAATGCCTGGGGCAGAAGAAACTCTGTAGGGGATTCCAGAACAAATTATAATGCAAAGGGCAGCCAGTCATTCCTCCTCTCTGGGTCACATACTACCTCTCAGCTACAGCCTCCTGGAAGCTCAGGACAGACACCTCTGGGGGTACTTCTCCCAGGGAGCAGAAGGCGAGACCATGCCAACAGGAGAGCAGTGCCTGCCATGCCCAGGGAAGCTGCGGTGAGCAGCAGGGAGGAAACTGCAAAGCTCTGTTGGAGAATTATAAGGTCCCTGCTAAGTCCAGTGTATAAAACAGTTACCCAAAGGGAGCTGGGGACAGCAGTCCTTCTAAGGCAGAACTGAGCCCAGCAGAGTAAGGATAGGGCTGTGCAAGGGACCTAAATGTTTGACAAACCCGGGGCTCCTCGCATGTGTGTGTGTCAGCGTGTGTGTGTCTGTGTGAGCATGCCTGCATGGCACAGACACGCTTGCATGAGTGTGTGCATGCCTAGGCAGGCGTATGTATAGCAGCGCCTTTTATTTTTTGGAGAAGAGGGATGAATGGGAGACAGTTGGCATTTTAAGCAGATCTACCTTAACTTCAGCCTCTCTCTCCCCCAACCCGTGTCTGGGTAACTTTATTCTTCCACATCTCCCAACGCTCTCAGAACACTTACTGCAGGTGATTCCCTCAACTTACTGCCTTCAGCTCTGACTACCCGTGATCTCTCCCAAGGATTCAACAGTGTTTGTATAAAACAGATACAGCAGAAGAAATTGGGGACAGTTGGAAGACACGATGCCAAGAGTGGCTGTAGGCTAGGGTTCTTGAAAATTTCATTTGTCAGACAGACTTTTTGTGACCTAATGATTTTTTAAAACTAATTTGCATAGATGTAGCTGTTTCGACAGCAACTCAGATACTGTTACATTACGTCTCGGCCCTAATGGAAGCTGTAGCAAAGCTACCTAGAGATGGCAAGGGGACTCCCTGGGGTAAAAAGACTTTGAAAAAGACCTGATGTTTGGAGGTTCACCTGCAAACTGTAGCAAGGTATCCCTTTCCTTTCACTGATTGTGTGGCTTATTTAGTCAGACTTAGTGCTCGCCTATAGGAAAGTGCTCATCCTGGAATCACATGGCCATTTCTTTCTTTTCGATCCCATTTTCATTAGGTTCAAGTTATAAACACCTAGTTGTGCTCAATGTGAAGTTTATACATGACAATAAAATTTCACGTCTGTGTTTACATACTCCAATAACTAAGTTAATATCAAGGGTAGTTTTGCAGAAAATTATTAAATTGACAAACTGCTTGAAAATCCTAAATGATGCATGTTCATCTTATAACTACAACTGAGGGTTAAACACAAATTTCTACTTCCTGTTAAGTTAACAAAGCATTGGGAAGTCTCCTGAAAATGGCATGGAGGGTAAAGCAATTTAACACCATCCCGCCTATAAATGCCCTTCGTGAAGGATACGTGTGATGGGGGGTGTATAAGTGATTACACATATCAGAAAACGTCTTCAGAGTCAAAGGAAAAAGGGGAGCATCTGGAAAAGATACCCCGGAGCTGAGGCTCCACTGCCAAAGAGAAACGAATGTACTTTTCTTCTCTCTCTCTTTTTTAAACTTTTATTTCATTGCCCTGAGCATGCTTGGAACCAATATAAAATTAAACATCTGCTCCATCCAGACTATAAAGCCACTTAAAAAGCAAACAAAGAACTGAAACAAAACAAAAACTGCTACAGTTAATATCCAAGATCTCTTTTTATTAATAAAAACATTTTCTGACTGCTTTGGAGTGTGTATTTCCCAGCCTTACATTCCAAGCATGTTACAGCCTCTCACTAACTTTACAGGAAAAAAACTGTGAATGAAGAATAAAAAACGGAGGATAATGTTTTTTAGTCTCAAAAAAAAAAAAAAACTCAACATAAAATGTGACGAATGGAAGTAGCCGTTTTACTACTGATACTTATGAATGTAAAATATAACTATTAAATATATCTGGAAATCAGATTAGAATACCGGCTTATGTTTGCTTTTAGTTAGTAACTGCAAAGATAAGCTTCAAAACTATATTTCTGAACAGAGCGGGTATGCCATTTGAAGATGGAAATCAGTTTATGAATTAGAATCCATTTTCTCTAACAAAAAAAATCCAACATGCGTGAAAGCCACATGGAATGTAGGGCAAGTGGCTCTTTCAGCTAATGTCTCTCATTATTTTAAATACTACATGCATTTGTTATGGGACTGCTCAAAGTGAAGTACTGAATACTTTTATGCTCAAATTTCTGTGTTTTAACAATTATTTGAAAAAATTTCCAAACTTTTAAGTTGGATAACTGTCATTTGCATAGTAAATTAATTCCTGATCACTGTTTGTTTGTGAATTAAGAGCGTGTGCACGTTGTTTCTCATTGAAGGGAACAATGCTGACCCTGGGAGGACCTCCATCAATATTCAGGTGAAGCAGATCAAGTCACATAGAGAATGGTAAAGCACCATCCTGAGGATGCCCTCCCCGCGAAAGGCGCTCGGCTTCTAGAAGGGTAAGAGATTAAAAGGTACACATGGATGGAGAGAGAAAACCAGAACTGTTTGAAGCAGGCGGCCTTGGGCCTTAAGGCGCGGAGAGGGGCAACATCAGAGATACAGAAGGGACTGACTCTCTGGGGAGTGCGCGGGGGGTCGGGGGGGGGCACATGCTCTCCCACGCATGCGCGGGAGTGATGCACTCAGTTCATTCTTATTGGAGGAGAGGTGATTCTAGGATAACCTAGGGGAGCTTTAACCCTACTACCTTCTGGACTTGTGTTTTAGTCTCCTGCTACAATTATCTGAAAGCCAAACTCATGCCCATCTTTAAAACCCATGAGAGTCGTACCCCTTTGTCTGAGGGGGATGCGTTCGTTCCAAGATGCCCGATGGATGCCTGAAACCGCAGGCAGCACTGAACACTACGTAGAGTATGTTGTTTTCCTATACATATGTACCTATGATAAAGTTTAATTTCTAAATTAGGCAGGGCAAGAGAATATCCGAATTGCCAGCATCACTACTTTTGCACTTCGAGGCCACTATGAAATACAATAAGGGTGACTCAAACACAAGCATTGTGATACCCCGACGGTCCATCCAATAACCCAGCCGGCTACTAAGTGACTAATGGGCGGGACACGCTGGACAAAGGGGCGATTCACTTCCGGGCGTGAAGATTTCATCACACCGCTCAGAACGGCACACGATTTAAAACTTATCAGCAGTTGCTTATTTCTGGATTTTTTAAATAGTTTCAGACCATGGTTGACTGCAGGTAACTGAAACCGTGGAAGTGAAACCTCGGATAAGAGGAGACTACTGTTCAAACACTGCTTTCCTCAGCAAGTCTTTCTTGATCTCTTCGACTGAGAATTCTCTTTGCTCCTGCAAGTTCTTATGGCTCTTTCTCGGTGCTTACTTTGTACCCATGTGTCTTCTCTCTCATACGTGACTGACAACTCCTTGCGGACAGAGCTCATACCTACATCATTTTTATATTTTATATCATCCACTTGACCTTGCACACAGTGCTGCTCAGGTATACACTGGAGAACACAGGAAAGAAAGAAGATGGACAGGAAGCCTGCCTGCTAAGGACAATTTCCTTATTTCTCTGCGATTACAGGTCTCTATGATGCAGGTCCCTGTGTTAAGAAATCATTTCACAGAGATTCTTCTTCTGGGCATTCCCATGGGGGGAGGGGGCGACACCTCATCAATGGCACCCAGCTGCCGTGATGGCAAATATACCCTCAGTCACGATGGGCAGCCCACTGGAAGAGAAAGTCGCTCTGTGAAGATAATTTAGTGCACGCAAACCCAAACCGAAGCTTCTCCCTGCCAGGCTAAGCTTCATCCTCTAAGGCAGGGGTCCCCAACCTCCGGGATCTAATGTCTGATGAGCTGAGGTGCAGCTGATGTAATAATAGTAGAAATAAAGTGCACAATGAATGCAATGCACTTGAATCATCCCGAAACCATCCCGCTCCCCCCCCACCCCCGGTCCGTGGAAAAATTGTCTTCCACGAAACCAGTCCCTGGTGCCAAAAAGATTGGGGACTGTTGCTCTAAGGGACAACCAGCGAGGAAGTTTGTTTTGACCATTTCGTGGAGAATAACAAATAAAAACATCTACTGGGAAGGAAACCAGGTGTTGGGCTGGGGATGCAGACATTCTTTAATTCTCTCCTCTCCTCCAGGATCCGGTGGGGATTTCGATGTGTGTTCGTTAACGCTAGTTAATGTAATTTTTGTGATAATTGTAGAACAAATAGAGCAAACTCTCAAATATAATTAGGGAAAAGTGCTTCTAATTAACTTGTATCTCGTGGGTTGCAAAGTAGAGCCACAAATCAGTTATGCACTGTCAGACCTAACGAGTAAAACACACTGTACGTTTCCAACCGGACAAATAAACACAGCAAGACACAGTGCCCCTGGCAATACTTTCCTTTGAACCTTTCCGACATGCTGGCGTGCTCTGAAACTTAATTGTAGGTAACCATGGGTATGTTTCACATCATCAGCAACCAATGATCGTGGCAGTGAGAAATGAAGACAACCTCAGACAGTCTGGGAACATCCAACACGTTACCTCGGCAGCATGGAAAATGGGATGCACTCATGCGGTAGGCTCAGAGGTACTGAGGAAACCCCAACAGGTTTTTCAGGGAAGTAGATGGCTGTGACAACGGCAAGCCCCATCCCAGCTCACAGTACCAGCAATAACAGTTGCTTACTGCAGGCTGTAAGTTAGGGAACTGTTATAGGCAATTTCTGCTATGTCTGTTAGAAGTCACCCCACTGTTTCTCTCTCACATGGGCAAGCACATTAGAATAAGCGGTAACCTCAAATTCTTTCTAATTTGCAAAACATGATAAATGAGCCACATGTTTTCATAACTCAGTTACTATTAGCAACACACTGTTCTGGTATCTCTCAAAATACATCCATGCCTCCTAACCCACAGTGGTAACTGTTGGCCTGGAGAGAATAGAAAGTGATATTCCTGAAACATCCATGATCATGAGAACTGCTGTCGGATTTTATTAAAAACGTGGAGTCCCAGGCTATTACCATAGAGATCCTGAGCCTGGAAATCTGTATTTGATTGCCGGGGGTGGGGACTGGGAAATCATTGTTGTAAAGCAGACAGGCACTGGAAATAGAGGCCCAGGCATGTACCAGAGCCCAGCGGTGACATTGAGCAACTCCTTTAATTCCAGGCTCAGGGGACCCAGCACAACGATTGGTAAGTGGTGGGTATTGAGGAACGTTTGTTCATCCCTTTCGGGGATACGAGAATGCAGAGAATACCCTGATTCTTAGGTGAGGCACGTTGAAGAGCAGGAAGAATGTAATACACAGGAAACACTGTGACATGACAGCTTTGGATACATTCTCTGGTGTTCTACCCTATGGAACGTGTCATAAAGACGGGTTGTAGAACTGATTTATAGTCAACGTCTCATCTTACCATAACACAAGGAAGCATAAACTCCTTTAAAACACTGTATATCAAAATGTCTAGCTCATTGGAACACAGGTGCCACCACCTTGGTCGTTAATAAGAGAGCCACACCCTGAAGAATATGATCTATGACTGGATGGAGGCTGGGTTTCTGAAGACTATGGGACACAGCTGTGCTATCACCTACAACCTTCAGACTTCATTTATGGGAGAGAGAAAAAGAAATGTCCATCTTCGTGAACACAGCTTTATTTGGGGCTTTTCATTTTTTTAAGCTGAGCTTCATCCCAAGTAATAAATTCCCATCACTTTCTGATCTCCTTAGCCGGCTTCATTTTTCATCACGGTACTTGCCACTCCCTGAAATTACAGGTTTATTGTCTGTCTTGTCCACTGCAACATAAGCTCTACGGGGGCAGGCCTCTGAGCTCCTAGCTTGAAACATTCTGCAGTGGTTCTGTTGATGCATATTGAAATTACACTTAAAGTCTTGCTATAGTTCACTTCTTTACTTTGAAATCAACTGAAATCCACGATCTCTCCCAACTGTGCCCTTTTTTTCTCTCTTTCTCCATCCGGCTCCCTGGAGCACAGGTACCACCATCTTGGCCACTAGGAGGAGTGCCATACCCTAGAGATGGTCTCTGGCTAGAAGGTACCTAGGTACTTATTCCTATATGCCAAGCACCTAAACCTCACTGCCACATAGTAGACACTTCCAGAAGCATCTGTTTAATGAATAAATTAGACCCACGGCCTACAGACCTCCTTCAATCCCTAGGACTAAGAGTAGGGGTGGGCAAGAAGTTAATGGTCTAAATTTCCTAATTTGATTAGGTCTGGTTGGAGAGGAAATCAGAAATCAGAACTAGTGCTGAGGTTTGCTTTTGTCTTTTGTATTTGGATATAACTGGGCAATCTACTATAGAGAGAGGTAACCCTTAAAATGGTTAAAATGACAGAGGATAAGAGCAGACATCTCTATAAAAAATGTGTGAGATACAGAGTTGGTTAGGAGACGAGCTGGGGTCAAGAGGCAGACGAAACACAAACACTGATTTCTTCTCGCCTTCAGGGATCCATTAGAATTCACAGCCATGGGTTGGTGGGGAATGGTTCTTCCCCAGGGCTGTTGTTTCCTTTCTCTGAATGGAGCACAATGAATGTAAAACAGTCTTCTCCCACACCCCTCACTCATTCCTCCCCTGGGAGTGGAGGGACTGATTCAAATAGTCAGTGGGCACCCAGGGCTTCGATCAGCTCTGTCCTTCTTCCTCTTGGGAATGAGTGGCCACGGGGAACTCTGGTTCCCCTGGGCTCCACTGGATGTGTCCCTGGAGGTTGGTTGCGGGGGAGGAAGGCTGCCCTGGCCCCTCTGCAGCTGTGCGTTGGTGGATACCTCTGCCTAATTCCGAGCTTCTGGATTAGCAAACCTGCTGGGCAAACAAACCTGCAGCCTGGCCTCCAACCTGACCCCTTAGAGTAAGGAGTTGATGAGGTAGCTTCCCTCTTTATTGCATCTAGAACTTGGCTGCGGAAAAGACGGGGTAACAGAGGGTCCTGTGAACTATGACCTGGGTGCCAGCCACTTGCTTTTATGTATAATGTTTTATTAAAACTCAGCCACGCCCATTTGTTTCCGTATTGTCTACAGCTGCTTTCAGTATTAGAACTGAATAGTTGTAACAGAGACTCTATGGCCTACAGGCTAAAACAGTCACCATCTGTCCCTTTACAGAAAAAGTTTGCCAACTCCTGTTCTGGAATCTAGAGCAATGTTAGAAAAGCACGTCGCTGCTAGAGTGCCTTCAGGTTCAAGGGCAAAGGGAAAGTAAAGGGAACGCAGAACTCAATTCCAGCAAATAGTTCTCTCCCTACGCACGCTAGGAAGCAGCGTCCAACCGAGGAAGCCGGTGTAACAGGTGGAAACTCAACTGAGTTCTCCTGAAAGGTATGGGGCACGAGCAGAGGGGAATGCTTCACAGACATGCATCCCATCGCAGCGGTTAAAAGGGAGACGTGGATCTCAGGGCCCAGAACACGAACAGAGACAGAGACTTGAGCAGCACAGAGCAGAGGTGCCCCTGGAAGCACCCTTTTCAGTGACATCAACAGTGTCTTCAGGGACTTCCCTGGCGGTCCAGTGGTTAAGACTTCCCCTTCCAATGCAGGGGGTGCGGGTTGGATCCCTGGTCGGGGAGCTAGGATCCCACACGGCTCGTGGCCAAAAAACCAAAACGTAAAACAGAAGCAACGTTGTAACAACTTCAATGAAGACTTTAAAAATGGTTCACATCAAAAAATAAAAAAACTTAAAAAAAAAAAGAAAGAGTGTCTTCAGTCTGGGAATCTGTGGAGGGTGATTCTGCACCCTGCACGGGGCTAGGCAATTTCACAATTCCAAAGTACAAAGCAGGGAAAGAGCTGTGTGGCACAGGGTTGAGAGACATCTGTGAACAAGTGAGCGTGGAAGGCATGTCATTACACAGGACACACGCCCTCGGCGCAGAGCTGAGACACCCAACTCCCAAAGAGGAAATTAACAGTCAAAGGTTTCAAGCACGTAGAAAGGGAAAGGAGTCCCCTCTGGTGACACCTGCTGTGCTGGGTCTGTGCTGTGTCACCCCGCAGAGCTGCAGCCACGCCTCCCAGAAGTCCCTTCCCTGCACGTTCCAGGTTGAGGTTGTCAGGAGAGAAATCTGCAGGCAATCTGGAAGGTTTGGGGAAGCAGCAGGTGGTGAGCTCTGGAGGGCGGGGGGCACCATGCTTCCCCTTGTCCTGGGCCAGGCAAAGGGCTACAGCAAAGGGCGCCAGCTTTCATGCGTCTCTCACGTAGCCAGCATGCAGCCAAGGAGAGGCGGAAGAGGGCGCCAGGCTATCCTCACAGGTGCCCGCTGGCCCTCGCTCTCCCCTGCTTCATATTCAGCTTTCCTTCCTCATCTTTACCTGCCGACCTACGTCAACTTCAGCCCCAGCGCCAGACACAGAGGTACAGCCTGCCGCAGACTCCTTCACCAGCTCCTGCTGGGATGTCAGGTCTCATTCTGATAATAAATCCCTTTCTCCAGACCACTCATTTTGCTCATGCTTCTCTGGTCAAAGCCCAGCTGACACACCTGGTGAAGGCATCTATATATTCCAAGATGGCAGCAATGTATACAATTCCAATTTCCCAAAGAGGAGACTATATGCATGAATGCATAACACCTAGATGAACCTTTGGCTGGGATTTTTTTCTCCTGAGTCAATTTAAGTTCACCCATTGTGGACTCTGGAAGCTGGGTACCACCAGACTGGCCTCATCGGACTCACTGAATCCAAGGAGATCTTCATTTACTCATCTTTCCTCTGATACTGTGGTTGGCAAAATAATGGTCCTCCAACAATGCCCACAGAACCTGTGAATATGTTACCTTATATGCCAAAAGGGACTCTGAAGCTGCAATTAATTTAAGGATCTTGAGATGAGGTGAGTCTCCTGGAGATGCCGGTGGGCCCAGTCTAGGTACGTGGGTCCTTAAAAGCAGAGGACCGTTCCAGGCAGCAGTCATGGGAAATGTGACTGTGGAAGACTCCTCAGTGATGCCATGTTGCCAGTTTTGAAAACAGAGGAAGTGGGTCACAGTTAGGGGATGTGGATGGCCTCTAGAAGCTTGAAAAGGCAAGGCCTGCCCCCCGTAAAGTCTCCAGAAAGGAACACAGTCCTGCTGACACCTTGATTTTAGCCGTTTTAGCCCAGTGAGACTTGTGTTGGACTTCTAACCTCCAGAACTGGAAGATAATAAATTTGCATTGTTTTAAGGGCTAAATTTGTGGAAATTTGTTGTAGTGGCAATAGGTAATCAATACGGACTTCAGTAAGTGACTGCCATGGTCTTGACTCCGGCTGGTCCTGGGTACCCACCTGTGTCTGGGATAACCGTTCTTGAGGGCTGAGGGTGGCTTCTTTCCTAAAGGTGATGGGCACACGCCAGGGTTCACATCCTTAAACAGTGAGAAGAGTGGGAGCTGACACTGAAATAATGTATCTTCTGAGGGCCCTGAAAGTATGTCAGCAGTTCCAGTGTGAGGTAGCCCCTGTTGCTGAAGAAACTAAACCCCAGAGAACCCTTCTGGCAGAGACTATGCAGAATAAAGAAGTTGGGGAGGATGTTTTTTACACTTTAGTTAACTTAAGAATCGTGGTCTTTGAACTTTAACACACAATGGCAAGAGATATTGATTTTTTGGCTTTAATTCCTTTGAACTTTAATGTCTTTGGACTTCAACATGAAAGTGGATTTAAACTTTGATTTTTAATTTCTCCTTGGGAATTTGGTATTTGGTGGGGATTATATTAAAATTCAAAGCATCTCTACATTGCTGGCATTTCATTACTTGAATGTCTCTGTTCATTTTTACCTTTATGATGATGCTTAACATTATTGCAAAACCTCTGATATGCTATGTTGGATAACATGGCTGGACATTATTTGGGATAAAAAATAAATCTGGATTTTAATTTTAAATCTTAGGAAGACAGTGACTCTGGATTGACTTAAATAATGTGCTATTCTGACCCATTTCAGTACCGCTTGGTATAATTTATAAAATGCCCACCAGGAGTCCCAGGTGAAGACCAAAAAGCCCCAGGAAGATGGAAGAAAGGCTACTTTGATAATGCTTGGCTCCTGCTTTGGAGAGATGAGCCATGCCTCTGGCTGATCATACAAATAAAATAAGAGAAGAAAAAAAGGCTGGAGGATGCTAGTGGGGAAAATGCTTCTCCTCTGTTCCAATGTCTCCTTCCATAAAGGGTGTTTGTTACACCCCAGAATTCTTTTGAAATAGTAAGCCCACTGGCTAACAGACACAGAGGAATGCCTCCAACCTGGCTTCTATCGGCAGTAGAGATAATATTTAGTAATATTTACACTTTGTCTACCAGACTTATGGTTTTGGAGGCTAGAAATCCAAGATCAAGGTGTCAGCAGGTTTGGTTCCTTCGGAGGCTGTGAGGGAGAGTCTGACCATGCCTTTCTCCTGGCTTCTGGTGGTTTGCTGGCCATCTTTGGTGTTCCTTGGCTTGTAGAAACATCACCTCGATCTCCACCTTCATCTTCACATGGCCTTCTCCCTGTGTGTGTCTGTGTCCCAATTTCCTTTTTTCATAAAGATATCAGCTATATCAGATTAGGGGCCTATCCTACTCTAGCATCCGAACTTAATTACATCCGAGTCACGTTTTGAGGGTCTGTGGGTTAGGACTTCAACATATGAATTTTGAGGGCATATAACTCAACTTTGGAGCCCTTTGGAGACTAGGCGTTAAATCAAATGACCTAATGCCAGTAAGTAAAATAGTTAAACTGAGGCCTGTCTCCTTAGTTAAAAGAGAAGACTATTTGGGAACACAAAGCATAAAATGAAAAAATATACTCTGCTCTTGGAGAAGTAGAACTCTTAAGGACACTTGCTTTCAACAGAAATAAAACTTATTTTTAAGTGTTATGGTTTAATAAAGATTGTTTTATTATGATTTGTAAAGCATTCTGAAATCTTTAGTTGGGCATTTCAAGATTTAGGTTATTTCCATCTTTAGGGAGAGAAAAGTTGTATTAGTCAAGCCCAAAGGACAGGCAGCAGTTCTAATCAAAGTTTATTTGCTTAGGAACATTTCAAGTAACGGCCAGCATGAAATAGCTTCAACTGGATTTAAATAAAATTCTGATCATCATCTCATAGTAATTATTGCATAGGAAGAAAATTATTTATTGCAAGGCCTAACAGGCAGTGGCAAAATATATTCTGCTATGAATAGATACTGAAGTGCAAACAGGCAGCTGTTTTTTTAAGCAAGCATGGTTATGTGTTGAATGTAAATGCATGTAAATAGCTCAATTTTTAACATTTTATTACTGTTCAAACTGTTTGCCAAGGAATACTCAGTAAATAATGTAAAGTTCTGCAAAGTCATTTAGTTCTTTTAGTCTTTTATTGTTTATAATTTGGTGCTCTCGACCCTTCTGGATACAGAGCTTAAGTCTAATCTAAAGTCTGGTTTATAAACGTGCTTTATTTTTTTTTAAATCACTAAAATCGTTCTTTCGAATATTTGTTTACAAAACATCCTAGTTTGTAAATATCTAGAGAGGAATTCAAAGTGTCTGTCACCCTCCCTTCCCCTATAATTTTTTTTTTCAATGCACATCTATTTTCACAAATTCACTAACAGGCAGGAAGGAAAATACAACAGAAAAAACTTCGTGTACTAGAGACGGCCTGGGATGTCTTTATTCCTTGCTGAACGATTACATCTGCTGAAGAATTACAAAGGAAGTAATGGGCAGAGTTGTTATGCTTGAATCACTGTTTTTTTGATTCATGCACGAGTGTCTAACCTAATTCCAAAAAGGTTTTGAGGAGGGTCCTTGTGACAACAGAAGTGAAGTGATCCTTTTACCCTCTACTCCACCCTCCAAAGCCATCACCTCTTTTTCTTTCCATAAATTTATTTATTTATTTTTGGCTGCATTGGGTCTTTGTTGCTGCGCATGGGCTTTCTCTAGTTGCGGCGAGCAGGGGCTGCTCTTCGTTGCAGTGCGCGGGCTTCTCATTGCGGTGGCTTCTCTTGTTGTGGAGCACAGGCTCTAGGTGCATGGGCTTCAGTAGTTGTGGCACATGGGCTCAGTAGTTGTGGCTCACAGGCTCAGTAGTTGTGGCACACGGGCTTAGTTGCTCTGCGGCATGTGGGATCTTCCTGGACCAGGGCTCGAACCCGTGTTCCCTGCACTGGCAGGTGGATTCTTAACCACTGTACGAGCAGGGAAGCCCACCATCACCTCTTTTTATGCTCATCTAGTTAAGCTTCTAAAACATGGACACGTTTGTCAGGACATCTCTTTTAATGATTAGCAGCCAGTAATGCCAGGGTGTGACAATTCACAGCAGTGTCCCCAACCATTATAGCAGGTGCTGGCAGAAGCATCAAGGGGGCTGTGCTGGTGTGGGTTAGCTGACCGCCAAGCCTGCATGTGCAGATGTCCAGGGCTTAGCACACACCCAATGCCCATAGACATTCAAAAACATTTGAGAAGTGAGCAACTAAGGAATGAGCGAAAGGCCTGGACTCACAGAGAAAGGCTTACTGGAGTAGAAAGTTCATCAGACTTGGGCAGAGACTGAAACCAAGCAGGACCCTGTGGGGCTCCTAGGCACAGAAGCCTTTCTGTGTCGCCCCCTCCCCGCCACAGCCCCGTTCCTTGTTTGTAGGGAACGGACCGCAGCTTCCATGATCTTCCCTGGGTCCCAAAGGGCAGATTCAACCATTTGCTAATCAGAGAAGGGAGGGAACAGAGAGACAAGGGAGGATCAGCCAGGAAACAACAGTGCAGTCTTGGGGCAGGTCCTGGTTCCTCAAGGGATACACAGAACGATATCTTCTGAGCTCTTTTTTTTTTTTTTTTTTTTTTTTTTTTG
>NW_020837973.1:9318270-9328341 GCF_003676395.1 Aethalodelphis obliquidens
GCAGGCGTACTCTCAGCCACTGCGCCACCAGGGAAGCCCTTTTGAGCTCTTTATAGAACTAAAACCCCCAATAAATAGAAGATGTCAGCATTCTTCATTCTAGAGAAGACCACCTGAGGCCAGACTAAAAGGAACCAGAGAAGCTCATCAAGAAGATCACCTGAGACCAGATGAAAGGAGTGCAGGCCCTGCACACACCCTAATCTTATCAGCAGCCCCACCTTTGAACTATGGTTATAAAACTCCTCACCAAATCCCCCTGGGTTAGGATGCACGGGGACACACAGGAGCCTGCTGGCAAAGCAATAAAGCTGTTCTTTTCTACTTCACCCAAAACTCTGTCTCTGAGATTCGATTCGGCACCGGTGCACAGAAGCCGAGTCCAAGGCTCTCAGAGGAGAGGAAAGAGGATAACACATAAGAGAAATGGAGGACTGGATAACCTTGAAGTTCAGTTGGGTTGGCGGTACTGAAATCGTGTATCCTCAAAGCTCTGCAGGAGCCAGCGGAATCCCAGCTCTCACAGCTCACTTTGGCGGTTGACCATGGCCAGTGCTGAAGATGAAAATGACTCTCTAAGCCTCTCGGAGGTGAATCCGTTTGCCTCATTTGACTTCTTTCTTCAGGCAGTGGAGTCAGCTTTGGCTAGATTTGCGCCTTGCTGCTCTGTTTAAATGGAAGTCAGCGAGCCTCGCAGGCTTCCAGGCGGCCCCAGGTTTCCGCCAGCGTGGAAATTTAGAAGCCTTTGTCACTAAAGACTGACCTGCAGTGGCAATTCCTTCCATGCTGGATTGCTCTCCTAGATGCTTGCCTCGGACTTTCTTTTCTGGAGGGGGAGCTTGGCCAACGGGCTTGTTGTTTTTCGACAGCATCCACCGTGGCAATTCCCAAAACCAGGAGCTTCAGCCAGTCTAAATGTTTTGACAACCTAGTTTTCTTTGAAAAAGGTGAAATTCGTGCCTGAAGTTTAGCCGGGCACAATAAGACCCTGCCTCTGGAAAGGCAGAAAACATCTATTGAAGTAGCAACCACTGTCACCCTGAATCCATTCGGCTCTGATGGCTTGGATGGCGTCATGGCAGAAGACAGCATTTTTTCTAGGAGAGAGTCTGGGCCACAAGCTCATGATGATGAGGAAACAGTGGGTCATGATTTGACAATGGGTGCAAACTTTTGTTCTTCTCAAAAGGAGCAGAATAAGAGGCATACGTTTTCTAGGTATAACAAGTCCAAGCATCTTTCCTACAGCCAAAGCTTCACCAGGAAAGGAAACTTGTGGACATTCTGAAGAGTTTATCTGCCTTTGATGTTTCCAAATGGGGCTCACACAGAAATTTTTGATGTTGCTCAGGGGCACATAATGAGTGACACCCAGCATCTGTCAGAAGCAGAGCTAAAGGCAAGGGAGGAGCCAGCCTTCATTTCTTTCACAGCAGCTTCAAATATCACAAGAAGCGCAGGGCGTGCTGTGGTAGACAGCGTCATGGGGCACAGGCATTGCTTCCATCTCCTTTCTGATTGAAGCCATCAACACCTCAACCTTTTGCATGGGCTGAGTTTCTCTGGCAATGAGATAAGCCACCACAGAGAGCGCTTCAAGACAAGGGATTTGTGCTGGAGCAAATCCAAATCTTGGTAGAATCCAATTCTTTTCAAATCATGAAATGGATGCGTAAGTACACAGCAGGGTGTTCCTTTAGTTGTGTTGGCCTCATCCATCCACTGGCAAGGAAGCCCATGCACAGAAGCACCATGGTGTTTGTTTTCCATCATGCGCATTGAGTCCTTTCACTTGCAGCCATTTCCAATTTAAACATGATCCATAAACATAAGCACAGGTGTTCCTAACTTTAATGGCAGGGTATGTTTTCAGTTATTTCACTCATCCCCAAACTATCCTACACATCATAATACGTGCATAACAACAGTTTTTCCTTCCCTGACCAAGCCACCCCATGCTACTTTAGTGTGAAACATTACTATCATAACACAACCCTTGACAACCTTTTTTTTTCCCCCACGAAGACAATCCTCCACTTAGAGAAAGAAAAAAAAAAAAAGAAAGAAAAGGAAAAAGGAAAAAACAAAAGGAAAGACAATTGGGAGTCTAGTTCTAATTTAGCTAAGTACAAAGGAGATGTGACAATAATCTTAAAGGGTGTAAGTTAAAGAAAACATACTGCAGCTGGGAGTCCTGACCCAAGAATAAACAAATACTTATGACTCTAGCTTCGGTAATGTATTTTCTTCAATGAGCAACTGCGCATATGCTCATCAGCATAGTTTCAAGGAACTTTTAGAGTTGAGACAGAAGGTCAGTGGAAACATGGATAATTAAAAGATCCTTCTCTGAGAGTCAACCTTGCAATACCCTTGCCAGATACTTGAAGGAGTACTTTGATGAGCCAAAAAACAAATATCACATAGAACAGCAATATATGCACATATATATATAATCAAGAAAAGTGATTTGAAATTCTGTACTGAGACCACCGATATCCATAGCCCTCCAACAAGTAAAACTGCACATGTAAAAAGTGAAGGGCAACAGCAAATGACTAATGTTTCCTGTATCCATACATATTCCACAAAGGCACATGCTAAATGCTTTATATTTTTTCATTGATTAATCCTATGGTGCTATAAGGTAGTTACCATAATTATGTCCATTTCACAAAACTCCAAAGTCCTATGCCCATAGAAAGGCTTTCTCTCATGATCACTTTTGAGAAATTCCTTAATCTGTAATTTTATACAACCTGGGGGCTTTTACTAGGCATAAATATTTTATCCAAGAAATTAACTGTTAAGTACAATAAGCTCTCTGTTGTTAACCACGCTCTAAGCCAGAATATATACCTGATTAACAATAACTCACATGCTCTGTCCTTTCATCAATTATGATTAATGTCATTCTAATGATGACCCGTGGGTATTTTAAGATGTCAACTACTTCTAAATCAAATGACAAAGACTGAAATATGGTCATAGAATTTTAGAAGGGTTATGTTTACTGGATGCTAGTTATTTAATATGACCCATCTACCAGCGTGACACCTGATACCCTTTCATTCACGTTTGTTATTTACAGAGACACATCGGGACGAGTGGTGTTATTAGCTCTCAGAGAGGCCGGGACCATAATACTTGGTGAGCACATTGCAACCGTGCTGGATGATGGGTAATTTATCTGAGAGTCAGTCATGCCGTTAATAAGGATTCTGACCTGTGACCAGCTCCCGGATCTCCAAGTCGGTGGTCTTGCGGAGCAACCTGACCAGTGCCGGGATGCCGCCACAGTTCTTCAGGGCGATTTTGTTGTCATCGTTGGCTTTCCCATACACCAAGTTTCTCAACGCCCCACAGGCACTACGGTGGACTTCCGTCATCCGATGGTCCAGCAGGTCCACCAGGAGCTGAATACCTCCTTGTCTCCTTATCTGAAGGAGTAAAGGAGAAAGGAAGGTTGCCTTAGAGAGGATGATTTCACTATTTAAACCCCAACAGGTTTTCTATATGAGGTACTTGCTATCCAATTAATTACACTGAATGAAGGCCTTTTACAAAGGGAAAAGAAAACAAATTATTGTTCTCTTTAGATTCTATTGCTTTTACTTGTTTTAATATCCTACCAATAAAAATTCAAATGCATTTCCTTTCAAAGCGCAGAATTTTGAAAAGATGATTTTAACCTCCTAATGGGTGTCTCAGCCATTTCTCTCTATAAAAATATGCCACAGGGCTTCCCTGGTGGCACAGTGGTTGAGAGTCCGCCTGCCGATGCAGGGGATGCAGGTTTGTGCCCCAGTCCGGGAAGATCCCACATGCCATGGAGCGGCTGGGCCTGTGAGCCATGGCCGCTGAGCTTGCGCGTCCGGAGCCTGTGCTCCACAACGAGAGAGGCCACAACAGTGAGAGGCCTGCGAACGGCAAAAAAAAAAAAAAAAAAAAAAAAAAAAAATGCCACATACTCAGGGCATGAAGCAGATGCATGGGCAAAAGAATGCTTCTCACTCCTAAGACTTATTAAATGTAACCGCTGTCTTAAAGGGCTGCAGCATTGCTGTACAAAATGTGAAAAGGATGCTTAAGAGGGGAATGTTCCCAACCTTGCAAAGGAACCAGAAGCCAAATGAAAAACCAGAAATGACACAAGTCTTTTCATCTGAGAAGACCTGGAAACTATGTCA
The DNA here is from genome assembly GCF_003676395.1 of Aethalodelphis obliquidens. Taxonomy (NCBI): domain Eukaryota; kingdom Metazoa; phylum Chordata; class Mammalia; order Artiodactyla; family Delphinidae; genus Aethalodelphis; species Aethalodelphis obliquidens. The sequence continues at coordinate 9,322,461 of NW_020837973.1, forward strand.
CCACAATGGCAGCTGGTCTGAACACGAGGACCGAGTCATGTTCTGCAGAACGTAGGTATTTGATTAATAGCAACAGTAAAATAATATTACATTTGGGTGTTCTTTTTACCCAAAGAAAATGTTTCTTTTTTTAAATAAGTAAATAAAAAAAAAAGCCCTTGCACTATGTTTCCAGATGTGTTTTCTCCTTGCTGTCCTTGAATAGTCAGACCCATTTCAAAATTTAAACTGCAAACAAATGGTCTAGTTAACATACAGAACATTTCATGGAGCTTTCATTAGCAGAGCTGTATTTGAATATTTCTGCATTTGGAAGAAGAATACATACAATTCACTCAGTAATATTCTTTCCTTTTTTTAACCTCAATATCCCTCAGGGATTGAAGAATTATAATTTGGCATGAATGAATATAATCTGACACCTTCCCTACTTAGTTTTCTGATTACAGAAAACTCATTCATCCCACAGATGTGCTGGGGCATAGGGCCGGATCCCCAGACTCTTTCAACAGTGCTCTAGTGCCACGTTCTCCAGGAGGCCACTCAGCTACACTGTTTAAAACTGCCATCTGAATCACACCACCTCCCTAATCCAGCAGTCTCGTTTCACCTTAATCTATCATAGAATCCTTCACAGCATGTGTCCTAACTTCTTTATTATGTTTCTTGTTATTGTCTGTCTTCTGCTAGAATGTATATTCTTGGAAGGCAAGTCTCTTTGTCTTGTTCATTGGTAGACCCCCATCCCTATTCCAAGTGCAATGCCAGGCACACAGTAGAAGTTCAGTAAGTATTTGAGTAAATGCGGAGGGATTACTTGTTATAGCAGTGTTTCTTTCTCAGGTCAGCTAACTCAAAACTGAGTAACAGTCCTCTTTAAAGGAAAACAAAACAAACAAACAAAACCCTTTTGTAAACATCTAAGAACGTCTCCAAGGGGCTACTGCAGCTCTTCTGGGACCAGCTTACAAAAAAATGAGGATGCATGTCTCACACATAAGGTGGACCATCTCATGATTCAGAATATGCCTGGAGGAATTATTTTCATCCATCAACCAAATGAAAACAGAGAAAGTTGAAATCCTCCCAGAACTCATGGACTCTAGGTCCCTAATTTAGAAAACATGACTGTGGTATCACACCCCCTGTGAGATCAGGACCAGGGACAGAGGAGAGGAGAAGAGAGGAGACCTCCACACACCTCCACCCCCAGCGGGGGACAGGGGTGTAGAGACAGGCGTTAATGTCCCCGAGGTGCCTGTACAGTCTGCATTGGTGATAGCACCGGTGGAAGATGGCTAAAGGGACCATTGGGGCAATTAGAAAAAGCTATCAAAGGATCAGAAAACCACTTTTTCTCAACTTACAGTTTGACCCAGGGCCTGCTTGGCACTCACCCAAGAGAGATGAAATCTCTTGCTATACATGTGTCCCGTAAATACATCTGAGCTTTAACACATGCATTTTATTTTTATTTCCATTTGTACAAAAAAGGTTAAACTATGAATGTCATTTTCTCAATGTGTTTGTGTCTGCATGTATGTGCTGTACGTTAAAATTATCTAGGTTTAATTATTTTAATAATGATGAAACTATTATAAAAGTGGTAATAAAGCCATTCTTACAGTTCACCAATTGGTTATGTATTAAAGGTAAATGGTGAAGTAAATCTATCTATCTCTCTACCTTAGCTATTCTGTATATTTTAGTTAAGATTCCTAATTTATGATAATATATTTCCCATTCATATAACTTAATGAATCAAGCTATTAAAATACTATTCCAAAGCTTGAAAAGGGAAAATGAATTCAAAATGAAGGCAATATCAATTCTTAATGTATAATGAGAAAATGCTGTTTTCAGTGTGACCCTAATTAATGCCATATATTCAACTTTATAATGAAACCTTCTATTTTAACCCATTTAGAGCAACAAAAATAAGATGATAAACTTTCTCATTTGCTCTTATTTTGAGGGTCACCGGATCATCAATATAAAAAAAAACCTTTTGTTTTCTTGGGATTGAAATTTACCTAAGCATATGAGAATCCTACTTCAGTTTTCTGAAGCCAAACATGCGTCAGAGTTGACCATCACAGACGTGAATGTGATGGTCAGGTCCTTGGTTCTGCCCCCTCCTGCAGCCTCCCCGCTCCCAGCAGGACCCGAAAGAGAGCCATAGGGCAGACTTTCAATTCTCTTGCAGGGTCTTGATTCCTTGCAGGACCTCTGGTGGTATGGATGGGTCCAATGTTGCCCTGTTCACTTCCCCTCTGCTTTTCCCCTGGATCCTCTCTCTCTTCAACTTCTCCTGGCATCCAATTCTTCTAGTCTCTTCTTGTGTCCAACCTTAAACTCTTATAAGCCTCCAAACAAACCCACTGTAAACATTAACAAAGTACAACTCTCTTTGAAAGATGATCAGGGGAAACTCTCCTTTCTAAAAAGGTACCTTTTTAAAAGGTACTTCCTCTCCCACTATTTTTCTTTAAAGCAGTCTATTTTTCTTTAATCCTCTCCAACGATCACTCCACATCCAAGAGGCGGGGCCCTTGTTTTGGTCCCCATGCTATCATTTCAGGCCAGTGTACCCCTTCTTCTTCCTCCCTTCATCATCCTCATGCAGAATTCTTCAAAAGTCAAATCTTTAAAAATTCTAGGTCTACTATTATTGAAACCAAGTCAATAAAATATTATATAATATTATATCCAATCTCTACAAATCATAACAAAATCAAACCCAGTAGCAGGATGCCTGTCATAGAGTGCTGAGTCAATAAATATGGATCAGATGAGTGGAAGAATGGTACAGTGCTTATCGTATGTCAGTTTCCTTCTCTCTCTTTAAAAAGTTTTTTTTAATAGAAGTTATTTTTTAGAGCAGTTTTTTCTTCACAGCACATTTGAGCAGAAAGTACAGAGATTTCCCATATACCACTGCCCTTACACATGCACGGTCTCCTCCATTATCAACATTATCAACATCCTCCCCAGGGCCCTACATCTGTTACGATCTGTGCACCTACACTGATACACCATTATCACCCGAAGTACACAGTTTACATTAGGGTTCACTCTTGGGTGTTATACATTCTATGGGTCTTGATAAACGTATAATGACATGTATCCACCATTGTAGTGTCACATAGAATAATTTCACTGCCCTAAAAGCCCTCTTTGCTCTGCCTGTTCATCCCCCCGCCCCTCCTCATGAACCCCTGGAGAAATCACTGATCTTTTTACGGTCTCCACGGTTTTGCCTTTTCTAGAATGTCATCGAGTGGGAATCATCCAGTAAGCAGCCTTCTCAGACTGGCGTCTTTCACCTAGTGTATGCATTTAAGATTCCTCCATGTCTTTGCACAGTTTTGACAGCTCGTTTTTTTTTTTAGTGATGAATCACATTTCACCGTCTAGATGTAACCTAGTTGATCCATTCACCTACTAAAAGACATCTTGGTTGCTTCTAAGTTTTGACAATTAGGAAGAAAGCTGCTATAAACATCTGTGTGCAAGTTTCTGTGAGGACATAAATTTTTAACTCCTTTGGGTAAATACCAAAGAGAGCTATTGCTGGGTTGTACAGTGAGAGGAGGTTTAGTTTTGTAAGAGACCACCAAACTGTCTTCCCAAGTGGCTGTACCATTTTGCATCCCACCAACAGTGAACGAGAGTTTCTGTTGCTACACATCCTCACCATCATTTCGTGTTGTCAGTGCTCTGCATTTTGGCCATTCTACTAGATTGTAGTAGTATCTTATTGTTGTGTTTCTTTCCCTTTTCATTCTGACTGTGTGATTCCAATTTATTTACATTAATACAAATCATTGAAAAAAACTATCAATACTGAAATACATATAGGGAAACAATAGCTTGAGTTGGATCTGGACTGAACAAATCTCACATCTCCTACTTTCTTGAACTTGACAGGGAACGACTGGAAAGGGCTTTTCATACATAATCTGATTAGACAATCTTTTTTTTTTTTTGCGGTACACGTTTTTGTTTTGTTGCGGTACGCGGGTCTCTCACTGCCGTGGCCTCTCCCGCTGCGGAGCACAGGCTCCGGACGCGCAGGCTCAGCGGCCATGGCTCACGGGCCCAGCCGCTCCGCGGCATGTGGGATCTTCCCAGACCGGGGCATGAACCCGTGTCCCCTGCATCGGCAGGCGGACTCTCAACCACTGCGCCACCAGGGAAGACCTGATTAGACAATCTTAAATTCGTTTATTAAACGATTCTTTGATACATGGTCCACTTTAGTTCCTGTGCCAATAGCTCATGTTTATTTCTCTGCTGAGCTGTGAACTTCAGGAATTTAGATGGAGGAAGTAATCTATATAAGAAGTAAGAAAGTTGGAGGCTGATGAACCCCATACCCAGGGGAAATAAAAATGAATTAACCAATCAAACAAAGCAAAACTTTGCCCTGCTACCTGTCCTTTTAGGTTGTTTACAAAGAGAACCTTCTTAAACCTAATGTAGACAGTCTCTTGGGGATGAAAGCTGGGATGTATGCGCAAAGAATCAGTAAAGTTTGCACCAGGGAAGAATGAAAAGAGCTTATATACCTTTGCCATCCAGTCCACTGTTTAAAAGAGCTTTTTTCAATTTAGACTCTGGAACTAAAATTATCTAAAAATCATTCAGGAGTAGGATGCAATGGTTTTCTTCTCTGTCCTTTCATAACAAGGCAGAATATATATAAAACTCTTTTAACTCAGAAAACAAATGGTTGGGCAATTAAATTAAATACAAGAAAAATGCGAGTAATGCAATATCGCCCATTGCAAAAAAATGGGGCCTCACCATTTAATGGATCTGGTGCTCTTAACATTATTTGCATTTATTGAGAATAAACTATATTTACCAAATGAATTAGCTATTATCATTAAGTTGATATCAACATCAATGAATAATTTAGAACATATCCAAGTAAAGCAGTGTTTGTATGTTAATGACAGCCTTCATAAAACTTTGATGATGATGATGTATATCGGGTGGAAAAGTTATCAGGAAACAGGATTCCTCTTGGGAGGTACCGGTCTTCATTTAGAAAAATAGTATGAAAGGTTAGTTTGAGGATAGGGAGACCCTGAGGGCATGGGTTACAGGTGTTCATGGCAACAAATGAGATTGCTCACCTACTCTGCGTTTAAAAGGGAGAGGAATTTGGAGCTGGGATTAGAAGAGAAAAGAGACTGGAGTAGCCTTTTGTTAACCTACTGGTTGGTGAGATAAGGACCTCAAACAGCTAAGGACCTGGGTATACATTTCTCTGCCTCTCTGGGATCTAGTCTACTGGAAGCAACATGGATATATTTTTGTGCTTCTGGCTTTGTGCTAAAAGAAACTAGGCTGGACCTGAGATGCAAAGTAAATTTAAATCCTAGTCTGCAGGACTAAGAACACATAGTACTTCCTCTTGCTCGAGATATTTATGATCAAGGCACAATGTCTGAGAACTGGTTTATAGAAAGCTGACTAAAAAGAAGTACTCAGTGATTTCAGTAAATTTCCAATTAACTTATTTTTCAATGGTGTTGGTTAGAAAAATTGGCAAAAAAGATACAGTTGTTTTATATTCCTTATGAATGTTTAAAAATTAAGTAATTTTCTCTGCTTAAAAAGCTACTGGAATGGGCTTCCCTGGTGGCGCAGTGGTTGAGAGTCCACCTGCTGATGCAGGGGACGCGGGTTCGTGCCCCGGTCCCGGAAGATCCCACATGCCGTGGAGCGGCTGGGCCCGTGAGCCATGGCCGCTGAGCCTGCGCGTCCGGAGCCTGTGCTCCGCAACGGGAGAGGCCACGGCAGTGAGAGGCCCGCATACCGCCAAAAAAAAAAAAAAAAAAAAAAAAAAGCTTGGATTCTTTTTCTTCCA
>NW_020837973.1:9328441-9559415 GCF_003676395.1 Aethalodelphis obliquidens
TCCTCATAGTTAAGCCATCGTAGTTTCTGTATAATTTGAGTTGATGTATGTACATGCAGTTGCCTCTGAGTAAAATAGAAGTACAATTCTTAAAGGCTAAAATCTTCTTTGGTTTTATGATAGAAACTATTTTTGAGAATTTTCAGAGAAAATACATCTCTCTTTACAGTTGTGGGAAATGATCTACTTTCTCCATTCAACAGGTAAACCAAGATGACTTATGTTTCTTTTCAAATTATGTTTTAGAAAGAGGGTCTATTGTGTTTTGGTGGTGCTGGCTATGAAGCTGGAGCAACTGGATTCAAATCATCCCTCCTTCTCTTAAAACCCATGTACCCCGAGGCAAGTTACTTAAATGTCTGTAAAACATGAACAGAAAGTGAACCTGTCTCATAGGGTTGTTTTTAGGATTAAATTAAATCTCAAATGTGAATTGTTTAACAATGAGCTCAGTAAATATCTGTCAAGGAACTACCCACGGTATCAAGTTGTTAAAGGATCTTCTTAATTGACTTATTACCTGGTCAATATATGACTCAATAATATGCTCATATAACATATGATAGAATCAGTGAAAGGCATATAATTCAGGGTTATAACTTCATCAATTTCATTGAGTGTATAAACTGAATATTATTGAATATGTCATTAATCCATTCTGGTATACCACTAATGAGATTATATAAGGGATATATTTATTCTCGAATGAGCTGTGTGAATTGTATTGGTCATGTTTAAGAAATAATATCAAAGTCTGCTGCATCAATATTGAACCCCTGAGATATTTTGCTAGATATATTTCCAAGGGAAGTACAGTGAATTAATTGATCTATATTTTAAGAAGAACAGAAATGCAATGCTTTTTCTTGTTATAGTAACTGAATTGATCAGGAAAATAAAAAAGGCATTCAAAATAATTTTGAGGTGATACTAGTTCTGGGAAAAAGAGAAAATTTTTTTCCTGAAATATAGAGAGAATTATTAGGCAAAAAGAGAGAAGGACCATGTTTTGATTTTAACAAATTAGCCTGTAATAAAAAAATGCAGCAAAACATATAAACAGTAACAAGTTAAGTGTCTGTGAAGGTTCTAGTTTCACGTAGATTCTCCCAGATGCTACTTATGCGCCATGATGTAGGATGAGTAGGGGTTTTGGTTTCATCTCTGTGTGTAGCAGAAAGCTCTTTGGTTTTTGAAATGACATGGAAAGAATAAACAAGTCTACAACTACATTATTATTGTTATTTGAGTTCCCTTATTTTTCCAATCCAAAGGCCCCTACACTCCTAGAATCTTTGTCACCCTGGACAGATTTCCAAATCCAGCTCCCACCCCACCGAACTTGACCTCAGCTGGCACTGAAGACCGTCACAGAGGTAACCGCATGAACATATAACAAAATGGTAGGGGGGAATCTGAACATGTTTTCCCTTTAAAAATTTTTTTATTTACTTATTTTTTATAAATTTATTTATTTTATTTTATTTATTTTTGGCTGTGTTGGGTCTTCATTGCTGCACGTGGGCTTTCTCTAGTTGCGGTGAGTGGGGGCTACTCTTCATCGCGGTGCACGGGCTTCTTATTGCAGTGGCTTCTCTTGTTGCGGAGCACGGGCTCTAGGCACGCAGGCTTCAGTAGTTGTGGCACGTAGGCTCAGTAGTTGTGGCTCGCAGGCTCTAGAGCGCAGGCTCAGTAGGTGTGGCGCACGGGCTTAGTTGCTCCACGGCATCTTCCCGGACCAGGGCTCGAACCCGTGTCCCCTGCATTGGCAGGCGGATTCTTAACCACTGCACCACCAGGGAAGCCCATCTTTTTTTTTTTTTAAACTATCCTCAATTTAAGAGAAGTAGCTGATATTGTATGAGTTATGTATTAGTAAAAGTTTTCTGTCCATATCTCTGTTTAAAGAAAACTATTTCCCATCAAAATCTCTGAAATGATCTGTTTTACAGCAGTTTGAACATTCACGTTCTCATCACCCTCATTACCCTATAATTTAAAGAGATAAAGGTAAAAGGAGAAAAGCCCTTTCTTTTAGTCTGAACATGAATCATTATTCCACCCAGTGACGCATTTTACAAAACACTTTAAAAGGAAAAAAACACCTGAATCATTGCAAACAAATTACATATACCAGAGTCCTTGGCCCTTTCGATTCCCCTCTTGTTAACTGCGATCATAAGCAGAGAAGTTTTCTAGACGTTCCCCCATTGCAGAATGAAATAGTCAGTCTAAGTGGATGAGAAGCCAGCAGCAGGATTCTCTACTCAAAAACTTGCTGCCACCAGTGAAGCGGGCAGGAGGTCAAAAGGGGCCTCAGAGCTGTGCAGCTAGAGACTGGGAGCTGACACCCTCCACAAACACTCCTGGGCACTCAGAATTGCTGCGAGTTTCAACATTATTCTGTAAGAGCACTCAGGAAAGGCCCCTCTTTTCTTTTTTAACAAGCAAGAATTTCAACGGATTCCACAAATTCGTTTTCTAAAAATGCCACTCAGACACACTCAAATGTTCTAAATATGGCTAATGGTTTCCATTACCTGGCGTAAGTTTTGAGCTGTCCTTGCACATACAAGATACAAAATCACTAAGTAGTGACAATTACAAAGAATGCCTCCAATAAAAGTCTCTGTTATTGTGTTCCAAACTGAACTCAATCTAACATATCGTAAGTGGCAACACTAAATTCAGACACTTCAGCATCTCAAAAGAGAATTTTAGATGAGCGCACATAAATTTTGAAAACACAAACTTGTGTAAGGCAGATGTATAACTTAATTATTTAAAAATTATTAAAAGATCTCAGGATGTGAATGCAGGAAGCCCACAAATATTAACCCCAAAGCTTTCACTGTTGTACAGATTGGACAGTCCCTCTTTGACCCATGGTTATGGAATGGCTAGTCTGTTCAGGTGCTGGGCTCAGAGTGGGGGAGATGGACTGGGTCCTTCCTTTAAAGGAGTCCACACATCTGTAGAGGAATCAGAAACCAAAGAAACCAGCAATGAAGCTAATAAGATCATTTCAGTAGTGAAAAACAGAGGCAGCTCTACCTGAAGGAGGACCTAGCAATTTTCTAGTTATAATTTTGATCCTTAAAGAGGATCCATCAAATTGTACAAGCTTTAAGCCCCTCAAAACCCAGATCTTCTCTGGTGATAAGAACCATAGAGAAGAGAGGAAAAGAGGATGGAGCACGCAGGAAGGTGTTGCATGGGGCCAGTCCGGGTACCATGATTAGGGAATGTTTGAGCAGAGACCAATGACACGAGGGAGTGATGGAGGGTCCCAAGTAAGGGCAAGGAGGTCGGTGTGGCTGGAGCAGAGTGAAGGAGAGATGAGATGGGGTGACAGCTAGGTGGTGCAGGGCTGGATCTGGGGCCTTTTGGCCACTAGGGCATTGGGTGTACTCTGAAGAAGATGGGAATGAGAGTTGACCTAACATGCTTATTTAAAGACTGTTGCATGTGCCATGTGGCGAACAGACTGTAGGGGCCCAAAGGTAGAGGCAGGGACACCAGTGAGATTGTCCAGGTTTGAGAAACTCGGTAGCTTTAGATCAGAATGATGGGAATGCAAGTGCCAAGAAATGGTGAAATTCTAGATCTGTGTTGCAGGTAGAAAAATGCGGAAAATATGGGGTCTGACCGAAAGAAAGGAATCACTAGTGACTAAGGTTTTTGGCCTTTCATTTTTAATAAAACAAGTATGTTGATAATCATCACAATAGTTTTTGGTTGACCGACAGATGGCAAAGTGTTTATGAAAGACACAGCCTCTCATTTAAATTTCTATTTCACTGGCATTATGAAAGCACACATTTAAAAAATTGTGATTCTTCTGTCATTGCCAGATGGAACAGAACATCTTTCTAAAATATAAAATTATGCTAAATACAGACATAGCAATAATAGAGAAATTGTTTCATATCTTAGGTAGCCTATGGTTATAACAAATAATGAATATTAAAGTAAACCTAACATATTCCACCAAAAGGAGTTATGATAGATATATAGAGAAAACTTTCCTATGCATTTATTTTATTTTTAAGTTAAATATCTAAATTTTTAAAAATTTAAACTATATCAAGTAAAACTTTCATTATACCTACAAAAATTGTACAGAATATAAAATTTGCTTAAGTGTTTTCCTGTTGTGCATATGTCCTTTTTTCTTTCTTTTCTATTTTAGGTGACAAAGTCACCTGTATGTCTGGGAGATATATTTGCTCATAGGCTCTTTTGCGGTAGCAACAAGCCAACATTTACTGCAGTAAACATTGGTTGAGAAAAGAATTTTAGTTTTGTTCAGTTCAGTTGATATTTACTAAGCACTGTTCTATGCTCCTTGAGGATCTCATGGACAGGAGATATGTACAGGAACAAACAAGATGCTCTGAAACCCACAGGAAAGGCATGAAACCAGCCTCCTTGGGAAGTGGAGCGGGGGAATTACTTCTGGAAGAAATAACAGCTGAATTGATTTTAAGAAGATTAAAACTGGTGAACTATACAGTGTAGAACATGATTAAATTCTAAAATGCTTGGGGTAGTCCATGCTTATAAAGTGGGCGACAAGTTATGGTAGGGTTGCGGGGGAAGAGTAGGCATCAGTGTGTTAGATGGTGGTACATCTTCTTGGCCCTTAAATTTACCCAAAGATTAGGGGGTATTATTATTATTTTTACTACTACTATTATTTTATAATCAGACTTGGACACTTTACGAAGTAGAATATAAGACTTGTGGGATTTTAAAGAAAAATCGCTGAACTTAAGGGAATGGAATGGTATGCTTGTAGGAAGTTTCTCTGGCCAGTAGCCCAAGATTCCTGCAGCTCACACGGATGATGGCTCTGAAGAGCGATTGGCAGCGGAGGTGGGAGAGCATGGGAGGTGCGTGGAGAGGAGCATCTGTCTGCATAGAGCGCCTCCCAGAGGCGGGACCCAGGAAATGTTGGGATGCCGGCAAGGGGCCAGGCTAAGGCTGGCACTGAAAACCACAAGAACAAGGAAAATTTCAGCGGCTATAGGATGTGGAGACCCACTCATGCTTTTTGAGCAGAGGGATGGCAGTTGTGTCAATGAGGCAAGAGAATTAACTTGACAGTGTCACAAAGAAGGCATCATGTGTCGTGCAGAAGTATATCCTAGATATCAAACATTTTCTGACCACTTTCCTGGCATCTGGGAATTTATAGAGTGTAACATGCATGCTGGGTTTCCTGCATCTCTCAATCATTTGTTTAAATTAACTTTGATTTTCTTATTTTGCTAGCTCTGTGCTCTGAGACCCACCAAGGAAACTGGAGAAGCCCATCTCCTACTTCTCCAGTTAGCTCTGTCTCCAGAATCAGAGTGGAGGCTGCAGGGGATCCCAGAAGCTGAGCAAAAAACCATAAGTTCCACCACTCAGAGCTCCCCACCCGTCGGGTTCAACCGCTGTGACCAGTGCTTTTGAGAATCCACAAACCGGAACATGTCAACCTCATTTCCCCCCATGTTTCTCTTGAACACAAAGAAAGCTGTTACCAGGGAAATCCGTCTGCAACATGGAATCTTGAAATATGAGTTATTCAATGATACTGTCAGCTGATTAAATGTTATTCACTCTTCATTTTGTCCATCAGCCCAAGCAGAACATTTATATGACACTTGGATCTTGGTGTAATAAGAAAACACACTGTTTGGTGCGTCTGTGACCTTTGAAATTTTAAAAATTAGGTACTAAGAAATCCCATCAAGTGCAATGCAGTGCAGCCTAAACTCGTGTGTCATCCTTTATGAGGAAAGAGACTTTACTCCAGGCATCAGGTGGATGGTACCTTAGAAATTCTAACAGCATCACAACTGCCCTAGTAATTTTAGTAAGTGACTAGTACTAAATCACACCCATGTCTATAATTTGACATACATATACACTGGAGTGTTACACACATATAATAATATATAACATAGTTACCAATAAATGTATATGTATAAACAAATAAATATATATTTATACAGGCATACCTCGTTTTATTATACTTCAGTTTATCGTGCTTTGCAGATACTGTGTTTTTTACAAGTTGAAGGTCTGTGGCAACCCTGTGTTGAGCAAGTCTATTGGTGCTATTTTTCCAACAGTACTTGCTCACTTCATGTCTCTGTGCCACATTTTGGCAATTCTCGCAAAATTTCAAACTTTTTCATTATTATTATATTTGTTATTGTGATTTCTTTTTAAAATTACTTTTTAAACTTTTTAATTCTATATTGGAGTACAGTTGATTAACAATGTTGTGATAGTTTCAGGTGTACAGCAAAGTTGATTCAGTTATACATATACACGTATCTATTCTTTTTCAAGTTCTTCTCCCATTTAGGTTGTTACATAACATTAAGCAGAGTTCCCTGTGCTATACAGTAGGTCCTTGCTGGTTATCCATTTTAAATATAGTAGTGTGTACATGTCAATCCCAAACTCCCTAACTATCCGTCCCCCCAACCCTTCCCCTCTGGTAACCATGTTACGGTGATTTCTGATCAGTGATCAACTGCAAAAAGATTGTGACTCGCTGAAGACTCACATGATGGTTAGCATTTTTTAGCACTAAAGTATTTTTTAAATAAGGTATGGAAATTGTTTTTCAGGTATAATGCTGTTGCACACTTAATAAACTACAGTATAGTGTAAAAAGAATTTTTATATGCACTGGGAAACCAAAAAAATGTGTGTGACCTGCTTTATTTCGATCTTCCATTTATTGTGGTGGTCTGGAGCCGAATCCACAATATCTCTGAACTACGCCTATATGTACATATTTAAAAGGGAAAGCAATTCAGAAATGTCTCCTTTCCCTTCCCCTACCAACATGGGATTCATTCAGTTCTTTCAATTATTTTATTCCAATTTAAGTTTTGTAGCACTCATTTTCCTTGTTTTTGTAACTCACACTTGTGGGTTTAAAGGACCTGCCCAGTAGGTATTCTACCTTCTAATAAAAAAAAAAAAAAAAAACAGCCACAGAGATTGAGAAGACTGTTATTTCTCTAAATTAATAATTTTGGTTCAAAGATCTTCTGTCCTGGAGTGTACCCGGTTAGATGATAAGAACCCCGATTCTAAAGAATCAAATGCTTTTACCCTATTTTCAGATTTTAGTTCTCTGCATAGTTTATCGATACTCTTTTTAAAAATCTTCAACATATAATATCCCAGGTTTAAAAAGTTTCCTTATTTTCTGTCTTATTTACTGATTTTCTCATTATTCATTTAAAACATGCTAGATACATAAATGCTTTGGTTTGCATTTTTAACTCTTTAAGAATTTTCAAATGAGTTCCGTGTGCTATTGCATACATTTTTTTTTCCAGACTAGAAGGACATCGACAGCTATACTCTGTTGTTAACAGGCTGGTAGCTGTGGAGCACTAATAACAAAGCAGGGACCTAAGGGAGAATTTTGTTTTGTTTTGAAATTCTGTACACACAGCAGTCAGTCAGAATCCGCTCAGCCTGATAAACCATCAAAACTAGCACATGACTCTACACCCCTCCCCCTCCTCCCCTGGTCCACATCCCCATCTCTGGATTCCTCCTTCGCTCCCATTTACCACCTGGTACATTTCATATACATATTTGTTTGTTGATTTTCTGCTCCACTCCTACCCAGAAGGATATAAAGCTGTGAGAGCAGAAATCTTGCCTAATTTGTTCAGCACTGAATCCCCAGGGCTGAGAGAATTATCCGGCACACAGATGATCCATATTATTTTTTGAGCAATGCAGTTTTGATGATGAAATTTTTGAAATTTTGAAATAAAGCCAATTTTTACAGTCCACCCTTCAGGAGAAATATCATATGCCAAGCAAGCAACTCAGAACTTAAGAACAAAGACTTCCGGTGCCTAAAAGGGACCTTAGAACCTTAGAATATGGTACAACTGTAAATATAATGACAGTGGACCAGCAAATGTTATGCACATTTAAAAAATGTTTTTCTGGGCTTCCCTGGTGGCGCAGTAGTTGAGAATCTGCCTGCCAATTCAGGGGACATGGGTTCGAGCCCTGGTCTGGGAGGATCCCACATGCCATGGAGCAACTAGGCCCGTGAGCCACAAGTACTGAGCCTGCGCGTCTGGAGCTTGTGCTCCACAACAAGAGAGGCCGCGACAGTGAGAGGCCCGTGCACCGCGATGAAGATTGGCCCCCGCTCGCCACAACTAGAGAAAGCCCACGCACAGAAACGAAGACCCAACACAGTCATAAATAAATAAATAAAAATTTAAAAAAATGTTTTTCGTATAACTTTATCTTTTCACTTCATGAAGTGAGAGTACTTTTTCCCACAAGTGAAAGCCAACACTACGTATAAAATGCTTCTGTACTACATACACCTGCATCTTGTTTATAGGAGCCAATGCTGAATATATTAGCTAATTATAGGTATGCAAATTTCTTGTCTTCTTTAATGCAAAAAAACATATAAAAGCATGTGAAATAGTGTAGCACTCAGGCCCATAGTTGAATATCCAATTTCCATTAGATGAACTTGGGCTAAACGGTAAAGAGACAGATAAAAGTCAGAACAATAAGGAAGATTATTCATAATTCAAAATCTTCACATTCCACTGTCACTCTTCAGGGTTGAAGACACTAAAATGGAAAAATCTAAATTGCAAAGCAAATTATCATCTATTGATTCATTTCTTAGGATGCTTATTGCAGAAAAAAATTAAATCTAGAGCCTGGAAGACTAGCAAAAAGGAGAAAAATGTTAGCTTTGGAAACTCTGTGAGGTAATATGAAAACCTGTGGGATATTTATTAATATAGATATCCATGCTCACAGGGGTGGGGACCTGGCAAGTTTGAATGACAAAATGAAGAAAATTGTGATTTACGTTAAAATACTTGGAAGGGAATTTTCATAACAAGAATTGGCACCTGTCCAACACATGATCAGTGCACTTGCTTTCGAGACCCCGTGGCCATCAAGATGAAACAGACTGATGTGACAAAGCCAACCTAATCAAGGGAAAAATGCTTTCTTAGTGGGAAGAATCCAGAACCTTATCTGTAGGCAGAGAGCTCCACAGAGCCGGAGGTCACGTGGCATCCTTCAGTCAGAGGTATGGCTTCCCAGGGTTTCTTTGCTCTAACAGGTTGTGTAGGCAGAATAATGCCTCCATCCCATCCCAAAGACGTCCATATCCTAATCCCTGAAACCTACAAATATGCACGTTACATGGCAAAGGGGAATGAAGGCTGTACATGGAATTAAGGCTGCTGATCAGCTGACCTTAAAGAGTTTATCCTGGGTGATCTGGGTGAGCCCAGTGTCTTCATTAAGTTCTTTTACATAAGAGGAAGAGGGAGACAGAAGAGTCAGGAACAGAAGGATGGCAGCATGAGAAAGACTCACTGAGCTACCACTGGCCTTAAAGATCGAAGGGGCCATAAACCAAGGAATGTGGGAAGCCTCTAGAAACAGGAGAAGGTTAAGAAAACGAATTCTTCCCTAGAGCCTCCAAAAAAAGAAAAAAAATTGCAGCCCTGGATTTAAGCCCAGTAAGACCAATTTTGGACTTCTGAGCTCCAGAGCTATTAGATAATAAAGTTACATTCTGTTAAAGCACTACATTTTTGGTAATTTGTTACAGCAGCAATATGAAGCCCATACACAGGTGGACTCAGTCAATCTATTGTCGATCTACTGTTGATCTATCATGTGTTCATGAGCTGCCCTCCAGGCTTCACTGCTTCTATCAGCCCACTTGTGGAGAGCACAGGGCTGCTCTGCCCATCCATTTCCAACGCCTAAGTTACTGTCTACGTAGTCAGGACCAACAGGTCACCTCCTGCCTAACCACCAGGGCTTATTCTTTGGCTGTTGGTTGACGTGTATCTAGATCACCAGGACACATTTAAGTCTGGTAGAACCAAGGCAGTCTCATATCTCTCTGTATATTTGCTCTGTATAAAGAAGTACCAAGGATAGGGCATCGCTCTTTGCCCATTTTCTGGACTCAATGGCTAATCCACTGGTCACTGCACACCAGTCAGTGTTACATGATTCTCTCTTGAGATAACTTCAATGAGGAAAGACAGAAAGAGTCCTCCTAATGGGACAGGTTGCACACTGGATGGCTGACCCTGTCTATACGAGTAATGAATGACTCTCTATAACTAGTATTTCAGATGATCATTCAGAAGAATACAACATGGCCAACTAGGAAGATAAACTCTGGTGTTTTGGTTTTTGTCCTGTTAACATTAACTTTTTGAAAAACTAGGTTGGAAGGAGGCAGCCTTCCCAAAGTGTTCCTCCTGCATCGTTTTAATGCTCCTGTCCGCAAGTCCTGCTCTTGCTGGACTTGTTCTGGGAAGGAGGCATAGTTTGGGCCTCTGATTTCTCTGTAGAAGAGGATGAAGAAGATAAAGCAGGGAACCTGGGTTCTAAGGCATCTAAGGCATCCTGTTCACGCATCTAGTGGACACCTTTCGTAAGCCAAACCTAGAGGTTCTTGAGCAAATCCTTGCACTTAATCAGAGAGATTTTGGACGGAACCTTTCTTATGTCAGTGTTTTCTCCAAGGCTCAACAGGAATTTAGGCCTCAAATGTCTCTTGAAGATGCGAGCAATCTCTACTAGTGCCGAGAGCAAGCCATGATCACCTTCTACAAAGTAAATACCTAAAGGTGGAGCGAGGCAGTCAGTATGTTCAAAACCTTAAGGTTGTCCTTCTGCTGCCCTTACTCGATTTTGCCATAAACTCCAGTCTCATTGGGTATTTGTCACTGTTTGGATAAAGAAGTGTGGATTTTAGGCATGTGGAAGTTATACTCGATACTCTTATCCACTGAAGACCTTAAGAAGTTTTGTTGTTGGGACGACCTTCAAAAGCGACTCTCAGGCTTCCCTGGCGGTGCAGTGGTTGGGAGTCCGCGGGCCGATGCAGGGGACGCGGGTTCGTGCCCCGGTCCGCGAGGATCCCACATGCCGCGGAGCGGCTAGGCCCGTGAGCCATGGCCGCTGAGACTGCGCGTCCGGAGCCTGTGGTCCGCAACGGGAGAGGCCACAACAGTGAGAGGCCTGCGTACCGCAAAAAAAAAAAAAAAAAGCAACTCTCTTTCTTTCCTTTTCTTTTTTTCCTTCTCTTTTCCCTTCTTTTCTTTTATTCTAATGAGACTTGATAGTATCCCCAGATTTGAGATATGACTTCTCCAGGACCCAAGGAGTTCTACCAAGTATTATGTTTCTTATTCATTTCAGAGTGGCATCAGGAGAATATTTTTCATCAATTGAGAAATAGCCCTGATTCTTCAAATATTCCTTGTTGGGTCACCCCTCATAACTCTGCAGAATTTACAAGCCAGCTTCACCTTGTCATGAGTCACCCTAGTTGCAATTCTGTTGGCCTGTTCTTTTATAGGCCTGATAATCATTACACCATCAAAGTCATATATCAGAGTATCTTCTATCATCAGTAAATGTGAGTCCCTTCACAAGAATTTTGGCCACGGGTAAGAGAATTAACATATCCTGTGTGAGAACTGTTACAACAGACGGTATGGTCTCTCAGGTACAGGCCAATTGAGATTGGCTTTTTCTCAGAAATTGGAATTGGGGCAAAAAATAAAGAATTTTCCAGATCAATGACAGCACTGAAATCCCTGGTGCCCACTGAGTTTCTTTATTAGCCTGAACTATGTTGGATACTGTCAAAGCCATAGGGAGAACATTCTATTTAGACGCTAATAATCTACAAAGCTGACCTAGAAAAGCTGACTTGCTTTCGTAAAATAAGTCTTTTGTATAAGGAGGTGTTGGGAGCCAGGGGACCAGTTCCTACTACCTCCTTTGTTAATACAGATATTGCTAGCACCTCTCCAGAAAATCTATTTTGTTTTAGTTTTGAGCATGTTGGACCTTGGTTGGCCAAGGGGCTTTCACTTAGTTTATATAATCACAACTGGATTACGCCACCATACCTATTCCCCTTGTGTGTTATGGGAATGTAAACTCACTGTGGTCTGCACATGTGATATGTCTAGGCCAGTGGGTATGAAAAATTACCCTTTGTTTCTGAACAGCTACGTTACCATTCTCTTTCCAAACAACCTCTAATTCTTTAGTGTAATGGCCAGGTAAAATTACATTGATTAAGCCCAGAAAATATGGTTTCCCAGATTCTTGCCAATCAAACAAGCCTCAGCATGTGGCCTCAACTCTCCTGTTGGGAATGTCACAAGAGTAACTCAGCCTCCCCACCCCCTTGCAGTCATTTGTTATAGCAGCAAGAGGAAACTAATACAACCTATATGACAACTGTTTTTCCATTTCTTTCATTAATGACCATACAAACACCTCCCAAATCGAATCTGTCCTAGGTTGCCCTGTCCCATTTTTGTCTAGCCTTTCTGTTGCCTGTGATTCCTCATCTTTTCATGGCTGTTTGCACCAGCTTGACCAAAGAATCCACTAGCCTCTTTCATGGTAAGTCAGGCAAGAGTGCCCTAACTTCCTCTTGGACATCTTCAACTAATTAAAAAATCAAGAAATATGGGGGTCCTCTAAAAGAGGGCTCCCCAGGTCACTGTACCATCCATTGTTTGATCCAAAAAGATATTTGGTGCCATTTGATTTGGGGCATGGTCACAGATCAATCCAAGTTGGCTTCATCTGTCCATACCCCCTCTCTTCAGGATCAGTGATGGGGTTGGAGGTAATATAGATAACTCTACCCTTTGGGGTAAGCCTCATACACCATGTTTTCTACCCGGGTCAGAGGGACATAACCTTGGATTAGAGGCAAAAGCATTAGGCTGCATAGCTACTACCTATGATTAATACTTATTCTGATATCACTGATATCCATTGGAGACTACTAGTCTTTGGTTCATTATCAATATCCCTGGTAATATTTTTACCTGAATACTTGCTTATATTCATTGGAACAATTTCCCAGTTCTTTTGCGCCCAAACCTCTACAGTCCCAAGTCCATGGCTCTCTGGACACGTCTAATAATGACAGATGGGACTAAAGAGAGGCATTACTCCTTGAAGAGAACATTTTACCAAGAGCCAAGTTCCCCTTTCACATCTGCCCCACCTGTCTACAATACAGATACTAGCACACCAAGTACAATTTTCATATTTTTTACATGTTGGATTTTATATCCTTGCTAAATGCCTCAGACATCTCTGCTTCCTTGGTAAGACCCAATGGAAACAATCCTTTCTCTTTGGATTATAATTTCTACACAATATAATGTTGTGACACCCAGGATCAAGGGGATAGCGGACATATTCCACTGAAGTAGTTCCTTTCTTTCATAAATGCAAAGTTGTATGGTTTCATACTAAGAATCATCTGGCCACCAAGATGGTATTACAGAATTATCTCCATCCCTTTCAGTTTCCGTATGTGTGCTCCACACCATCTTAACAAAGTCTGTGAAGTCTGTGTATCAATCCCACTTTGGACACCAATCTGCATGGTCGATATGAACTGTGCTGTGTGTTCCCACGAGACACTGAGAGGCTGGGAAGCTTAGGGACAGTCACCACCCACTAGAGATGAGACACATTCTTGGCTTTGTACAGGTAAGTTTCTCTGTAAATTAAAGAACATGGCAAGGAGTTTGAGCCTAAATGGTGAACTGCTGTTCCTTAGACCTATTTGGGCATGCTGAACAAGCTTTGGGGACTGAAAAAAGGGGGAGTTGGGCAGCTGGATCCAGTAGCGAGGACTTCATGGTTAAGAAGAGGGATAATTCTGGGTACAGCCTGGTTTTTAACTCTTGGATTAACTGGCCTTTCTTGGAGTCCTATACGGACCATACAAAATATGGAGGTTATAAGTAAAGTTGGTGGTATCTGTTTTATTTTGTTGCTTTCCTGATCCACATAAGAAACAGAAACACTAAATCAGGAGTAGTACAGATACATTCTCACCACTTTTGACATTTTTTAGGCTTTGAAAGATCTATCACACTCATGGCGCGGGTAATGGTTGATGCAAGGAGATGGTGATACCCATGAGAAGAGGCAACAGTGCCTGGCAAGGGTGGCCGGCTTTGGTGAGATACAGTGATGGAGAGTGTCAGAGGTGCTTGGCAGGCCAGGCCAGGAGGGAGCAATTGGAATAAGGGCACCAGCTAAGGACGGCTTGCTTATAATCACCACCATCGACTCCTGAGGGCACTGGGCTCCCTCTGCATGCAGCCAACAGCAGCAAGAGAGGAAAGAAACGGTGCCTCTCATCCCACAGCTGATAGGCATGTTTCTGAACATAGATACTTGTCAGGTGACCACTGGAAATAACTGGATGTGTATGTGGCGGGGAGAGGGGTGACTCTGCAGTATCTTTATCAGCAGAAAGAGGAAATATTCAGTGAAACAGGAATTCAGAAACATGCCTGACTAAAAGAGCTTGATGGAATTTCAGAGTCTCCGTTGACAGAGAGTTCTTTCTCCTGTGATCTGATTTCAGTATCTCTTAGAACAGGATAGGGTTACTTCAGCCTGCAAATAGGGGGCCCAATTCTCACCCCACCTCCCCAGCTCCACCCTGCTTCTCACCAGGAGTCCCCAAACAGCTCCATCTTGAAAGGAGAACACTACGAGACACCGAGAGAAGCTTTCTGTCAAATATGCAAGCTGCCATTCTACCATCTATATGTGACATTATTTGTGTCTTTAAGATGTAAGAGGAAAACAGAGGGGTGATATTTATGAGGGAAACATTTTATTCCTGGTATGCTTCTCCATCACCTGTGAAGGCAGTAAACTCTATATAAAACATCAACGTTGAGCGTCTTTGCATTATATATAAAAGAATAGGGGATGGCTGGGAAGATAATCCTCTTCTTCTCTAGTGGACCAGGAGGGAGAGAAACTGGCTTAAGAGCTATAGATGGTGGCAGTAGAAAGGACAGTCGTTAAAGGAAAAGCAAATGAAGTCAGTGTCAGGGAGTCGGTGAGGTCTGGGGACTTTCATGGGGCTATAAGGGTAACTCAGAGCAGACCTCCTGCTCCCCACATCTTTTTAGTTTGCAACCTCCTAGAATCCAGTTTTGACCCATCCCCAATCCCCCTTCATTCGGTCCACACCACGGAGTCTCAGAACCCACCCACCCTCCCCCCAATAACACTTATTGTTTTCCTGCTCCCTTTCATCTGTCTCTATTTTCCTTGAGCCCCTGCCCCAGACAGCAGATTCCATCACTTGTGGTTTGTAGCAAGGAAAACCCACCCCAAAACCCACAGGGAAGGTACGGTGAACCTGCCTTCTAAGCAGAGCACTGGAGGTGAGATCCCCGCATTCCCACTGGAACACTTTTTGCCCTTCCTCATGAATACAGACCGGATATTGTAGTACTGTTCACCCACCGCTACAATTTCACCCACTGTTATAGTACAGGGACATTTTGGGATAGTGAGGCTTTTCTGAGCTGGCCTGGGGAGACTGGTCTCCTTATATACCACTATGTTAATGGAAAATACATTTCAATCATAAGATTCTTCCTTTCAAACAATCTTTGGAAATTGAAGACAGCTTGTATAGATCCAAAGGAAATGCACAAATTGTTCCATGCAAAAATTAAATACGAGTAACAAAAGAATTAATGCCCACTCAGTGTTTTACTCTGTGTTCAAGAGGCAAATTAATGAAGGAGGATTGTAAACACAGGAGACCAATTTGAATTCTGAAGAGCCCTTAACAAAGGAGATTCTTTTCTTTCACTTATATTAAAGGTTTGGTTGAAAAGTGCACTGGGGCTACCAAACATGAACTGTTATCATATAATGATCACTGGTAGCTTTCCTTGAAACATTTAAAAAACAGCTGTAATGATGAAGTGCACCTAATAGGGGAGAGGTGTGACAAAACAGCTACAGGATAGTTTGGGTATAAAGACACATTTCTTCCAATAAGAGTCTGATTCTGAATGACTGAAATACGAGCTAGAAACTCACACATGCTTAAAATAAGTCAGAGAGGCTCTTGTCCTGCATGGTATCTGGCTCCAGTGGTGTTAACCATTTCCAAGATGGTGCACGGAAGCACTCAGAGAGCAGGGTCATTAATGAATATACAAGTGCCATCAGGTTGATGAGGTCTGATGGATTTAGAATGAACTGGAACAATAACCTTGGTGAAGCTGGAGAAGTGATCAAAGGCTCAAAAGAGGTGCCAGCAAAATCATTTACTTAGAGTGGATTAATGAAACTGATAGCAGAAATACAGGCAAGCACAGAGCCACAATGACATCATAAAAAAGAGAAGTGTGCACCATCATCTATGTATGAGCCTAATCTGATGTAGAAGCTTCTGTGCTGTTTCTACCAGTATTTTGACAAAATGTTCTCTCTAGTTCTCTGTGCCTGGAAAACCCAGAGACTTTTAGAAGGGAAAAAATCAAAAGGATGACAGATAAACAAGATGCCTCTTCCTTGGTTCAATGATTTAGAGATTTCTCACCTAGAAACAAGGTCTAATGGTGATAAATCAGCAGCAGTAAGAAGCAAAGTGTTAGCAGGATGACAGAGGCCAGGTGTTTTCTGCCGTCTCTCCTAAAGGCCACAGGAAAAAAAGTGACTTTAACGCGGGCTGAAGAAGTTTAGGGTGGATATACAGTTGGACTATGCCCCTGAATGAGGGATTCGTTCTTCAGGTAGAGGTCTTCTTTTCTAAAATATGATATAGGAGCTCTCATTCGGAAATGTGGCGGGAAAAAAAAAGCCTGGTGAGAAATTGCTAGGTTAGACCCGGGGTCCTCTACCTGTGACAGAAATGCAATAGGTTGACATTTAGATAGGTCATCTGTTTCTTTTGTTAATTATCAGAAAGAATACAAACTGATTCAGGGGGTGGGCAGATAAAAAGATAATTCATTAAAATAGAAGGAGAGCGCGGCCCAAAGACGAAATGAAGTGAAAGTACCCCAAGCGAATTTTAGCAGTCCCAGCAAGGAAACTTCAAAGATGAGAAAAATACCCGCTACATCATTGTTCCTGAGTTCTGACCCCATAAATTGCTCTCTGACTCATCCCTGTCTTGCCAAGAGAACCTTCTGTACTTGGTGGTTTTAATCAGGACTCTCGCAGCAGGCTGGCTCTATTTCAACACCATATCAGTCTGATTGCTTAACTTTCATTCACTTTAGGTTATTAAAATGGTCTCATTCCAGTTACAAAGAATGTTGCTTGACCATTTTGACTTCAGTCCTAGTCTCCTACCCATCCTCCAACACCCCAGCCTCAGGAAGCAGGCTGGACCATGAACTCCAGCCTCTGGTTCTCCTCTCCCCTCCCCTTCTTCCTCTTTCTTTCTCTTGTACTGCTGTGGGGAGGGAGGAGAGATGTGTCCTGCACTGAAGCAGCCGGAGGAGGCTCTGACGCCGGTCTCCTCTGCCTATGTGGTCCACGGCTGTAGAAGCCGTGCGACCAGGTGGCTGTAACTCTCTGATACCCCAAGTGGACGGCCTCACTCTGCATCTTCTGACCCCATCTTGCTTCACCCTGAGCTTCCAGACTCCTGCAGGAACACACCCACATCCCCGACACCCCTGGACTCCTCTCTCCTGCAGGGGTCCATCTTCCTTGAAGGGACCTTCAACTTGAGGGAACACTGTCCTTGCCCACTACGTCTGACCATACCTCTATGCTGTCTCTCCCCTGTGCCCTGGTGGCACAAGGCAAGTCACCAGCTCTGAAGCTGAGCTGACAGCCAGTCTGGGAAGAAGATGCCAGTCTTCCTTTTTTGCTGCCACCTACAAACTACGGCCTGTTTTTATCCGTATGACCACTCTTTCCCCAACATGGCTTCCTTCTTTCTCCCACTTCCCCTGTTAAACTTCTCAACAGAAAAGGCCATCAAACCAGAGAGGCCTCTGGCTGTTTCTTTCACCCATTCTGTTTTAGCTCCCGGCTGCGATGTAGCTCAGCATGGATCACATAACACAGGGCTCCTGCGTTCATAAAGGTTGTGGTCCCTGAGAAGCCTTAGCTTCTCCATCAAGCCAACACTTCCCCAACACCCAGAAGCAATCTCCTCTGGGAGTGACCGGCACTCCTGGCCTTTGTCACGCTGTGTTCCCTCCCTCCTGCTCCCTGATGGAATTGAAAAATGATGAGATCACATATTTTGGAAACAGGTCTGTTACGTATGGTGTGACATGATCTTAAACTCACGTGTTTATGACTTTCGTCATTTTCATGTCAGGATGTTAACCTCTCATCTGTTGTCACTGATAAGCACTTAGTAGCCCAGCTGCTGAGGGGCCCGCTGGGGGCTTCTCAGTAAGAACGTGTGGAGAAGCAAGTGGACATTTAGACTATAAACTCCGGGAGCTGGTGAGGAATATCGTGAGAGTTCCAGTCTGGGCAAACCTACCCTTGGTTGCTCTAGCTCTCCGAAGGTCTCGAGACTCTTGTTCAAGGCCGGGCTGCCGTGGGCCAGCAGTGGTGCTGAGATACGCGGCAGCTCCAGGAAGAGAAGGGACACTGTTCTTGCCTCGGCAAGGCACTCCTTGTAGGCAGTGGCCCAAGCTCTGCAGCCGTCCCCGGAGTGATAACCCTGGCCGGCCCGCCGACTCAGGTGCCTTTGTTCCCCAGCAACCAGCCTTAGCAACAAGGGACCTGGGTTTTGCCCTGGCAGCTAGAAGTCAGATCCGGCTTGGTGAAGCCAGCTCTCCTGAGAAAGCAAACTTGCATAAAAGGTGCACCTCAACTTAATTCTGACTTTCTTTCTGTATCTCCCCTCGCCTGGAACAAAAGCGTAATTAACCCATCATTTGTGTGGAAGGTGCTATTTCTCTATTGGCTCATTAAGAGACATTATCCTCTCTGCTATTAGCTTGTGAAATTATTACAAATCCCGCTGCACACCTGTGTTAAATAAACTACAGGCAAAGACAATTTCAGTCTCTGAGCATAACT
Source organism: Aethalodelphis obliquidens (assembly GCF_003676395.1). Lineage (NCBI taxonomy): Eukaryota > Metazoa > Chordata > Mammalia > Artiodactyla > Delphinidae > Aethalodelphis > Aethalodelphis obliquidens. Next base: position 9,347,372 of record NW_020837973.1, read on the forward strand.
TGCTACCACCTGACCCCCCAATACAGCAAGGTCTTAGAGTGTAGCTTGTTAAAGTCACTGCCTTTCTCCTTTTTCTCTATGCAGATCTAACGGTCACTTATCACCAGCTGTTTCCACCTCCTCACGTTCCCTCAGCTGCCGCTTGGCTGCTGGCCACCTCTCCACAGTGTTTTCTGGAAGGTTGTCAGTCAGCGGCCCTGCCACCCCTCCTACAGATGGAGAGCCTCTCATTTCTAAGTCTTCCTCCTTTATGTCAGAGTTGTCCGAATGCTCCCCTGTCCCCTCCGAAACTACCCACACTTCCCTCAGAGGCAGTGGCCACTTTGTTCTTCTCCCACTTCCTCAATCCCTTTGGGATAGCCACAGGAGGCTACCCGAGGTTACCTCCCTTCCTTTTCTGGCTTCTTCTGACTCAGAAGTCTACCTTTCTACATTTTCTGGGACAAGCCTGCCCACTTCATTTAGCCATTTACTGTCTCTATGCATGCCTCTCCTCATGTTTTTGCGTATCACCAGCTACCCTCTCCTCTGAACCATTTCATAGGTTCCAAAATCTCCCTAAGCATCCTTTCTTGAAATGTGCTACTTCCCAAAATACCCTGCCAAAAAGTGGGCCCCGGATTTCTCTTCTCTGAAGGTTACCTGACAAGCCTGCGTGACCCAGCCCTGGACACTCAGCGCTCTGCTCTTATCTCCACCCCTCTTCCCCTCACTTAGCAGCTTCCAGCCACACTCCTTGTCAGTCAGGGTTATGGGTTGAATTGTGCCCTCTCAAAGATACACTGAAATCCTAACCCCAGGTACCTCTGAAAGCGAGCTTATTTAAAAACAGAGTCTTTGCAGATGTAATCAGATTAACATCAGGTCATTAGAGTGGGCCTTAATCCAATATGACTGGTGTCCTTATCAGAGGAGAAGAGGCGCAGACAGAGACACACGGAGAGGAGAAGGCCGTGGGATGTCAGAGGCAGTAATCGCAGTGATGCACAGATAAGCCGGGGAACAGCCAGGACGGAGGGCCACACCAGAAGCCAGGAAGAGGCGAGCAAGCATTCATCCTACCAGAACCTCCGAGGGAGCCTGGCCCTGCTCACACCTTGATCTTGGACTTCCGGCTCCAGAACTGTGGAGAATCAATTTCTGCTGTTTTAGGCCCTCCCCAAAGCGTGGTACTGTGTTCCAGCAGCCCTAGGGGACCAACGCACTCCTGGAGTACACGCAGCCCAGCCTGCCTCCGGCTGCTTTGTGCTGGGACACTTCTCCTCCGAGACTAACTCTGCGCTTCTCTCTCACCGCTTCCGGGCTCTGCTCAAACGCTGTTCCTCAGAGATGACTTTCCTGAGCATCTTACACGAAACAGAAGTCGATTCCTGCCGCCCTCCATCACCCTCTGCCTTCATTTCCCTGCTACGTTTTCTTCGTGTCGGCACCACCATCTGACACGTGATAGACCTACATGTTTATTTGTTTCCTGTCGCCTCCCCCCATTCATCTGAGTCGAGTTCATTCACTGCTGTACGGCCAGGGCCAAGAACAGAGCCTGGGATTGTATGGCTGATCAATGAATATCTGTTGAATGAATATACTCATGAATTCCACTTTCACATAATATCAGTGTATTAATCATTGGGACCTGTTTGCTTGTTCTTTTATGCTGGCATGTGCAAATGGTCCTTTGATTCTAACTTCCCAGCGGCATTCTGTCTATAACACTATGAGATTGTCAGGAAGAGATTTCCTTAACTTATATTTTCCACATATACTAACAATAACCCACATGTCTTAACCCACTTACTCTGACTGGCAGTCTGTGTGCATTTTCTCTGCAGCGATGTGGATTCATTTTGCGGTCTGGGAGACGAAAGCTCAGAGAGGTAAAGAAACTTGCCCGAGATCACAGAGCTAGAAAGTAGGAGAGCAGCCAGGGTTCAAAGGCAGGCAGCCCGGCTCCAGGGCCCATGCTGTCAGCTCAGTGGGACGCTGTCTCCTGACATCTAGTAACTCATAGAGGCTCTTTGTCAAAAACTGTGGAACAATTTATGATGAAGGAAAGAGAAGAAATGATTCAAAACTAATCAACTGAAAAGATGGATAGCACCTTCTCTTGAATTCTGTGAGGTAGAAAGAACCGAGAATAAAATAGAAACTATGAAGCCCTTTAAGTGTAGTAGATAGGAACAAGTCTGAATTTTTTTTTAACATATGAAATGCTCTAAATCAGTCTGAGTAGAATAAAAATTATGGGAGAGGGGGACAGTATGCGTATTTTTATACAGAGAAGTCAATTTCTATGTTCTAGTTAACAGCACTAAAGAAAATAATGCCACTGGGAAAAAATGAGTGTAAATGGTACAAACATATTGAAACTATATGGACATGATCTCATACACACACACGCACACACACATACGCACACGCACACACTCACACACACATACACAGACACACACGCACGCACGCGCTCTCCAAAGGACTGATAACCTTAAGTCTAACCCCTATTCCATCAAGTCTAAGTGAGTGTGACTTTGGCTGTATTTTCTGGCAACTTCTAACTTAAAATCCAGTGTACTCATCACTGTAGGAAGTAGGAATTTTTCTCTGACTCCACAAGGCTAGGTTTTAAAAGACTCCACAAGGCTAGGTTTCAAGACTCCACAAGGCTAGGTTTCAAGACTCCACAAGGCTAGGTTTCAAGACTCCACAAGGCTAGGTTTCAAGCATTTTGCAAACAGACTCACAGGATATGGGGATTTGCTTTTCCGTGGAGCTTATTTGCACAAGGTGTTATATTGCCCTGTTTACATGTTGTTCTTCCAGGGGGTGGTGGATCCCTTAAAGGTAGGATCTATGTTATTAATATTTGATTCTCCTACTAACCCAGAACAGGCTGTCGATAAACTCTTCTTTCCACTAGAACTGGAAATTCCATTTCTTTAAAAACAAGAAATGTTTCATTGGAGTTAGGATGATGATAATTGGGGAGAGTTTCGTTGGGAGTTAGCAAAATAGAATCAGTGTTGGTTTCTTAGAGAAATCATTCTTGTCTTCAGATTGCAAACGTTTACTGTCTAAGAGCTTCAAATACTTGGGTTACACAATTGATGGCTGAAGACAATTTTTCATATACAAAGAGGCCATCAGGCCAAAATCTAAATTAAATCAGTGGTGGTCACCAGCCATTCATCCATTACAGAGACATGGATATAAGTCCTTCTCACGTGTAACATCATAAGATAAAGTCTGAGTTTTTACAAAGGCATGCTATTTAAGTGAATGGTCTTATGTTTAAAAAATACAGTTTAAAATTATAAAAATTTTTAGATTTAATTGTATTAAACTTTTATTAAATTTAATTTATTAATTTACAATGAAATAAAGTATTCAAACATTTAAAAATAATCCCTTCTTGTCACATAAAAATGTGCAAATACCTTTTTATCTCCAGACAACATACTGCTTTGAATGCCACCATGTAGCACACCCATGGATACATATACCCCTGGCTGTGTATGCCTGCCCGGTGTGAACTGAGGATGCCCACCTGCCTACTCTATTTATGCATGAGAAGAAATGGGGGAAAACACAGGAGGGAGGAGTGTCAGTAAATCCAAATCATTATAACTCATGAGAGGCACTTAGTATTATCCCTAAATCAATGAGATGTCCTTAATGTTCTTAACTGATGAAGGTTCCCGGAAAGAATGAAAAAAGGATTTTTGAAAAACCATTAAAAAATTATCAGCACTTAGGCACCTCCTAAAAGATGCCTATAGTACATATACATGAGCAGGTTTTCATGTCTAAAAACTACCTAGATTATCTAAAGTTCATTTTATTATGACATTCCCAACAATTTAGGAGGCAGCGTGCATGGCAGACATAGTTCAAACATTACTGACAGCATCCACGCCAATCACACCTCTGCTCTTTAAAGCTGGGGGACCCGCCTACATCTTAGCTACTCGTCAGCCCACGGAAATGAGCTGCACCAGATGAGTTGTGGGGTGTTTGCTACAATGCCTGGATCTTCTGCTTCCACTGTCTCCTTCCCCCCTCCTCTTTTGTTTTTCCTCAACCGCTTTTCTTCTGATCTTATCTCAGTCTGACTTTAAACTCTTGTTTGCATGACACCCTCCTATCCCAATTTTTGGACACTTGCTGGTCTTCAAAGCATCTCCTAACTGAATGTTGTGCCCGGGTCAGGGCACCCAGTGGATTGCAGACTCTCCCATAGTCACTGGTGGTTGCTGAACTAACCACACCCATCCTTCTCCCCTCGTTTCCACCTCCCTGCTGGGAGGGAACCAGGAAAATGCCTCAAATCCAAGTTCACCAGACCAGTAGGAGAAGTTAGGGACACGGTTTCTGTCTGCTGATTTATGGAAGTGAATTCTCGACTTTGTACCTATGAGATCCGGCATCATTTTGAACAAAACTTAATTTCTTGGCTTCATTCTATGAAAACTGTACAAAGCACTGTAATAAGGAACGAGAAAGCCATGATTTATGACCCTCCACATACAGGAGATTTAATTCTGCCTTTTGCTCAGCGGCCTATCCATTGTGTGGACAAAGTCAATACCAATAATGAAATGTAGACGGAAGGGCTAAATCAATTCAATAAAACGCAATAGAAAGACTAGAAGACTGAGCAAATTTGAAAGTATTTGGACAATAGGTAATTACAAAAATCAATGCCCGTATATGAAGAGATGATAGGCAGCCATCCGTCACAAAGGGAGAACCATTAATGATGGTCTGGGCTTGAGTTAGAATGAGAGAACAAAATAGGTCTGTGCAAAGTCCCTACACATCTGTATATCTGTGTGTGTGTGTGTGTGTGTGTGTGTGTATACATAAGCACACACGTGGGCTCCCAGTGTGACTGAAGGAGAGACGAAGAGAAACTCCAGATGGCTCACTCTGCATTTTATGTAGGCCTCCTACATTTGCCCCGTTCCTTTGGCTCACGTTTACTAACTTTGATCTCATTTTGTCAACATGACATCAGGCTGTGCCCTACATACCTTTCCCTTCCTTGTCATCACAGCCTCCCAGGTACCCGGGGGACATTATCATGGGGTCCTGTCTGCGTCCGGAGCCTTTAGGAGGTGGAGGAGAGGAATGAATTCCACATGAACCACAGCTCTAAGGATCAGCTGTCGGGAAAGGTGATACAGGCAACCTTGGGGGGCACCCACAGCAAAATTAAAAAGTGATCACACACACACCCAGACACATACATACACACATAAGATAAAATAGTGACTTAAGTGTCTTAACTGTGTTCCTGGCCAAAAAAGAATATGAATAACTGAGTAGTCACCACTTAGCAGTTTGCATCCATTAAGTCATTTAGTCCCTACAGAGACTCTACAGGGGAGGTATCAGCATCTCTATTTTAAAGGTAAGAGTCAACAATCAGTTTGTTCAAGGAGACACAGCTGGTGAGTAGGCAAGCGGTGTGGGAAGATGTATCTCTCTGACACTGATGTGTGTGCTGGTCACCCCTTCCCTCACACCACCTTTTGTCTCCCACAGGGCATGGGGATGCTTCTGATGTGGCCATACACAAGTCCGTAGTCAGTTAGCTGTTGGGTGCCATTGCTGTGGAGAGGCTTCAAAGCCAGTCATGGATCATGGAGACAGAGGCAGCAACTTTGAACTTGCCCAGTCATGGCATCTGACTGCGTTGTTTCATGTTTGGCCCCTGACAGCTCTTTCTCTTCTGCCCACAGCTGAGCAAGCTGATAACAAAGCTCTCATGCCTCTTCCTTTGGCACCAGTAGGAGGTTCACGCCGTGCAAGTCCCTGTCTGCATGTACGAACCCCACCCTGGTACAGCCCATAACCACCACCAAATCCCTGAGCCATTCTTCTTCCCTGTGCTCTCCAGCCAAGTTCAGCCCCTTATGGGAGCCGACCTGCTCACCCTCGTAAGCCTCATTATGTGAGTAACACACCTTTTCACACTCTCGTGGGGTGTGTGCAGTGTCCTCAGTCTTGACATCAGAACCAAATCTGGGGGAGGAGTCCTGCTGCTGAGGGGTAGCCACACCACTTCTGAATCAACTTTATGCCAGTCATGGGATGAAACACTTTCATGGTCTCTAGAGAAACCCTCAAAGGCATCATCTTCCAAAAATGATGGTACGTTACCCCTTAATCAGAAATCTATCCTTCATTTTGAATGGCTACTTTGTTTTTTACTAAAGGCAGAGAATGATTACAATAATTACTATTTGGGACAGGAGCCACATAACTTTATTCTTAGATCATTTTAAGAGTATTTTTTGACACTTGAAGGTTATCTTAGATGAACAATCATTTCTTCGATCTCAGCCTTGGCGCTACTGATATTTGGGTCTGGACAATTCCTCGTTATGGAGGCTGCCCTGTGTATTACAGAATGTCCTGCAGCATCCTTCGTAACCGAGCAGGACCCTATGGGGCCTTCCCAGGACAGACCCTCTGTGTTGTCCACCTGTCTCTTGTCTGTAGAAAAACTTTAGCCAAAGAATAAATTTAATCGGAAAAGTGAGAAAATGCAGAAAGAGAGGGAAACAGTCAAGCAAGACAAAGTAATAATAGTTCAGCCATTAAACAAAGTCGAAGACCTTTAGTTCCTCCCCAAGGGCTACAGGTAATATGCTGAGCCATATTCTTGGAGCTGATTTGTAGATACTGAAACACCCACCTGGCGGAAGAAGTGAACTACATGATGCCCAGACTGAAGCCGTGACATAAGCTGCTCCGTCTCGCACAGTTCCAAGAACTGGCCTCAAGGACATGGGAACAAGCCGACCCTGGAACTGAAGACTAACTGTACTTAAAATAATCAAGATGACCCTGATCAGACCATGGCATGACCAATTTCGAGATGACCGTCAGAGCTGACTGTGCTGTTCTGCATGTAGCCACGCCCGCCACCTGTACACCCCCGAAACCCCCCTTTAAAAGCTCTTGCCCCCTGATCAGCAGTTGGTAGTTGCTTCTTGGACACAGGTCCACCTTCTCCCCAGGTTGCTGGTCTCCTGAATAAAGCAATCTTTCCTTTCCTACCAACACTTGTCTCTCAAGTACCAGCTTTTGAGCGGTGAGCGTCTGAACCTGAGTTGGGTTAAAACCCTGACTGCTACCCACTAGATACTGAAGGCTCCACCACAACCTTCTTCAGTTCTGACGACCAAAGATACCTCCAGATGTTGTCAAGTGTCCCTCGGGAGGCAAAATCACACCTGGTTGAGAACCACTGCCCTATATTCTTTCCATAAAGAAATATGACTGTTCTAGTAAGAATGAGCATGGGTCAAGCCCTCCATAGTCCCAGGGAAATAGAGACAGGAAAAAAAAAAAAAAATGAAAAGCTGCTAGGCTATATACATCTCAATGCAAGCAAGCAAAATCTATAATAAATTGCAATTATATCTTCAAATCTCCTCTTTCCACTCTTAAACTAATTTAGACTCATCCTCAAAATTGCTTACATGCTATGGAGATGACTCTTTGTAGCTTATAAAATCTCTTCTAAAAATTTGATTACTCAGCTGCTCATATGCAAACGCTTTGTCCCTTGTCTAAAAAATCAGAGTTAGCTGTGCTGACCACTGTGATTTTCCAGAAATATCACACACACCACAATTTATGCACTTTAAAGTATTCCAAAAACTTAGAGCATGTTAACAATTGTTTACATGCTGGACACAGATAGTAGTCTCTTTAACAGAACACATGTATCTGTATGATATCCACTGGCATCTTTGTAAATGGCTCAGAATGCTTGGTTATAACACAAAGCTGGTTTATTGCCTAAAGTTCCTACCTTACCAATGAGTTTTCCAGAAAGGACAGAGGATACCATATATTGATGTGGTAATCTTGCTGTAATTTGACGAGACAACAAAGATGCTTTGTATTTCTTTAGGATTTAGAAGCAGAGATGACTCCAGAGACAGAATTGGGAAGCAAAAGGCAAATCACACCAAAAGTATAGCATTTCATAATCTTGCCTCTGTGATACTAGCATATATCCTTGGTCCTCTATTCCTTCAGTATTCAAATATAAAAAAGAAGAATGTATACATAGGCATGCCATATACTTAGATGAAAAGTGCTATGCTTCAGTCATAAATGTGGATCTAAGTTTTGATAACATAACTTTAAGTTTCGTGTTTCTTTCTCTTTCAACATTACTCTGAACACCTAAGAGGTGATGAATCTGACACCAGTCGTTTGCGATTCCAAGTGGTGCTTACCTCGGCTTTAATTTTATTGTCTCCAAAGCAGAGGTGCTGTAAATAGGCTGCAGCATTAGACTGGACCGAAGGAAACTGATGTTGCAACATCTGAATCACTTCAGGCAGTTCCGGGTCTCTCCATCCAAATTCTCTGAACAAAAGGAAGGCAGGAGAACATGAGAGGGAAATCCTGCAATACTGTTAGCCTATGGTTAACTCACTTATGTAACGCCTATGAGAGTTTACACGGGAATATTTCACAACTGATTGTTCTGGTTTCCTTGCCCATGCACCAACTTAAAAAAGGATTTGAAAAGATTTCCTTGAGTAAATGGTTTGTAAGTATATACATGTGTACATACACATATATAATCTTAAATGTATCAACTGAAGTTACATGTTTATGAAGATTGAAAAAAATGACTTAAAATGGCACATGAGTTTATTAATATAGACATGTTTCATTTAGTCTTCAGTAGATAATTTATAAGATCACATTTATTTTCTAATATGTTATTTCAACAGTCTTGTTCAGGTACAGCATTTAGTTAAATTATCAGACAAGAGAAAATATAACTGGATGGGTCCAATCTAAAATGTCACGATAGCAGTTAATGCCATCTTTCTTATATTTATAATTATTATTGTTATTATCATAACACAACAATTTTCTAGGGATAAAAGTATTATAACAAGAAGCCTTTATAGGGCTTCCCTGGCGGCACAGTGGTTAAGAATCTGCCTGCCAATGCAGGGGACACGGGTTTGAGCCCTTGTCCAGGAAGATCCCACATGCCGCGGAGCAACTAAGCCCGTGAGCCACAACTACTGAGCCCATGTGTTACAACTACTGAGGCTGTGAGCCACAACTACTGAGCCTGTGTGCTACAACTACTGAGCCTGTGAGCCACAACTACTGAGCCTGCGCTCTAGAGCCCGGGAACCACAACTACTGAAGCCAGCGGGTCTAGAGCCCATGCTCCGCAACAAGAGAAGCCACCTCAATGAGAAGCCCATGCACTGCAACGAAGAATAGCCCCCGCTCGCCGCAACTAGAGAAAGCCTGCACATAGCAACGAAGACCCAACGCAGCCAAAAATAAAATAAATTAAAAATAAATAAATACATTTGTAAAAAAAACGAAGAAGGCTTTATAAAAGGAAATTAATTATTTAAAGAGTTAGGTTTATTCAAACAATGTTAATAAACCTTATGCATGGTACATTCTTTTCCTGTATCCTCCTGTTTACATCTGAGCTACTCCAAGAAGCTGGTTGTCTATTTAACTTTAAGAAATATGCTCCAGGATACTTAAATCCATTCTAAAACACAAGGTTAACTGTACCATTACGCAAATGAATATTCTTTCGTGAAATCGATCAGCTCAACCAGTCAGAGCATGGAGCTAACAGGGCCGGATGTATGGGTTCCATTCTTGCATCAGGGAGCCAATTTTTAACAGAGACATAAAAAAGCAACCTCTGAGACCACAGATAAAACCCTGACCCCACGAGCCACAAAAGGGTACTATTTCTCCGAAGGCCAGGCTGGAAGAGAGACAGCTTTGCAGCAATCACTTGACTCCTGGAAAAACAACTCAAAAGCATACATCCTATTGATGTTGTCACCAGGTCAGTGTTGTCACCTCAGAAGAGGAGTCATGAAAAATGGGACAGAGACGGAGCAGACAAAGGTTAAAAGTTTCCTCATAGATTCTAACCTGTTCTCTTTATCTTTTCTTTATCACGACTGGTAGAGGTTGTCAAGCAAACCGTGAAGCATGTTGGTGCCTCCTTACAGCTACTAAAGACAATGTGGAATAGGGTTCCTTTCGAATTGGCTCAGTTTTTATGGGAAACATAAAGCATTCGATTTAATGTGCAGTAAGTACGTAATAAATTTACCTAAAATCTTAGGCAGACACCCATTTTCAAATGGGCGTATAGTACAGGAGCACCTTTGCCACAAAACATACTTAAGTGGTTGCTGATAATGGACAAACTATCGGATTTTTTTTTGGCTAGGTGATCACAGTAGAAAAAAATTATGGATGAAAACACAGGAAGCCTGTTTTTCTTTTTAATTTCATGTCTTTCCGTTGCATGATCCTAAACCACCTCAATGTGCAACATCCAGAAAGCACAGTCTTTGTTCTTATAACAGCAGCCTCTTAAAATTATATCCTTTGTTCAGGTTAAATCAAAATCTACAGAACACCTGTAAATTAAAATTAGAAGTATCATGTAAAGACACTGGATGGCTAAGGTGAATTCAGGTAAGCCTGTGCTATTGGAAAGTGATTAGTAAAGAATTCATTTCAGCCTATTTTATTAACCAGATGGGAATTGCTCTATTAGGCTTATACAGCATAGATCAAGAACGTCTTTGAACAAGAGCTCTGCAGGAACAGTCTTAGGGGCTCTGCACACATGCAAACACACGGCCTTGCTTGTGTCAATGCATGTGTGCACAGACGCACACATGAGAGTGCATGCGTATGCGCACACACACGCACACGTGCACACACATGCACACACACGCACACGCACACGCACACGCACACGCACAGCCCAAAATCAACAGAAGGAGGAAAATTCCAAAGAGTCATCCAAGTCTCTTTTTCTAGAAAAGCTTTGTGTTACCTAGATGAGATTCTGCTTGGATTTTGTGCTGCCTATGTGCTTCTAGGGAAGAGCTAGAGGAAATAAAATGTCTATCTTATTTGGGCCAGAATTCAGTACAAGGCATGGATTCTTTACATGAGGTCTTTTTTTTTTTTTTAAATTGAAGTATAGTTGATTTACAGTGTTGTTTCACATGTACAGCAAAGTGATTCAGATATATCTGTGTGTGTGTGTGTGTGTGTGTGTGTGTGTGTGTGTGTGTGTATTCTTTTTCAGGTTCTTTTCCCATATAATTATTACGAAACATTGGGTATAGTTCCCTGTGCCACACCGTAGGTCCTTGTTGGTTATCCTTCACACGAGGTCTCAATCCTTAAGAACAAACAGTGCTCACAAGATAAAAAAAAGTTCTGGAAGAGACAAAACCAGCAGAAGAACAGCACGAGGGAAGATATGGGGCCATAAGAGGAGTTGACAGATTTGGGAAAGGTGTGCATTCAGCCGGGCTGGCTGTGGGACAGGAGGCCGTTGGGGGGGCAGGGGCGCTGCCTGGGAATTGCGGGGCGGGTGGTGGAGATGAAGCTGGAAAGCAAGGTTAGCATGAGATCACGTAGAGCCTTTCACTCAAATACAAAAAGTCTGGGCCTGGTCTGCAGTCAGTACTGTGACAAAGAAATCTAAGGAAATTTAGATATGTTTAGGCTTATAGAACAGACAAAAAAATAATCTTAAGTAATACTGCGAGGACAAACCAAAAGTCGGTTGCCAAGGTTCCCCGTTCACATTCTTTCACGCTTTAATCCTTAACTAGTCTTATGTAGTTTCCTTTCATTTCACGCAGGAGGAAATTTAGACTTAGAGATGTTCATGAACTTAAGTGGTGGGGCGGAAATAAAACTCTAGCTTTCTGCTTTCAAATAGATAAATTTAACCGTCTAACAATGATGCCTGCTGTAATCACTGTCTTGAAGTAATGTCTAAAACAGAAATAACGTCTAAAACAGTGATTTTTTTTAGACAATGTCTAAAAAATAAACATGTTTAAAACCGTGTCCCTAGGGGACATCTGACGACGCCAGAAGACAGTTTTGGTTGTCACAACTGGAAGATGCTACCGGCATCCGGGGGGCAGAGGTCAGGAATACTGCTCAACATGCTACAATGTAGACACAATCCCCTACGACAAAGAACTGTCTGTCCCAAAATATTATTAGAGCCAGGATTGAGATACCCTGGTCTAAACATGGACTGGATTTGATCATTTTTGTTGAGTAAGCATGTTATGAATCTTTTACTCCGTGATTACTGTCACAGAGCTGGCATAGGATTTGGCATCAGGATAATTAGGCAAGAGTTCAGAACCTGAGCATCTGGCTTTCTCCCTTCTAGACTATAAATACAGGAGAGTCCCTCAGTGCTTGCTGGTCTTGGTGTCCATGGATCAAATACAGAGAATGATACCATCTATTTCATGGGACTTCTTTTTAAAAGCCACCATAAAATAATCTATATGAAAGTGAAAGTGCTTGGCAAACTATTAAAAGCTAGATATAACTACTAATTGTTACTCTAAGACTGTTATAAGGGTATATATATATATATATATATGTATATTTAAAAAATTTATATCATACCCATTTAATTAAAAAAATAACCTTTTACTGTTGTGTATTCATTTGGACATTAGACTTATTTGAAGGAATATAAGTGTAAGAAGAGATACTACTGTAGCCTGTAGTAAAAACTGTGCATTAAAACGTGCCATTTTGAAATGATTTTTCCCCCATCTCCCTTCAGAGGCAGAGTCCTAGGAAGGGCAAAGTGTTCTGGACACAGTCAGAGTTGGCTCAGATGCTGTTCCTCTGTGAGCGTTCCTCCTGTCTGTGTCTTGTTTGCTGCTGAACCTCCACTGGCTGGCATGCGAGGTCTGCTCTGAGTAAATGTCCACGGAGTCCATCCGTTAGACTGAGATAATAATTTCTACCTTAGAGTGCTGTTGGGATGAGTAGAAGTAATATATAGGAACCCCTTAGAGCAATGTTTGGCACACAGTGTGGACCCTCAAGAAGTGTCAGGTGTTGTATATAACTAGATGAAGAAGAGAAGAATGAAAAATAAGAACCATCTACAATTTTCTACAGAAGCCCAGCTCATAACTCTCATTTGTTACTGGGCTTCACTTGAGAAATGTTCGTGGAACTGGAGAATATGCAAATGTAACCTTTTCTCCATTAAAACTTGTCACACAGACCGACAATATTGTGACTAAACCGTCACTCTTCTAAGGACTCTCTGAGTTGTTAAAATTACAAGGCGCTTAGCACGGAGCTAAATAGCAAACAGTTTGAAATTTGTTACTGTGTTAGGCTGCCGATGAAACAGAGCCAATGTACTGTCACAACATTTTTATCAAGTTGACTTCCATGTCGAAAAGAGCCCCAGGGCAATCAGAGTCTTCAGAAATTCAAACTGTCATTTTTCAGCAAAGCTTTATGTCGGAGGGAGAGAGTTCACTTTTGACTGCAAGGTCAATAAACTACATTGGTAGCGGGGCTGTAGGGACATTATTTAAGGGTATGAAAATCTCAACCGTTTATAATCTTTTGAACTCTAGCTAAAAGTTTTAAAGACCATATTGGCTTTAACTTTTCCATCCAGAGTCAATGAGATGAGGTGTTTTGTTTTTTGATTTGGTCTTGTTGAAATGATGGGGTTAAGGGGATGCAGAGACAGTGGTCACAAGAATAAGTTAGGTGGAAAGATTTTTCTTTTTTTCTTAAAATGGAGATGTTTTCACGCTTGTTGACAGATAAGAACTTATCCAATGATGAACCCATGGAAGCACGAATGTCTTAATTCTCATCCCTGAACAGTTTGTCGCCAAAACAAAAAGCTGCCCTTTATAGGGTTAATCACATTTATAAAACACATCTTTGCTTTTATATAAATGGCAGCACTGGAATTATGACTGCCTAGAAAGCAAACACAATTGCCATAGTTTGTAGAAAGCAGTGTCTCTCTCCAAGCTTTACATTTTGAGAAACCAACAGCGTTCATTCACTCTACCATTGTTTCTCCACCTGTCTCTGGGTGGAGCGACCATACTACTCCTTGTAGACACGTTTAGCTCCCGGGAAACTAGAAACTGGGACCCCGAAGCCAGCAGTTCTTCCCTATTGTCAGTGACACTTTTCTCATCTAAAATCTGTATTATTAATTATACCCTCTCTTTTCAAGAAATATTGAAGCAACTCAGACGAATCACCTATGAGGATGTGGTGAAACAGGAATGAAAACTCAAGCCCACGAAAGAGAGAGAACGCAAATGCGATGAGCAAAAGGCCAGCATGCTTGCTTAACTTGTTGCAGATTTGACTCTTTCTTTACAAACTGCTCTGCTGTCAGAAGAGAAACTCACAGAGGAGAGAAGGGGCCGTCCCTGTTAGGTGAAAGGACACAATCCCCACCGCTTCACGCACCGGGAAACCGGGAGGAAAGAATCTGGGATCTCTCTACGTGTCCCGCTATTTGCGGCAGGTCTCTGGTTAGGGTACTGGGGTAGAGACTGAATCATGCTCCAAAGGTGTCCGGGTCTTAATCCTTGGAACATGTTCATGTCACCTTACATGGCAAAACAAACTGCACAGAGAATCAGAAGGTAACAGACCACTGAAGCAAGATGACACGCTGCTGCTTCTGAGAACACAGGAAGGGGCCAGGAGCCAAGGAATGCAAGGGATGCGGCACTTGGAGCTGGAAAAGGCAAGGAGAAGGATTTTGCCCAGAACCTCTGGAAGCAGCATGGCTTTGCGGACACCTTACTTACGGGCCAGTACACCTGATTTCAGACTTCTGGCCTTCAGAACCATAGGAGAAGAAAGGTGTTGTTTTACATCACTGACTTTGTGTTAATTTGTATATCAGATGCAGAGGCCCACCTGACCCCAGGATATGGCCCTCCTAAGCCTAGCAGAGACCACCCCATTGGAGTGACTCCAAGGGTGTAGCGGGAGCTGTCTGGAGTATCCTAAGAGGCACCACCTCCAATGTATGCCTCTGGGAGTCCTCCCTGACTTCTGATTATCAGGCAGACGCCTCTATTAATTTACCCTGAATTCCCAACCACCTCCTGTTTATCTATTCGGAACTGCAGCTTCTCTGACCCTCAGCTGCCTGGCTGCCTGCTTCACCTTGGGATTCAGCCATGAACCCCTCCCTCCTCCAGCCAACGTTCACTGAGTGGCCACTGAGGATGCAGTAGTGGACGCGGCAAAAGTTCCTGTCCTTGGGGAACCTTCTAATGGTAACTGCCAATTAATTCCTGAAAGGGCAAAATATATTATTTGCCAGATAGTGATAAGTGTGTATTGGGTTGAATAGTGTCCCCCCGCCCCAAATTCAAGTCCACTCGGAACCTCAGAATGTAACTTTATTTGAAACAGGGTCTTTGCAAATGTAATTCAGGACCAAGATGGGCTCTCACTGGATTAGGATGGGCCCTAAATCCAATGGCAGTGTGCTTATAAGAGACAGAAAAGGACACAAAGAGACAGAGAGAGGAGGTGACGCGAAGATGGAAGCAGAGATGGCAGGGAGGTGGCTACAAGCCCAGGGATGCCAAGGATTTCCTGCAACTGCCAGAAGGAGAGAGGCATGGCATGGTTTCTGCTTTGGAGCCTCTAGACAGAACCAACCCTGCCAACACCTTGATTTGGGGCTTCTGATCTCCCGAACTCTTACAGTATAATTTCTGCTGCTTTCAGCCACCTAGTTTGTGGTACTTTGTTATGGCAACCACAGGAAACTGATACAAGCGTGATGGGAAGAATAAAGCAGAGCAGACGTAGGCCAGATGTGTGTGTGTGTGTGTGTGTGTGTGTGTCCGCTGACACTGCAAATACAGTGGCTGTGGAAGACCTTCCCGAGAAGGTGACCTGAGGCACAGAACTACAGGTGCTGCCGGGTGGAAGGGACGTTCCGAAAGGGAGAACGGTCACAAGACACTGAGGCAGGAGCATGCTTGGCACGTCAGACAAGAGGTGAGAAGGCCAGCGAGTGAAGTGGAGCAAGTCTTGGGGACCATGTTGAGAGAGGCAATGGGGTGCAGATTACACAGCATTTGTCAGCCTCAGCGGGCCGTTGGCTTCTTCTCTGACAGCTCTGGGAGCCATCCGAATGTCGTGATCTGGTTCGTATTTTTAGAGGATCACTCTGTCGGTGGTTGCAAGGATGTATGCATCTGTCAAAACTCATAAGTTACAGGCCTAAAATGACATGTCTATTGTCTATACCTTGATAAAGCTGTTATACCTTGTTAACGCTGTTATACCTTGATAACGCTGGGTCTGCAGAGGGGATCCCTCTGGCTGTGGGGTTGAGAACAGACTGTGGGGGGCCAGATGGATGCCAAAGAGATGCCCAGTGAATCCCTCCCGTAAGCCCCCTCTCCTTCTCCCATCTGCTGGTCCCCATGAACTGGCGACCCCTGTCGCCTCACATCTCAGGCCCAGCCTGGAGCCAGTGGGGTGGACTGGTTAGGCTAGGACCCCCTTTTGGGGACTGGTGTATATTATTTCAGAATAAGCAGGAGCAGTTTCAACTAGCAAGTTTTCTACCGGGCTGAACTGCAGAGAGACAAACAGTAAAATAACGGGAAAATCGGTTATTTCTGAACCATTACGGATACTGGGCACCTTAAGTAAATCTTAGCCCAGCAGTAGCCTTTTAGGGGTTGAGAGGTGAAAATAATGTAAAATGTTCAGGCAAGATTTATGCCATTATTTGCCATTTTTAATCACATGTATTTTAAGTGCCAGTGAATTTCTGCCTCTATTGAAGACTTCTAAAAGTGCATTAGATTACAAAGAATCTTATCAGTTTTACTGTAATACTTATTCAGTAACAATTGAGTTTTAAATACTATTTATTTATTCATTAATGCAACTAGACTTTTTCAATAAAAACATGCCCCACAATAAAAAATTAACTTCATACCTACAAGCATTTAGTTGCCCTGGAAATTCTAAAAGGGTGTGCTTAGCAGTAACAGCCCAAGGGAAATGAACGACAAATTAGTACCCATAAACTTCTCCTTGTAAGCCATAATGATTTATGGAAAATGTTTATATTCTACGACTACGTACCCATTTTAAAATTAACAATCCATTATGCTTAGGAAAATCACCTGGTCCTGTGAACCTTCAGTGACAACAAGAGGGAAGGGATTTGATGCCCAAGGTCCTGGTTAGGAGTATAACATTCATGTATTTTTTTTTTTTTTTTTTGCGGTACGCGGGACTCTCACTGTTGTGGCCTCTCCCATTGCGGAGCACAGGCTCCGGACGCACAGGCTCAGCGGCCATGGCTCATGGGCCCAGCAGCTCCGTGGCATGTGGGATCTTCCAGGACCGGGGCACAAACCCGTGTCCCCTGCATCGGAGGGCAAACTCTCAACCGCTGTGCCACCAGGGAAGCCCCATTCACATATTTTTAAGCAAGTTTTTACCTTGTCAATATCAGGAGATGATCAGGATTCTACCTCGGGATTAGATTAAGAATCTGAGAGAAGGCCACCAAAGCCTGGATCATCCTCAAAAGGTTTTACTATACTATATATATACGTGTGTGTGTATTAAAGTGGACTTAATGTTAAACAATATCAAATAATGGACTAGAAATATACTGTGTATAAATCATAGAATGCAGCACACTTATTCATCAGGTAACTGGATCATCTGACAATTCTCTGTGAAACAATTAAAACAGTGCTTGTAATGATTCTGTTGATGAAAACTTCTGAACTTCTGACAGAAGTCACATTGTATTGGGAGATATATTCTAAAGGCAGGGACACCATCTCTTAAGTTACCATGGGAGGCTCCACGTTTCTGGAAGTGAGAACGTGTCCCATGGCACTTGTCATGGTGTCTTTACAAAGTAAGCTGTGAGCGCATACTTGAGGGCCGATTGCTAACCAGAGTTCCCTCTGGGCGACAGCAATTACTTTACCATATCCATTGTTGATTTTAGTCCTGTAAATATTTGAAGCACGTCTCACACATACAGGTACATCTTTGTCACCTTATTTTAGTTCTCCAAAGAATGAGAACTTAATTTATTTCAGATAACAGTGAACAGAGATACTTCCTTTAAATAAAATCTGAATAAAATCTTAATTTCTAACAAAATTTGGTCTTAGAAGAGGTACCAAGTGCGAAAGTTATTTGAAGATATTCTTTAAAATGAGGTAACCAATTGTCTGAAAATAGCACCCATGCATTGTCTCCCTCCAGAAGTATTTGATAGGACTTTTAATGAATTAGGACTAGTCCTAGGTCCTGGGGATACGAATATTGAGTCCTGACTACAAACCACTTATAGTTTAGTGGAGAAGGCAGACTATAAATAGGTAATGATCATACACTGAGTAAGAGACATTATTCAGAAAATGCAAGAGCTGCATTTAAAGCCCTTGGAGGTGACCTCTCTCCTTCAGGATGGTGCTGGATTCAAATCAGTCTAAACGATAACAGAAATAGGAATTGAAAGCAGCTCTTTTGCCCCTTTCCTGTTTGCCCATTTCTGTTCCCCTCTAATCGTAACAGAACCTAATTATAGGAATGAGATCACTAAGCAACCGAAACTAACTCCTGACTTATGCTCTCCTGAATGTACACCGGTGTCTTGTCTAACCTGTTGATTCTTCTCCTAGATGAAAAGAAGTAAGACTAGCTTTCTACCCCCAGTAGCCCCCCCTAAGCAATCCTGCAGGTAGATCACGTGGGCAAGATAACATCTGAAGAAAGAGTCAGCCAGTCTTCTCCCCAGATTGCCGGCTTTTCTGATTAAAGAAGCTTTCCTTTCTATGGACACTTGCCTCTCGAGTTATTGGCTTATGATTGGTGAGTGGCCAAACCTGAGTTCAGTTACATTATTACTAACATTTATAAATAAATATACCATCATGAATAGCCATAATGATGGCTTGTAATTTCCAAAACTTTCACTATGTATTTTTGTTTGATTTTCTTTACATTTTGAAGTGGGAAGGGACCTTCCCTGGCATTTCCTGTGCTTACTGTGGAGACGGGGAAACTCAGGTCAGACAGTTCAGTGACTTGACCAAGGGCACAGATGAGTCTGTGAATGGACCCTGGTGCCCAACTGTCAAGATTCAAAGCTTCATCAAAGTGACATTTGCCCAAGCTAACTCGTCCATCAGTCTGTGCTGCAGTGCACTCAGGCCTCTAGCTCCAAACATTCCGGCCTCTGGACTGTAGCAGTCAGTAATGTGGGAGCATTATTATCTAGTAGAAAAAGCACGTTATCTAAGAAGGAAGAGAGCGCTAACTCCTATGGTTTTGCGGATAATTTCCTGACAGACACGGGGTCACGGGTTGTAAGGGGGTGGTTATTCAGGAAGAGTAAACTTCAAAAACCAAGTGGCTAGCATGTTGATGCCATCCAGACAAGACCATCAGGACCACATGTGCCCACGGCTTGTTGCTCCCAAGAAAGAACCTACATCACGGGACTGTGGGGCATTTCACTAAGACGGTGTTAGAATATACTTCCAGGATTTGGGCTTCGTGCTTTGGGCAGATTCAAGGCAGCAGGACTTTGTTCTGGATTGGCTGCTGCCAGGATGAGGGGGAAATTCTGTGACTGAGTATCTTAAAGATTCTTAGAAGAAGGAAGAATGGAGCAAGGCTCAAACCACGACTGGTGAAGAAACAGCAGTCATTCAAATGATCCAGGAAAGATGGTTGTTTTCATCAGTCTGTGGTTCAGACAATGTTCATGTTTTGTCTGTGTTCAGACATGATTATAAGGGGGCCTTGATTTTGTCTGGAACCATCATTGTGGCTCATCAGAGTGGCCTCATGAGATGTTTATATTCTGTGAAATTGTCTACGCTCAAGAGAAAAACAGGACTCACTGTGGATGCCTGACCAGCTCTTCTCTTTCTTGGCCACGAGGCCTGGGCTGCCCAGTGAGAACCAGGGAAAGGGAAGGGAAGGCGCTAAAGACAAACGTCCTTTTCTGACACTGGCTGCCTCTGCAGAGGCGTCACTCTGGGGGTTAAATGGTGTTGTTCAGCTCTGTCAACATGACACCAAAACTACAAGTGACAAGAAAAGGAAAGAAAAGAGAAGAAACCAGTGGCTCTGTCTCCATGAAGCCACACTCCAACTCTTTTTGTATCGCTGACTGGTTATTTTGCAATCTTGTAGACAGCAAGTCAGACACTTGGGTATAAAATCCTGATGAATGACTTCATGTATCGTGTCTCTTAGCACTTTTTGTTGTTGTTACCTGAAGAAATGCACTAGGAATGGAAGGAAAGATTTTGAGAGTCGTTGTTTAGCTGCTAAAATAGGGAAGAAGAAAGAAAAAAACAACCCAAACTATCGACATTCAGTTAGGTCTGTTGTTACTAGTGTCCGTATCAAAAACATGCTTATCTAGGTCTATTACTTCACGTTGCTCTTAAAGGGATTCTAAAGAAGGTGTGAATACTCTGGGTAAACTCTTAATGTTAGAAAAAAAAAAAAAGAATACAGTGTTCAAGTGGCCATTCACAATTATTTCTCATGACTAGACATTAGGTGCAAAGGAATTCCATCCATAGATATTTCCTTTCATCATATTTCACAGTACTTTTGCTACAAAACTATTAATTTACCTCCATTTCTGGTGTCTGGATGTTTCCAAACATAAAATGCAGAGGATATAATCACCTTTTATTTTGAATAAAATAACCAACACTGGCTGTCTATTAGTAGGTCTTACAGATGATGGGTGAAAGGGGTAGGGAGTGGCCAGCTGTATACTGCTATACTGAAAGATTCCATACATGTGCGGCTGAATACATTAAAGCTTCTTTTTAAAGTGCCACAGTAAAAAAAAAAAAAAAAAAAAAAAGTAAGAAGAAAGTATTTCTTTCAAGATGATAGTGTTCATTAACCTTTAATTCCTACACATTGATGAAGTCTTAGACTAGGCTTTTATTACCTCTGTGTCCACCTAACTCTCAGTGGAATGGCTGTGATTAATTTGAAAATGAATCGAAAACTGCAATGAGTTTAAAGACATTGTTATCGCTGCCACAGACTCTTACAACTTAAACGAGGTAGATGGGTGGACAGGGCTGATGGAATAGTTTTGATTACAGAAAAAAAAGAGCAAATGGCAGATAAATATAGTTTCCTTTATGCAGATAATAAAAGCATACAATGTTTCTTTTACATTTTTCCACTAATTAACAATTACGGTTTCTTCATCAAACATTTCTTTATTCACTAGAAAAACATTGCTTTAAGTTCAGCAGCAAACTGAAGCCACAAGGAAACAAATAATTTGGCTCTTGAAGAAAACTAATTTAATATTTAATTGTATAAACTCAATTTTTGAATCAAATACTTTTTCTTTGTGAGAAGTGACTGAATACAATAATTGGGCAGAGCTTGACTTTGTATCATTTCAGAGGCTCCCAAACCGCATAGATCACAGGGTCCTTTGTGTCTCTCAGTGTTTCACATGGTGCCCCTGGGCCCAAAGAGATGCCTGACCATTTCATTTGCTAAGGAGTCAGGTCGGGGCGTGGAGGCGAAGATAAATCAGGAGCTTGGGATTAACATACACGCATGACTATATGTAAAACAGGTAACCAACAAGGACCTGCTGTAGAGCACAGGGAACTCTGCTCAATACTCTGTAATAACCATATAAGGGAAAAGAATCTGAAACAGAATATATATATATATATATATATGTATATATATATATATTTATGTAGAGCTGAATCACTTTGCTGTGTACCTGAAACTAACCCAACATTATAAATTAACTATACTTCAATTAAAAAAAAAACAAAAAAGGAGTCAGGTCCAAACAACTTAAGAGTTGTCTCTGTCTTGATGAGCTAGTGCCTTCTGGGCTGCACACTTCTCAAACCTTGACATCAAACATTACCATCTTTGGTTCCTCTCCTGTCAATGTTCACAAGGCATTTGTGTTTTTTTAAATTAATTTATTCTTTTATTATTATTTCTTTTTATTGGAGTATAACGGTTTTACAATGGTACCTTAATTTCTGCCATGCAGCAAAGTGATTCAGTTTTTTTCTTCTTTAGATCCTTTCTACCAGTAGGTGTTACCTTTCCTTTTTAAAATATTTATCTATTTTTGCCTGTGACGGGTCTTAGGTGCATCACGAGGGCTCTCTAGCTGTGGTGCGTGGGCTTGGCTGCCCCACAGCCTGTGGGATCTTAGCTCCCTGACCAGGGATCAAACCCACGTCCCCTGTATTGGAAAGTGGATTCTTTACCGCTGGACCACCAGGGAAGTCTGGGTACAATTGAATTTTGAAACTGAACTAAGTCAAACTCATGCTTCACTTGGCATCTGACAGATGCTGTGTGATTTTGCTGTGTCGCCCTGGGGCTCCTTGGCACACAGCTTGGGAACAGCAGTAAATGAATGGTCCTTCCAATAGCTATGACCTAAACCTAAATAAGGAATTTTAGCATAACAAAGAATTATTGGGGAAGGGGAACTTTATATTGTAAGTTTAAATATGGAATTTCAATTAAGTGACGCAGAATATAAGTTTAATGAACAAAAACACCCGTCATCTGGGAAAATATTCTTACTCATTTGTAACAACTTCTCCTTTGGTAAATGTTTTCAAATGTATTATTTTATGACTTTGAAAGGCCTGAATCAGCATTCCTTAATGATTCTTTCAGTATTTAAAAGATGCTTACAACAGAATTTGGGGAGGTACCAACATTTAAAATTGTCTTCTCTTTCTCTCTTTCTTCTCTTTATCAATAAAGAGTATAGTAAATGGACTCATGAAATGTTCACGACAAAAATTCTACTTTAGTGCCAGTGGCATTACTGTAAACACTTCTCTTATTACATCCAACATGCTCTTAACTGTCTCAAATTGCTGTTAAAGTTTTCATTCGTGCGCTTGATTTTGAGGGACCTCCTGCATACGCACTTCCTGCCCTTGCTCCAGGGTCTCTGTTGGGCTCTATGGACTTAGATTGCCGGATAAGAAATCACAGGAGGGAAGAGAGAGCCACGGAAAGCAAATGGGGTCAGTGATACGAAAACTCTGCTCTCGGGTGACTGTAACAGGCACTCTTTCTAGATTTGACTGCACTGGAATGATCAGAGACTGTACAGAGAAAATATTTTATCCACTACCTCCAGAGACCATTACAGATTTAATAATCAGTGAGAATATCTCCTTACACAACACGACTTGACATTAAGCACTGACATGACTGTCCTTCGCACAAACAGAAGTCAACACAGTTAAGAGCTCACGTTTATTGAGCCCCTCCTGCATGCTCGGAGCTGCTCTGGACACCTTACCTACTTCATACCCACTGCAGTCCCATCAGGGCGGTGCCATTAACATCCTGATTTTATAGAGGTAGCAACTGTGGCACAGAGGGCTTTACAACTTGCCTGAAGTCCCAGAGACAGTCGAGTGACGGGGCCAGAATTAAAATTCAGAGAGATTCGGTTCAGAGCCCACGCTCTTAACCAGGATGCTACACTGTCTAACCAAACGGTTTTCATTACTATTTCGACAAACCACTGGAAGGTAGAAAGCATCTCTATCCCTTAGAAATTAGGAGAAGACAGAATTCATCTAAATCAGGACTAACACCATGTCTATTATGTATTTTCCAGTGGCAACTGATTTCTCTCTTCAAATCACGAATTGTATCATTTTAAAATTATCAATAACTCACACAAAGACATGTTATATCGCCGACTTTTACAAAGCGACAACATTATTTTTAAGCACACATGTCTGTTATGCTTCCTCTATTTACAATTTCAGGCAATACTGTAAGGGTCCCAGGTCTCAGAGACAAGTGATGGAACAGAGAATGAGAGGCCTTACTGGAGAAAGAGCAATAACATTTTCCAGATATAATACATTTTCTTAATTTCTATTCTTCTACTAACCTTAGTGTTCTCCCGTTTTTGTCTTCCATAAGGGATTTTCTATGCCAATCAAAATCTGCTGGTTGGGATTAAATCCAGATACGTTCTTTAAAAAAGGTCTGATATAAACGAGTTCTTTCTTTACCCTCAGTATATTCATTTATTTATATTTATTTACCCGATGTAATATATTACCTTATCCCCAAACTATGTAGTATTTTCTATTAAAATCCACTATGAGAGGGCTTCCCTGGTGGCGCAGTGGTTGAGAGTCCTCCTGCCGATGCAGGGGACACAGGTTCGTGCCCCGGTCCGGGAGGATCCCACGTGCCGCAGAGCGGCTGGGCCCATGGGCCATGGCCGCTGAGCCTGCGCGTCCGGAGCCTGTGCTCCGCAACGGGAGAGGCCACAACGGTGAGAGGCCCGCGTACAGCAAAAAACAAACAAACAAACAAACAAATTCACTATGAGGACCACATAAAGCTTTTCATTGCGTGGATGTTCGGAATATGATGACTGTCTAAATCTAATAAGCTAAAATCTTGACTAGATCTTTTAAATTTACATGAATCACCCCAGTTTTAATATATCTGACTTAGCAGAGTGATAGGCCTTTGTAGTTGCTAAATAAATATTAGTAGTCAATTGAGTTTTCTTCCCGAGGACTCTGTAAGGTAGGGTCTATGATTACCTTTACTTTAAAGATGAGGAGACTGCGGTTCAGAGAGTTTAAGTGATTTGCCCAAAGTTGGTAGAAGGAAGCCCCAAGCGTCACCTTGGGTTTCCATAAGTCCATAGCATATGTTCACTGCATGAAGCTGAACCCATCCCATTCATGGCTGTGGTTCTCAGGGATGGCTAAGGAAGCTGGACTTTGGGCACAAAGGAGTAATTTATTCACAGGTGGTGCAAAGAATCCTGTTCCTGTTTTGCAAGATAAAATTAAACACACTCAAGTTTTTTGGTGTTCTGTAGGGACTGTCTGACTTCCATCTAAATAAGTAACAGAGGCACAGGCTGTGCTCAGAGGCAAGATCTCAAAGAAGGCTTTCTTCTACTAGGTCACAGGAGATGCACATTTCCTCAAGTTATGAGAGCACTGAGATTCATTCTACCGGGGATGTACAAATGAAAAAGCAGAAGATTTTTCTGTTTTTAAAATCCAAACAGAAGGTGTAATATCTATGAAATATTTCTCGAAGTTAACAGAAGCAAGTATCATCCTCCTTCGCAGATTTGAAAATACTTACGGTTGACTAAAATGTTATGTTCGGTTTGATAGTCAAGACATCAGCTATAAAAGGCACTACTTTAGGTGAAAGACACTGACAATTGAGCTGAGTATCTTCATGGCTCAGAGTAATGCCAAGTGGTTTGGGTGGTGGTTTTAATTTAAGATCTGTACTCTGGAGGACGCCAGAACTCAAAGTTTAGGGATCCGTTTTAAACACCTTCCCTCCATCCCCTATGATGTATGTGTCATCGATGAGTGTTTGTAACTATGCCTTGGCCTATTTATGTTGAGTCTCTGAAATACTTGAGACTGTAAGTTACTGCCTATCGTGTGATTTAGAGGCTGGAATCAGTAATGTAGGGGAGGGGATGGAACAAAACTAAACCTTATTTATGGAAAACATGGGCCTTTCCAGCTGCACCCGAGCCTCCCAGGTCTGGGCTCCTTCCTGCTGCAGTTTGGCATCCAGCTCTCTCCGAACACCCTTCCCAGAGAGCAGACTGCATCTGCTGGTTTTACACACAACCCAACCAGAACTTCAGGCAGGCACGTGTATGACAAAGAAGCATCTTTGGATCCTAGCCGTTTTTCTGTTCATTTAGCAGCTGGGGAGATAGCAACTATTTTTGGGAAAAGACTCTTAGAACTAAAATCACCATAATATTATAACATAGAGAAGAAGTCAATCTTGTCTCATTTTCTCTGAAATGTAAACTCCATAAGTTGCCATGAACATGATGGTTACCCAATCTAGAAGGATGCTGATGAAGGGCTAGGCAGGCACCATTATCCCATAAGAACACGACTAGTTACAAGGGACTCTTTCTTCTTTACCAGTTGGGAAGAAAATATTACCGCAAATAAAAGAGCCCTTATTAAGTTCCTCCCTCTCTCTCAACTCGCAGTACCCAATCAGACACGAGAACTGTAAATTCAATTTCCACAGCAGTCCCATTGCTGGAGCCGTGGCCCACGGCCTCATTACTCCTTGCTTTGAAAACTGTGACGTTTCCTAATGGGCTTCCTCACTCCAGGCTGGAGCCCCGTTTATCCTGCACACTACCACTGCTGTGTTCTAGAAGCTTTAAAGCTGCAGTGCTTCTAAAGGCAAACCCAGACGTCTCACGGACCTTCTAGAAACCCTCCACTTGCATTCCTTCACTCACAGGACTTTGCTCCAGAAAATTCCCCATACACCGGCCCCTGCTCCCTCCCACTGCTGTACTGTTTGTAGTTCCCTACTCAGGCCTCGCAGCGCCACCTCTTCCACTGCTAACTTGGCTCATTTCCCATTTGCCTGGCAAATGCTATTCTGCACCAGCATTAGTACCTGCAAAAGCCCTTTTCTGATGACAAAGAAGTTGATAATATCTATAGCGATATTGGTACGTTAGCCTAGATACTTAAACTATCACCTGTGGGTCACACCACTATGGAGAAAATGGTATCTAGTTCCTGACACTATGGAAATTTCTCTGGCTTCTCTTGTGGCAAGCCAACAGAGTTTGTAGCACTTGTCACCCTGAAATTTTACACTTATCTGTGTAACTGGTTAATGATGGTTTTCTTCACTAGCGAAGCAAACTCCAGCGAGCAGGGGTCATGGGGTTTTTGAACTCATTACCACGCCCCTAGTGTATATAAGCACACCGGCTCATGTTTAGTAGGTACTCAGTGAACAAATGAAATTATTCCAAGGTAAAAACATCTCACGGACAAACAGTAACAATGAAAGAAAGTATATAAGTGCAAATATCATCTAAGTGCTAACTTAATAGCTGCCCGCTCCCTTCTTGCCATACCTCCCTGACCCCATTCCTTCATTCTTCACTATTGACCGAGTGTCAAGGAGACACAGCGAATAATGTTAAGATCGCGGGCCGCCAGGAGCTTCCTTCTGGGAGGCTGAGGAGTGAGGGAAGAGGGAGAAGACACACGACTAAGGCAGGTCTGCTCACCCTCAGCACTATGGACTTCTGGGGGTGGATAATTCTGGGTTAGGGAAGCAAGGGGCTTCTTTGGATTGTAAGACGGTTTTGCAACATCCCTGGCCTCGAACAATTAGATGCCAGTACAGGTATCCCCTTACACCACTTTGCTTTCAGGAAAGACCTACATTAGTATCTGTGTTTACTAACCGAAAGAAATCTGAAAAGGGTTTCCCCTTTTACAAAAAAAAAAAAAAAAAAGGCAAAAAGTGAAAATTCCTTCTTCGCTTCACACCATTTCGGCTTATGGAAGGTTTCCTAGGAACACTTTACATCATGATAGTGGCATAACACTATGACAACCCCAAATGTCCCCAGGTATTGCCCAATATCCTGGGGAGTGGGGCTGCAGAATCACCCCCTGTTGAGAACGACTGGCAGATTTTTGATGCCACCAGAGAAAGGCCACAGGAAACTAATCGGTTCCGGTCCTATGACATAGGTCTCCGCCAACTCCTTTCCTGCTGATAAAGTTGCCGAAAGACAGAGTAGGCTTCCTGCATGGGATTTCAGGGAGTTCTGGTCTAGAATTGTGGGTCTGAAGGAAAGAGTAGGG
This sequence comes from Aethalodelphis obliquidens, assembly GCF_003676395.1. Classification (NCBI taxonomy): domain Eukaryota; kingdom Metazoa; phylum Chordata; class Mammalia; order Artiodactyla; family Delphinidae; genus Aethalodelphis; species Aethalodelphis obliquidens. Next base: position 9,374,986 of record NW_020837973.1, read on the forward strand.
GGAAGGTGTACAGTAAATACCTCTTTTACCTTCAGTTCAGGACCTAAGTGAATGAGTCGGCGTCCGCCCTGCATGAGGCGCAGAGAACCCCGTGGCAGGTGGCAGGTGGAGAGGGGATGTTCTAGGACTTCGTCAGCCACCCCGGCGGCAGACTGATGGCCGACAGGCGTCCTACAGCACAGCCTGCCTTCTCAGAGCTCACTACAACCGTGGGCTGAAGGGACGACTATTTTATGCTGGTTCCCCACAGGCAGCTCTGCAGTCTGTGCATATATTTGCAAGAAAAGGCACCTGGGTGTCCCGCTACTAAACAACTCTCCTCATGCCTTTTAACATCATCGTCGTTCTCCTGTTACCCTGCCAGACCCTCCTCCATCAAGGACTAGAGCTGGGGTCGCTTTTTCAGTCGTTACATTCCTGGGGTGAATAAAGCTCTGCAACTGATCTGGTGTCTCAGTCAAACTGAGATCTCACTGAAAGTCAGATCCTTTCAGCCCCGCTTCCATGAGCACCGTGACGGCAGGAAGCCAGCCTGGTACCTCAGGCTTAATGGATTTCCTGTAACAAACCCCAGACATCAGAGCAGCACAAGACCCTTCCCATCAGGGATCCCGTCATATGTTGCCTTGTAACAAGGACCACAGGCAAGGCAGGCAACAGACATATGGGCCAGAGGGGCTGGAAAGCTGGTAAAGCTGAAAGCATTTGGAGGGGCTGGCTCCGGACCCTGCTCTCCTCAACTTTATCCCCCTGGAAACATAGTGGCTTCCATCTGGTTACCTCAAACCCTTTCAAACATTAACTTGTCAACACTGAAAAATAAGCGTATGCTCAGGCACCAGCTTGGCAGGGGAATGATTCAAGGGCACACGGGAAAATCTTAAGCTGAAAAAGATTTCCACGTTTTAATTATTCCACCAAGTCAAGAGCATCTGGTCATCACTTCATCCTTATTAAAAGGAAATCACCTTGGGCTTCCCTGGTGGCGCAGTGGTTGAGAGTCCGCCTGCCGATGCAGGGGACACGGGATCGTGCCCCCGTCCGGGAAGATCCCACATGCCGTGGAGCGGCTGGGCCCGTGAGCCATGGCCGCTGCGCCTGCGCGTCCGGAGCCTGTGCTCCACAACGGGAGAGGCCACAGCAGTGAGAGGCCCGCGTACCGAAAAGAAAAAAAAAAAAGGGAAATCATCCAATCTTGGTAAGTTTTTGGCTACTCTTCATTTTTGCACAAAAAAAGGTTTTTTAAATTTTAATTGAAGAGGTTACACAAAACACTAAGTAATTTTTTCATCTTTGGAATGAAAGAAGGTCATTGTATCTGAGACAAAAGGATATAAAAGAAAGGAAACAATCTTCACCATGATCAAGAGAAAAAGCAGTCATGCTTCCGAAGTTTGTGAAATTCAAAAAAATAAACCCCCAAGAATTTTAGGTCATTTAAAACAGTATTCCTATGTTTAGATTTCATAAGGTTTTAACCAAGGTGCACTGAAACAGAAAAGGTCTGTATATTCTCCATAATCTTTTATTTACTCTTTACTTCTGATTTCCCTCTGCATACAAAAGACCAGCGAATTAGAAGATTCTCGTGTCCTTCTCCTGTTTTTCATTTATCTCCATTACCTTAACTGCTGTTTCTTCATAGATACTGTGAAGGTTAGTTTTATACATCAACTTGGCTAGGCTACAGACCCAGTTATTTAATTAAACACTAATTTAGGGGGTGCCTTGAAGGTATTTTACAGCTGAGATTAACATTTACAAGCAGTTGACTTTAAGATTACCCTTGTTGGGACACATGGCAAGCCGTCCCAAATATGCCAAAGTGGCACATCGATTATTTTGAATTAAAATGACTTAAGAAACAGCCAGTGCAAGAAGGACACTCTGACCCTCCCTTCTGTCTCCCTGAAAGTAGGAAACAAATCTCCCATGTAAAAGGTACCCTCCCTGTACAGGAGGTGGAGAGACATTCTTACCACCAGAGATAGGGAATTCAGGGCCAAGAAGCCTGTAAAAGCAAACCTGGTTGGTTCTTCGCAATTGACTAACACAAGCCCAAGTTTCTTTGTCTTGTCAGTTCTTCACAAATTCGTTATTTCTTTGTCTGAGAAGCAGAAAGCTGCCTGCTTTGGCCATGTCTTGGGTTCCATATCCACGAGACCTCTGTATGTACAACTTAAATTTGATTTTTTTTTTTGTTGTTATTCTGTCTTGCGGCAATTTAATTATTAGACCAGTCAAAAGAACTGAGAAGGGCGGGGGTAACTTCCGCCTCCCCGACAGCTGGCATAGTCAGCAGGATACTGGCTGGACCCTGTTTTCCCGTGAGTCTGCTGCAGCTTAGAAATCCTGGGGCATCTGACAAAGGCCTGCAGAAGGTAAGATTTCTTACCAGATCTCTGCCTGCAGGGCCCAGTGTAAGGGAAAGTGGTAAGAATCGTTTTTCCCTCTTTCTGCACTTATATTAGCAAGAGAAAATATTTGGGGAACTAGTTCCTTAGATATAACCACTCTGGCATTGAACCTTTTCCTCCCAGGGATGGTCACTGTTTTTCTTTGTCTTTTATGTCACTTGTCGTAAGAAGGAAGAACCACAGGGCTGAACAGCAAGAAGAGTCCCTGTAAATCTGCTGTCCCTGCCAGCCTTACAGGCTGGCGAGTTAATGGTTCCCACTAGACAGGTGTCCATTTAGACCAACTTTGCGGTGGGTTCCCTACGTAAAAAAACAGATGAGGTTTTTTCCTTTCATCTTGTTCTATGTCCTGAGAGCTTGGCTTTATGACCATCCGGAGGGTGCCCTTAGCAGGGTGCACTTTGCTGGCCAAAGAGACTAAGGTTCTGAGACATGAAGTCACAAGCAGAAATTCGTCTAGCTGTGACAGCTCTCAGGGGAGTTTGTCATAAGGGGTTCCAATCCATAAGGGGTCTTTGTTGTCTCAAGCCCCCGTTGCTTTGTTAATGCTGGAAAAATCCCATTCCAGTAGCTCTGCCAGGTGACACAGATTAGCGGGTTTATATCTGGAGGCATCTCCTGTTCCTTGAGAAACTGGAAATGCCATTTTCACTATACCATTCTTATCACCTGTAACAATGAAGGGCTTTTACTTTCTTAGACTAACTCTGAGAGTAAACTTTCTGGATCTTTTGAGGACTGCCTACTCTTGTGGGACACCTCGAGGATCTTCAGTTAAGCCATAAAAAGGCTTATTGGTTTGAGTCACTATTTGAGATTACTGTAAGATCCTACTCAACAATGGCCAGACGATGGATCCTAGGAATGGGCTATATATATATACATATATATTTTTTTAAATAAATTTACTTATTTTTTATTTTATTTATTTTTGGCTGCATTGGGTCTTCGTTGCTGCACGCAGGTTTTCTCTAGTTGTGGCGAGCGGGGGGTTACTCTTCATTGCGGCGTGCGGGCTTCTCATTGCGGTGGCTTCTCTTGTTGTGGAGCACGGGCTCTAGGCACGCGGGCTTCAGTAGCTGTGGCTCGTGGGCCCTAGAGCGAGGCTCAGTAGTTGTGGCACACAGGCTTAGTTGCTCCACAGCACGTGGGATCTTCCCGGACCAGGGCTCGAACCCGTGTCCCCTGCACTGGCAGGCAGATTCTTAACCACTGTGCTACCAGGGAAGTCCCAGAATAGGCTATATTTAAAAAGAAAAAATATACAGAGCTATCACCTAAAACCAAATTAAAAAGTGGGTTAAAAAAAAATATATATATATTATACATATATATTATAAGGGTTCGCCTTAGGGATGCCCTAACAAGATGAAAGAAGAGAAATTAGTTTTTTTTTTAAGATTTTTATTTTTTTGATGTGGACCATTTTTAAAGTCTTTATTGAATTTGTTATAATATTGCTTCTGTTTTATGTTTTGTTTTTTTGGCCCTGAGGCGTGTGGGATCTTAGCTCCCTGACCAGGGATCGAACCCGTACCCCCTGCATTTGGAAGGTGAAGTCTTAACCATTGGACTGCCAGGGAAGTCCCAGAAATCAGGTTTAAAACAAAACAAAACAAAACAAAACCAAAAAACCCAATGTAAATTCCCCTTCTTGAAATCCACCCTGATATCCTCAGCAATTCCCCCAGGCCTTCCTACAAATAATCAGAAAATGGATCAGCTGGAAGCCAGTATTCAAAGGCTAATAGAAGCAACTGTCTTTGTCTTGCAAATCTCCACAAAACCAGAAATGCAAGTCACGGCCCACCTATCTTTACCAGTCCTCAAACCCTGCCTGTTCCTCTCAAAATGCCAGTAGATCTTGTAAAAGATCAAGATATTGGGAACAACATTGTCCTCTACTCAAAAAAAAAAAAAAAAAGTAATTCCCTAGACTTCTGATAGTAGATAAATATGTTCCAACATTCCTAGAAGAAAACATATTTTCTTCCTCTGTCTCTTGAAGGTGTAAATCTTACCAAGTCTTTAAAATGTAAACACAGCCCACAATCACCTGATAATGAAAGGAAAAAAAAAAAAAAAGGGAAAAAAGCCTTTTTAAACACAAACTGCTAGAGTGCCCTCTTTGCTCAAATTCTAAATCACAGCCTCCTTAAGACCGCTTGTCAGGGGCAAACACAAATCTTAAAAGTCTTCTCCACAAATAATAAAAGACTTTAGCCATCTCAGTGAGTAAACTGAATTTAGTCCAACTGTTCGTTACAAACTGGTGAATTTTGTATTGTACCTGACTCATGGCTAAAATTTTAAAATGGAAGTTAAGAGAACTCTGTGTCTGTCTGTATGTCTATATATGTACATTACAGGTATGGTGTTTTTCTACCTTGAGACGGTATTGCCAAAATTATTTTGTAAAAGAGCTCTACTTAATTGACTTAAAAATAAAGAAGTGATTATATGAATTAAAATATAAAAGAAACCAACCCAAATGCTTTTCAAGTTCACCTGGTCTAAGATTAATCTTTAATAAGCTGAAGCTAGTTTAAGGATGTTGGTTTAATTAAAGCAGGTATACTTTAAAGTTATTAACATTGAATATAAAGCAAACAGGCAACTTTTATAGTACCCGAGCTTCTTAATCAAATAAGTTCACGTTACAAAATTTGTCAGCAAAAAAATAGTAACTTGGTATGATGAAATGTTCATGAGTAATCTAAACCCAATTGTTGAAAACAAATTAAATAAACGTAAGTGGAATAAAAGTTTTTAGGTGAATTTTTAAACAATAATTGTTTTATGGTATGTTTACTTAAAAATAGGTACCCAAATCTCTCTGGTGGCTTACACTGTTAAGAATTTTGCTAAGTTAAATGATAGAATTTCATTGGATATCTAGATCATTTCTAAAAAAGATAAAATATTTGAACATTAATTCCTCAACACAGGTTTATCTACTTTTGGCTTCTTTTCACAAAAGAAATAAACATAATATGATCTATTAGTAAGCATGTTTTATGACACACTGAGAAATTTTCTATGAGAAAGGACATGCTTCTAGAAATTATAAAGAGCATTTATACATTTGCTAACCCACAGAATGTTAATGTAAAAGACAGCTCATAATTGCTTACTTTTTAGTTATCACTAGAAATTAAAGGTTTCTAAGGGTTAAAAATTCTAATATATGTGAATAAAGCTCCTAAAAATAATAAGGGAAGCAATTCTGTATGCAAAGAAAATAAAATGTATTTGGGGATAAGAAAAGGTATGAGGTATGGAGATGCATTTTCTTGAGAAAAAAGAGAGTATTAAAGCTGGTTATTTTAAGAACAGGAAAAAGAACAAGGGACAAACGAATATGAACACAGAAAGTTATAGAAGTTTTATTGAAAAGGAATCTTGGGAAAGGAATTTTATATGTGATCAAGCTGGATAAGATTAAATGCATTTGTTATAAAGGTTTTAAAAACAAGCTTTAATATCATTAGTGTACTTATGTAAATGTGGTATTTAATTGTTTTCATCTGCTGAAAGAACAAAGTTTACTTGGACTATTGGTCTGCTCCTGGTAAGCCAATTATAAAGGTTTTCTTTACCTTTTAAAGTAATCTGCCTATAAACAAAACAAAACAAAAACAAAGATTCTATGTTTTATCAAAACAATACCCTGTGTTTGCTGTCTTCATCAGGCTTTTGATTAGTTTAGTAAACCAAGTCTTTTCAATGTTAAAAGAGCTAAGACATTTTACAACTATTTAACCTTCTGAATTTGCCTAGGATGTCTTTGCCACTTTGGTTAACGCATAACTAAGCACTGTTTCACAGTGACCTACGATCCTATTTGACCAAGTGTTTTAAAACCTTTTGACATTTTGGACAAACTTCCCCAAATCAAATTCTAAGTAAGTCTTACTGACCTGGAGGTAACTTTGGGGTTTTCCAGAGGGCCCCTGGAACACTCAAAATATTTGTTTTACCTCCCTATAAAAGAGAGATACTAAACTAATTAGGCTTATTTGGAATGTTAAATTACACGGAAAGCATTGTCAAATAAGTGATGATAAGCTGTCTTGGGTTATATTGTATGGGTAAATGTTAGTAACATAAATGTTCTAGAAATTATATGAAATTCCTAAAATTTGTATATGTTGTGGTATAATGTTATCATTCATAATTGTAGTCATTATCTGAAATGTTGTATGTCACAGAAGTAACCAAATTGCCTTGTCAGTTCCATCATTAGAGAATCAGATCTTTAAAAATGAAAATTTGTCATTTACCATTATTGTTTTGCTCAGATGCTTTTACAAAAGCTTCTTGCAAATGTGTTTTATCTTCAGAGAAATTCATGAGAAGGAATCTAAGAAGTACTCTAGAATACAAGTTTCTGATAACCTTTAAATCATAACACTGAACTGGGTAAACATTTACAAACCCTAATTGAAAAAAAAAGAAAAACCTTATGGCTTCAAAACTTTCTAACAAAACAACAAGCAGCAAAAGAATTAATTACATGGGAGTGAATGAACTGATGAGGATGATTACAATTTTTAATGTTTTTTTTCAAATTTGAAACTGCTGATTTTGTTTTGTTTTATTTCCCCAGATTTAAAGAAACTTCCTGCTCTTTTCTCTTAAGCTAACTATGACTTGGAGAAATTTGGTAAATTATACCTTTGTAAGTGGAATAGAAACATTTATCTTTTTCTCCCTATCCGATCCCTCCAGAATTTAGAAACTCTCAGTGAGCGTTCTTATTTTCTTGAAAATATATTTATTTACATAAATTCAATAAAAATCTGTTCTCCTTATCACACAACACAATTGGAAACTGGTTATAGTATCAAGGCTTTAACCAGAGTGTCATATTTGAGAGAGACATACATAGGCTCAGATATGACCAGACAGCTTTCAGAAGCTAAGACTGACTTTATGGAACCAATAAAGCCCCTTGGAAAATCGGCCTGGTACCTTGTTTACAGGGTTCCCAGCAGCCTTACTAGGTGAATAAGGGAGGTCACTTCCTGGCAGGCCCAGAAACCTCAGGGTATTTTAGAAACCTCAAGAAGAAAGGAATTCATTCAAATTTATAGGTATTGCTAGCAAAGTCTGATGGCAAATATTTCAATTGACTTCTTAGCTTTAAGAGCTTATTGAAAGTTCAATCTGGAGATTCTTCATAAAAGGTTCCAGCAAAGCAAACTTAAAAGAGCCTATATGATCAACCGTTATTCATGCTGCACTTCTGTAAATAACCAGGCCAAGTTTATCTAGACTTATTTTGCAAACAAATTAGTCTTAACTTGGGTATCTTTGGTAAAAATGGAGGTGATTTTATAGAATAAAATTACGTTTCTATAGAAATAATACTATACACTTGTGGATATCAGATTCTAGTTCTATTAAATGTCTTTGAGATTTTGTTTTCTACTTGTAAGCTGGACTGGATCCCGAATTCTTCTAGTTTCCTACATATTTGGCTACAACTCTCCAAACTAACATTTCCAATTTTCGCTCCCATCCTTTTAACTTGGAATCATTGAGAACTACAAGTGCCCTTTTTCCAGAAGCCCTCCAAACCGAAGCTACATGACTTAATTTAATCTTCAGAAAAACTGCCACCACAGTTTATGTTTCGATACTCTTCTTTGTGCCTGTTGCTGTGTGAGCCACTCAAAAGTTTGCCTGAACACCTGACGCCATCATCAGGGACATCTCAAACTGCAAAAGACGCTTTGACGCTGAGATCTAGAAATCTCTTGACTAGCTGCCCCTGGGCTCAGAAACTGGAGCAGAGTCGGCTCCTAATCATTAACCTTTGTGTTCTTCTGTTTCCTTAGATATGCCTCTTGTTAAACACCTGATTGCTTGGGTAATGTAGCCGAACTCTATCACTGCCTCCTGAACTGAACTGAACTGACCTACTCTCAAGACTCGGAAAGGGATTCAGTGACATAATGGAGCAATGTACCAGCTCAGCTTTTCATACGTGAAACTTCCAGGGACCTTTCAGAGGTGGAAACTCTTGGGGCTCAGGGCAAGCTGCCCCCAAATATGCCAAAGTGGCATATGGATTATTTTGAATTAAAATTACTTAAGAAACCACTAGTGCCAGAAGGACACCCTGACCCTCCCTTCTGTCTCCCTGAGTGCAGGAAAGAAATCCCCCCTCCCTGCAGCAGGAGGCAGAGAGACATTCTTATCACCAGAGATAAGGAATTTGGGGCCGAGAAGCCTGTATAAACAAACCTTGTTACTTCTTCACTAATCTATTGCCCAAGCCCGAACTTCTTTGTCTTGTCATCTCTTCAAAAATTTACTGTCTCTTTGTCTAAAAATTATAAAAGCTTCCTGCTTTGCCCACTTCTTGGGTTCCATATCTGTAAGACCTCTGTACGTCCAAATATTTTTTTTCTCCTGTTAATCTGTCTGTGCCAATTTAATGATCAGACCAGCCAAAAGAACTCAGGAAGATTCTCCCCCAGGCCACAACACCCTCCCTAACACAAGTGGGCCTCATCCCATCAACTGAAAATCCATAAGAGTAAAAACACACTTCCAGAAGTAATTCTGTTTCAGAAATGCAATATTAACTCCTGCCTGATTTCTAGCCTACTGGTCTGTCCTACAAATTTCAGACCAGCTAACCACAATCTCATGAGACAATTTCTTACAATCTACATCTCTCTCTCTCTCTCTCTCTCAGTGTGTGTGTGTTGTGTACGTGTGTGTGATGTATACAAGTATCTAGACATACACATATACACACACTCACATACTTTATATAAAGACTGAAAGAGAAAATAGGAATTCTCTACGCCAGATCTCAAATGATGGCTGTATTTGGTGCTGCAGGAAGTTAAAGAAGCCGCCAGCTCCTTCCCTGTCCTGTCCTCACACCTACTTCCCACCTCAAGAGGTGGAGTGCTGTCGTCTCCCCGCTGCCCCCCTCCGTGACTGGGGCTGGGCTAAGTGACTTGCCTGCATTAACAGAGTATGGCTCTGAGGTCAGGTCATAAGAAGTCTTATGGCTTCCATCTTGGTCTCTTGGGATGTTCGCTCTTAGAGACTCCCTCTTGGATTCCAGCCACCATGCTGAGAGCCCAAGTCACATGGCGTAGGTGTTCTGGTCACCCGCGCCAGCTGAGCTTCCAGCTGGCATCCAGAATCAGCCGCCTGCTTGAGCGGGCACCACCTCGGAGGCCAAAGGGTAGCAGCGTGGGCCACCCCCGAACAGGCTGCTTTGGCATAAGGGTTATTGTGAGCTGAATATTTTGGAGAAATGACATACAGAAGATGCTCTGAAAACAGAGTAGAAGCCACTCTTTTGTGACAAACATTTACATTTATAAAAGAAATCTCCGTTTGTAAGGGTGTCTTCCTCTCTGTACCAGGAAGAGTAAGATGACACTAAATTACAAGAAACTTATCAATGGAGAAGGCAGAAACTTAAAATCTGCATAACAAACCTTACCCTTATTCACCATGCTTTTCCTGGTACCCTCCCATAACTGGCCATTCCCCCCACCAATCCTACCCCCAACATCTCTTCTGTCTTTAGCTGAAGATGTTTACTTAAATGGTGGCTTGGGCCATCTTGGGGAGCCACCCATTTTTCCTGGGGATCTTCCACGTATATATGAAGTATACATGTTAATAAACTTGTTTCTTTTTCTCTTGTTAATCTTTTATCACCAGGGTGGAGGAGTTTCAGCCAATAACTCAGAAGGGCAGAGGGAGAATTATTTTCCCTCCCCCACAACATCCAGCCCTCTGTGAGGCCATTACATAACCAGAGTCCCACCAGCCTCTCACCAAATCCTCAGGAAGATACACAGGAGAACTTGCAGCTAAGCCCAGTCTACCCAGAGACATGTAGACCAAGAATGCTGCCTGCCACGTCAGTAAACAAAGGATGTTGCAGCCATCAGTGACTGCAGCCACCCACAAGGGTGAGCCCTGAGGGAACTCAGGATGGAAATAAGAAATGCCTGCCATCTAGCAGGCAAGAGACTGCAGTCACCCCCCCCAACGGTGCAGCTTGAGGAAATTCAGGATGAGAAAACACAGGATACCAGCCTCAGAGAGCTGAAGTGCATATCAAAGGAATGATTTCAGTGAGCCCAGACTCTTGCGTCTTTCTATACATAGAAAAACACTAAATTCCTTAACTTGAAATATCTCATTTTCTTTTGCTGACAATGACCTTCTGTTCTCACTACCTGGTTTTGTTGCAAAAACTCCTGTATATCCTGGCCTACCCGACCCACCCCTCCAATCCCACAACAGTTTTCTCAGAGTTATCTGAGATGCTGTCTCCCAGGCTTGAAGTCCTAAGAATGCCTGCCAAGTAAAACATAACTCTCAGCTTTTAGGTTGTGCATTTTTTCCCAGTGGACGGAACCAAGAGGCTCTGATACATCGTTGTTCTAAGCCACGCGATTTGGTGGTGGTTTGCTATAAGGCAACAGGTAACTACAGCCTATAGGAACAGCTTTTGTCACATTGTTCTTAAGGTGCAGCTGGATGCAATGTAACCAAACAGTGCCTTGATGTTGTTAAATTCTTTCCCACCAGACAGGGATAAAAGGTCTGAGAGAAGCATTTTGAGACCATCAGCCTGTTGTTAAAAACCCAGAAGACGGCACTAATGGACCTGCCTCACCTGTATCAAGACTGTGGGTAGGGACTTCCCTGGTGGTGCAGTGGTTACGAATCTGCCTGCCAATGCAGGGGACACGGGTTCGAGCCCTGGTCTGGGAAGATCCCACATGCCACGGAGCAACGAAGCCCGCGAGCCACAACTACTGAGCCCATGAGCCACAACTACTGAGCCTGCATGCCTAGAGCCTGTGCTCCATGACAGGAGAAGCCACCGCAATGGGAAGCCCGCGCACCACAACGTAGAGTAGCCCCCACTCTCCGCAACTAGAGAAAGCCCACGTGCAGCAACAAAGACCCAACACAGCCAAAAATAAATAAATAAATTAATTAATTAAAAGACTGTGGGTGGGTCTGGAGGGGAGTTCATCTCCTAGCCTCCTCACTAACATTTTTAAAGGGCTAAACTCACTGTACTGCATACATTTTTAACTTCCTCTACGCTACATTTTGACATCTTAAGAAAACCTTTCTGGTGAGGAGAGACTGCCTCTTCTTGGGGCTCCCAATTCTTAGGGTAGCCAAGGACCCAGAGAACTAACTAACCCAGAGCCAAATCTCTGTCTGGCCTGTGCACCCCAGGATGTTAATATTAAGGCAGTATTTCTCTGCCTTAATCATCCCAGGGCCAGAGGCCAGGCCAATAGGGAGCATCCCTCTAGTTGAGAGCCCACTGGGATTATTCCCAGCAGCCAGTCCTAAACTGTTCTCTCTGTCCTGCCTTGCCTTTCCCACGGAAACCCTATTCAAGGCTGGGGCCTGTGTGCTACCCTCCTGCCTTCTCTGAGCGCTCTGATGTCTCCACGTGGCCCTGTGTGGTGTGCGGGCCTCTTGTCCTCAGATCTGTGAGAATAATACAGACTCTTCTCTGTCTCCTCATGTGGCCACACCTGACCGACGGTCTCATAAAAGAATAAAAAACCACACGCTCTTTTAGCCACTTGGAAATTGTCCTAAAATGGAGATAACGCAGATGCGACCTAACTTCTTCTCCTCACCTGCGCCTCTCTCTATGGCACTTGGCTGCGTCGGGCTGTTTCATTTCGAGCGGAGAGGATCCTATCTAGAGTGATGTGTGCATGTCTAATACTTACTGCCTGAAGTGTGTCGCTAGGAGTGAGGAACAGAAGATGAGAACGAGAAAGAGGAATAGAGCAGGTGTACAAATGTGTTACACAGAGAACCACTCACTCGTGCAGAGAGGTTAAAGGACAAAATGGTCCTGCCCGGTGGTTAGACCTCTCTGGAAGGTCTGGTCCATAGAGCTATTAAGTAACAAATGACTACTATACTGTATAAAGTACGACACATTTTTAAAGTCTTGCTTCTTCTAAAGGCTCTAACTTACAATCTAAAAGGGGGGGGCTTAAAAAACACAAGATGTCAAGTGAAAACCCAGTGAGAAGACCACACAACTAATTTTTTAATCTAAAAATATTTTAAAATATCATGTAATTTGGATTTTTAATGTAAACAAAAAGGACAGTCGATAATCTGGAAAAAAGAGCAAGGTGACAAGTAAAGATTATGATGTTCTTGGCGGTCATTCAGGAAGTCACATTAAATTTAGTGTTACTGGGAAGTGGGCTCGATGAGTCAGTGGGTAGAGAATTAATCTGTATAAAGGTTATTATTAAATTATTATTATTATTAAATTAATTCTGACATAGCCCAAGAGCAGGACGCTGAAGATTTTCACTGTCGTTGGCACACACATCTTGGAGGAATGAGTCTGGCCCCAAGTACAGGCTGGTACAGGCAGGGCTGGGACGTTTTCAGCATGATACAGAGCCACAGTCATGTGTGCATGTATGTACTTGCACTTCACCTTGGCCCAGAAGGGATTTAGGGTGGTTTCCTTTACTCTAATAAAAAATTAAAAATTAAGGCTCTAAATATGGAGGCGAATGATCCAGTAAGCATTAGAAACAAGGTCCTGGCCTTTCATGGATCCAGGCCGTCTCTTGGTTTTGCCCCGAAGTTAGACAAGGAGGTGAGGCTCGAGCCTTTTTGTATTTGGGGGGTTCCTTCCTCCAGAGCTTGCTGATAGGCTACTGCATCTGTTATTTGTGCATGCTGACTCAGTGCTCAGGGTTTGGCAGGCGACCCAGTGTCCTCCTGGGTGCCTGGCAAGGGAGACCGACAGATACCCAGTTATAAAATCCACCGGCTGAAAAGGCAGTTAACTCTCCCCATGACAGAGTCACTCAGCATTTTTATTTGGCCTCCGTGTCGGACACTAAACAGCCCTCAGAATCCTGCTGAACAAACCAAGGGCCCTTTGTTTCTCCAGCTGTGGAGTGGGACAGCCGAAGGACAAATATAGGCTCGACCTGTAAGTTCTACTGGCCCTGAAGCACATATAGAATGTGTGAGGACCTCCAGCGGCCTTTGGTCTTTCCAACCTACAACTAAATGAAAAAAAAGAAAAAGCGGGGAATCGGATGGATTTTGTAGCTGTATCTGCAAATGAACTGGCTCACAATTTTCCGTTCTGAAAGTCAACCTGAAGTTAAAGTACTAGGATGATACAACATAAAACAACTCAGTGACTACCCAGACCGGCAATGTTACACAACGATTTAAAGTTTAAAAAAAAAAAAAAAAAAGCTTACGTCAAAGGTCTAAGTTAACCAATAAATCTAGGTGTATTAGAACTTATCCCACATGTTAGTTATTTAAATCACAGTTTATCTATGAAAGACATCAGGAGTTTCATGGGCACTTTTTACATTCACAGGCCAATTTTCTTGATCCTTCGGACCCCTTTCAACAACAGGTTATAAAAAAATCTGTTTCTTGAAAAAAGACTTTCCAGTCCGAGTCATTTAATTTATTTACATGTGGTCTACGATGCTCCAGCGGGAATTTCCGGTGGCTCTTATAATTACTGCTGCCTCTCCGTTCTCACACCCACCGCATACCCTTCATATCTGCTTACATCAAATACCAAATCTTCCTCATCTGGTGAGATTCTGAGTATGTTGCCCTCTCCTCTGAACACACTCCGGTTTGCTTTCTTCACAAGCTGCCAACAGTGGACACAGTGTCCCAGGTGTGACCTGCCTGGCTCACGTGCAGTGGATGTGGTCCCCCTTGCCCTGGATAGGGTCCTTCTAACCGGGCATCTGAGTTCATGTTGCCTCTGGTGGCCTGTCATCTGAAATCTCATGTTTACCTTTCAATCAACTAAACAGAGATGTCCTTTCAAAAAATGTGTTGCTAACAGCAGTTTGGTTAGTCTTTATTATTAGTTCCAGGCATCAGAATGACTGACTGAAATATTTACTTCAATCATCTATTTTGCGCTAACATATATTCTAAAATATAAGGACAATTATCCATTTTCTAAAGGGTAGTTACTTGATATTATAGGTTGGATTCTGTATTTTTTGATAAGATACGTTGCTATGTTAAAGTCTTAACCCCCAGAACCTGTGAGTGTGACCTTATTTGGAAATAGGGTCTTTGCAGATGGAATAGAGTTGTGAGGTCATCTTGATTAGGGTGGGCTCTCACCCAATGACCAGCATCCTTAAGGCAAGAGAGAAATTTGGACACAGACACTCACAGAGAGAAGACTATGTGAAGATGGACACAGGGGTCACTCTGTGACTACGGAGGCAGGGATTGTAGTGGTGTGTCTGCAAGCCAAGGACACCAAGGACTGCAACCACCAGCAGCTGTAAGAGACCAGGAAGGACCCTCCCCTAATTTCTTCAGAGAGAGTATGGCCCTGCTGATACCACGACCTTGGACTTTCAGCCTCTGAACGGTGAGACAATAAATTTCTGTTGTTTTAAGCCATCCAAGTGGGTGGTAATTTTTTATGGCCATTCCAGGAAACTACTACATTGGGGAACGTGCCATGATATATGTATTTATAATCAACATCTGCTTAAGTGATAAACAATGCCTTTACTTTAGAAAATATTTTTAAAGAAAAGTATTTTAATTGTGATTATTTGAGGGCTTAATGATATCTCATCTAATGTCCTCTTCATAACTAATTCTCTACCAGTGAAGTAAAAGTGGATTTAACAAGATAATAACATTTAAATAATAATAATTAAAATTGTCAACATATACTGAATGCTTGCAATATGCCAAGCATTATGCTGAAACCTTTATATGCATATTACATACGTATATGCACACACATGTATGTAGGTCGTATTATACACACAAAGGTTTTTATGTTTTATACACAAACACAGAAATTTACTATTCCATCTAGGGATCAGCAAACCTTTCCTGTTAAGAGATGGAAAATAAATATTTTAGGCTTCGCTGGCCACACAGTCTCTGTCACAACTATTCAACTCTGCAGTTGTAGCTCAAAAGCAGCCACAGACGAAATGTAAAAACTGGGCACGGCTGTGTTCCAATAAAACTTTATTTACAAAAACAGGTGGTGGGCAGGACTTCCCTGGTGGCACAGTGGTTTAGAATCCACCTGCCAATGCAGGGGACATGGGTTCAATCCCTGGTCCGGGACGATCCCACATGCCGCGGAGCAACTAAGCCCGTGTGCCACAACTACTGAGCCCACGTACCACAACTACTGAAGCCTGCATACCTAGAGCCCGTGCTCCACAGCAAGAGAAGCCACCGCAATGAGAAGCCCACGCACCGCAACGAAGAGTAGCCCCTGCTCACCGCAACTAGAGAAAGCCCGCACGCAGCAACGAAGACCCAACGCAGCCAAAAATAAATAAATAAATAAATGAATAAATTTATTTAAAAAAAGCAAAACAGGTGGTGGGCTGGACTTGGCCCTTGGGCTATGGTTTGCTGACCCTTGCTATAACCTTTTGAGGAAGATAATCAATGACTTTACTGGTTCACAGGTGAGGGAACTGAGGCTGAAAGTTAAAAACTTTGTGCAAAGTCACACAGTTACTGCAGGGTAGTTCTGGGGTCTCAACCCGACATCAAATCTTCAGAAACTATGGTTGTAATCATTCAGCAACACTGTCTCATCTCACAGGCAAGAAAATTTTCATACTTTCCTCAAAAGTGTATTGATTAAATAATGAACTTTAAGAAACTTTCTGATGCCAATACTATCTTGGCATAAAGAAAAGTAATGACACGTTAGAAGTACAACAAAGACAGGCTAAATTTTATGAAGTCAAAAAAGAAACTGCTATAAATGCTCTAAAGAACATACAGATATTTCAGAAAAGGTTTAGGAAATTCCAGTTAAAAGTCAGGGTTGTTGACTGTTAGTGTCTCAAACAACTATGTGTAAGACTACTCAGCAATATTGCAAATAAGAAATGAGAGAAAACAGATATTTAAAGGAATCAGTAAAACTCTGATGCACATCTCAACATTTCTGTTGGTTTTCTAGCTGAAGAAAAGCAACTGAAGGGATTTTTTAAAGTTCCCTGGAAACACAGAAGAAACAGTGAGGTGTGACGTCCCACGACATCAGCCCCCTCCTTTTACTGGACGGTCACATCCTCTGTAAAGGACCCCTCTTCATCAGGTCCTTTTAACACTCGGGGCTTTGCTAGATTCTTCCAGACTCTCTAACAGTGTTCAACTGGGCGTCAGGCCACTCTGCTCAGAAGACACGTGAACATTACATTTTCCCAAATCAGCTGAAAAATCACTCAGCATCACTGTATGTATTCTCTATGTTAAAAAAAAAAAAAAAAGTACCTCTCATTTAGCTAGTTCAGGTGGCTTTGATCAAGGAACACAGGAAACCCACCTTACTGATAAGACTCTAGCTGAAAGGATTAAATGACTAACTATTTCTTCATGTACTCACAGCATGATGATAACATCTCTCAGATCCTTTGAATTGATAGCTTTGGAACAAAAGGCAGATGACTGCCACTTGAGCTTGTTTTGATTCTAAGTAAAAAGAATTTATTTCCCAGAATACAGCTTTAGTGGAGCTTGGCAAAATCACATTGGGACAATGGATCCTCACCTCATTTTCGTAATTATCATAAGTGCACACAGAAGCCTAAGTAAAGAATAAAGAATTAACTTCACGCATCTACTTGGGATAGGACATAAAGCGGCAGAGTGTCACTGCATTTAACTCTCTGCTGTAATAAATGCCACAGACAAATAGAGTTAACTGGGTTAATTAGTCACTGGTGGCTATTTTAATTGCAGTATTGAAAATCAGAGGCAAACGCTAGAAGAATTCTCACCATCAGGGTTACCTGGGCTTTTAATGGGAGTGTTCGCCTGGGACAGCAGCATCTCTAAAACATCACGAAACTGGTTACCCCTCTTCCTCTCCTTTACCTTTCATAATTAGCTGCACACTATTAACTTAGTGCACATTTATCTACAACAATTCAATTCAGACTGCGAAGAATCTTTCTGGTCTATAATTACACTCCAGCTTAATTAGCGTAATTTCCACTGCACATGTTTGAATAGAGAAGCTGCCATGATGGCTCAGCTCCCCATGTGGAAACTCTTCCAGGGAACATCACGAGGAGAGACAAATGCCTCCTGCTGGTGAATGGCCACAAAGGCGCTGAGATGACCTGAAGGCTACTTTCCATGAGAGATGAGTCTTGGGAAGGGCATGGAGGGGACCTGATGGAATCTCCCAAACTGCCATGGTCCTCCTAGGGCAGGAGTAGCCCTTAGAGGGTTCACCTTTCATAATTACCCATTGTCAATTGGGCCACGTGGTGCTGGGGTTTGCCCTCATCAGTCTGTAAATGCCTAGTCTGAGGTGTGAAAACATCTCTGCAGTTTGTTTTGGATCTTCATCTGCAAGGGATGGCCATTTGAGTGCCTCAAATCCACTCACCACCAGAGGGCACCAGTTAGTAACTGAGACACAGTTTATAAATGAGGCCTTTAAGAGACTTTTTACCAACTTGCAAGACCCTCTTCCAAGGCTCCCTTGTGGGAGACCAACCAACCATGAGAGGGAGTCGTCCCACCCATCTGGCACTGAACTGGCAAATACCTATTGTATGATTTAGTAGGACCGCACTCATTGTCCAAGTATTGCAAATTTGTCCTAATAATAACCAAAGTCATCTGGTTTGGAAAATCAGACGACTGATTAAAGGAAAATCTTCCGTTCTAGTAGCTCATTATATTTTGCATGGATATGTAACTATTCAAATGACTTCACAAAAGAGCTTGCGCCAATGGTTTTGGTGTTAACATTTTAACCAAGCCCTGCATTGTTTCTATTTGTTACTCAGAGGGAAGCCTGGGGCATTTGCTCCCTCTGAGTCTGCAACACTAAAAGGGAAAGGACAGTATCAGAGAAGGGTTAAAAGTCTAGAGAGGGGTGAGAAGTTGTGGCTGTTAGGCAGACAAACTCTATAAAAGAAAAGTCTGGAGGAAGCAGGTGGATCTAACCAATGACGATGAAACCCAAGAAACTCTGCCTGTAATGTGAAAGTGCTGATGGCAGAAGGCGTGATTCAGGGGTCTTGTATGAAGTGGCCACAGGATATGTGTCTCCTCTACCTCAGTACTTCCACATTTTCTTTTCCAGATGTATATTAGAATCTTGAAGCCTATTTTAAAGAAAATTCTGAGTGAGCTTAAAGAGTCATTTCATTAAGATACCTATTTACTTTCACAATCACCAAAGGTACAACTTAAAAATAACAAACGGGGCTTCCCTGGTGGCGCAGTGGTTGAGAGTCCGCCTGCCGATGCAGGGGACACGGGTTCGTGCCCCGGTCCAGGAAGATCCCACATGCTGCGGAGCGGCTGGGCCCGTGAGCCATGGCCGCTGAGCGCGCATCGGGAGCCTGTGCTCCGCAACGGGAGAGGCCACAACAGTGAGAGGCCCGCGTACCGCAAACAAAACAAAACAAAACAAACAAAAAAAACAAATGCGTGTCAAGCATTATCACACTATTTACACTAAACAAAATGAAAATTATATAATGAAGGCTCATGTATGACACCGCAATCTGTATTTTTCTCAGTGTCGCTTTTCAACCAGTTACAGCTCACGGGTCTGCTGAACAGTTAAATTAAATTTGTACTTATTTCTTCAAAATTATGCATAAGTGTCTTTTCCTTTGCAATAGGATTTTCATAATAATGAGCAATATGTATACTGACCTTTTTCCCAATAGAATTCTCACAGGTGTCTGAAGACGCATGGGCTGTTCGTCAACGAAGCTAAGCTATCTTCATTTCAACCTCGGCACTGACATTTACTCTGTTCCTTTTCTTCCTTTTATCAAATGTTTCATTTAAAAATACATCATGGCTAAGAGCTCGGCCTCTGGAGGCAACCTGCCTTGGGGTGAGCCAGGCTCTTCTACTTATTGGCTGTGAAACCATGGGCCAGGTACGTGGGCTCCGTGGGACTTAGTTTGCACGCCTACAAAATGGGGAGATACCAGCATCCAGCCTATAGGGTTACAGAGAAGTCAGGGAGGTACGGCAGGGAGAGAGCTTAGCACAATGCCCGCCCCAGCAAGAGATACCAACTCACTCATCTTTCATCATTTCCTGGCCTTGAGAAATATAAGAGAACAGCTTTATAACACTTTGGGCTCTTAAATCTGAATAATTTGAAATCTATTCTGGGCTATAAAGGAAACGCTAGAAAAATGTTTTCTCTGGTTTATTGTTCTTGACCAAAATAGATACAGTCTTCAATGTAAAAAGAGCAGACTGTTTCTTCACTTAAAAACTTCAACCTACATTTATGTTGCATCCATACCTCATGTCCAACTGGACCACAGCACATGCTGAACTCGTAGCATTGTCAGACGGCCAAATGAACTGACGCAGGTTTACATGTGTAATGAAAGAAACCGGTGCTCTGGTGTCAACGAAGTGTATATGTACATGAAGTTCACAGTACATGTTTGGCATAAATGTAAATACTTACAAAAAGGGTGCCTCTTTTTGAAACTGTTGCCAGAGTTCCTCTCTACGCTTGCCCTTGGGAACCCTGCAGGATGATTTTCACAGGAGTAAGCCCTCCCCGTCAGAATATGCAGGACATCATCAATATTCACATTCACATAACGTAAACCAAAAGGCAGAAATGTTCAGAAAGTTAGATGTCTATCTATGAACTATAGAATAAAAAAAACAGTGATTGAAAATTATTACACATGGAGCCTGGAACTGTATGATTATGTCAACTTTGGGTATTGTAATCATATAATAACTATATTCCAAAAGCTCCCATGTTTGTAAAACACTGACATTCACAAACACTGTATTTCACCACTTCTGAATTCCAAGGTACAAACAAAATCTTCAAGATGAACTTGAATGAAATTTGTATTTAAGCCCTCAATTTCAAGTTCCCTTTCCACAGTGTTGGAATTTACTAGAATTTGTTCCTATTAGAAGGCTTCCCCAACGTGGGGCTGTTTTTATTTTTATTTTGCTCACAAACAAAAAGTTCAAGCACGGTAGGATTTTTGCCTCTACATTATTTCTCAAGTTCTAACAAGCAACTACTAATTTATATACCTAGAGACCCACACATTAAGTAATGCATTTATATGGAGTTAGTATACACTGGCTAATACCAGCTGGTGAAATACCACACATGACAACTATGCCGCTTATCAGGTACATTATTGTGTTTTCTATAAGCTTACTCTTTGTATTCATTCAAAGGAAAACAATATGGTAAAAAAACAAACAAAAAATCCATTGTAATAGCTGGACTGTGAGAATTCTCACGCTTTTGCAGTGTCAGATTTCTGTCTGGATTGATTTTTATGCAACAGGGAAACAATAGATTATGTAACACTCATAAAAAATACAGGATCCCTGCTTCAACACATGGTGTCATTAGAAGCAGTATTATTGAGGATTAAGCTCTTTTCTCCCTAAATCAGTGTTCAACATTATACTTCCAGGCTATGTCTCTTTTTTTTTCCTGAGTTTTTGAATTTTATTTAATTTTTTTTATACAGCAGGTTCTTATTAGTTATCTGTTTTATACATATTAGTGTATATATGTCAATCCCAATCTCCCAGTTCATCACACCACCAGGTTATGTCTCTTAATACCTTCTTTGATTGGCGTTATTGGATTACTGCAACCCAACGCTTAGCCTTATTATCGAAAGAAAGCTTAAAACAGCAGATAAAAAAAACCCTACAATAACCAGCAGATAGAAGAAGCTAACTAAATAATAGTTCATGTGAATTCCATGTGGAACCAAACATACAAATATTTATCTAAATTAAATTATGTGATGCACTTCCAGGAAGTAACCTACTAATTACTATGCTTTGGCACATGGTGATAAAATACACTCTATCCAGGAGAATCAAAGGCACATGTTAATCACTGCTGTCACTGAGACTTCAGTGCTGTCTCTCAGGATTGTTTCCAATGAAACACAATGTGAAATATTTGCAACTCAGTTCATATAAGCCCAAGCACACATAAATGTGTACCTAATTCAGTGGGGAAAAGGCATCCTGACTAAGATCCATGCATTTAGATAGCTTCTGTTCTGTTCTTTTCTACTCTGTTCGAGTCTATTAAATTATTTTCCAAACCGCTGTTCATGACCAATAAAAGGATTTTACTACCCACTGAGGGGTCATAATCTGCAATTTTAAAAATGTGTGTATATACACACATACACACATATATATATACATATATACACATATATATAGACACACACATCTATGTACATAAGTATGTACAATATATGTATATACATATATGTATATATTAATATATGAGTGTTAGATAATCATGCATACACACATCACATATAAAGTACTGCATATAAAATCATACTTGTTTAACAATTTGGGTACTAATTAACTTTAAAGGCTAAAGTTAGATTGGGAGGAAAGATGACTTTAATTTTATTTAAACTCCTGGTCTACTCAGCACTTTGTCCCTTGCCTTCTTTCACGCATATGAAACACTTTACAGAAACACATGAAGATGATGAGAATGACACTGACAGTGACAATACTGCCCACTTCCATCTGGACACTCATCTCAGTTCTCAGTTGGGCCCTACTGCCCTTATGAAATACTTTATATTCAAATGAAGAGGGAACACTGGGCTTCCATGATCACTGGGAAGGACCACGTGGTCCCTTTGAGTATCTCACGTCACATACAGTTTTGGCTCCAAGTACTGGATGAGTCCCTACCAAGGACTGGCTGAATGAGAAATGAATGGGAGGTTGAAATAAAGAGGCAGAGAGAAGAGACTTCATTCTGAGATACAAACCATCCCACTTAACGTAAGGAGAAAACAACTTTTACAAGGAAAGAGAAAAATTGTGTGAAATACGGTGCCTAAGCTGTTTTCAGAATGTGAACTAAAATATTTAAAAATATATTTTTTACAACTATAAGTTCTATTTTCTAACAAGGACATGCAGTTATAATACCAATTCCTGACAAATAAAGGAAGAGTTTAGATTATTTTTGCACTCAAACTTGTGGACTGATTCAGAAAACACAGCAATGTGACATTATTTTCTTGACAGAATTATGTCATTTCTTCCTCTGATCACTCAACATCTACTGTGGAAAACACTAGGCCACAGCCACACAAATTAATTTATACCCATCAGTTATGACATAAGTTATTAGCATTGAATAGCTGGAGGTATTTGATAATGTTGTTACTCTGTCAGCATCTAGGAGATTTTTTGGAATGTATTATTTGGGGAAAGGAAATACTTCTCAGCGTTTTGCATATATTTTGCATTAAGACCCACAGTAAAAATATATCTTAGACTCACAGACATACACACACACACACACACACACACACTCACATGTCTGACACCTCTTTTCCAAGACACCAAACCAAACTTTCCTTACTATGGGCGTTGTGATCATTCTAGGCTATCTGATTCAATCTTTTAAATGCTGGTCAAAAACCTCTAAATTGACTTGACTACTCACTCATAGGTGGTCCCCATTTGGAAAACAAAACTGTACTAATCCAATCAGGCCATGGACTCCTGACTTCTATAAGAGATAGATAGATACAGGAGATTCTATAGATAGAATGCATCTATTTCATAAAAATATAGAAATTCATTTTAATCACTTAAACTCAAAGGGCTAGCTTATTAAAACATATAAGGGCAAAATATCAACTTTTTTTTTTTGCGGTACTCGGGCCTCTCACTGTTGTGGCCTCTCCCGTTGTGGAGCACAGGCTCCAGACGCGCAGGCTCAGCGGCCATGGCTCACAGGCCCAGCCACTCCGCGGCATGTAGGATCTTCCCGGACTGGGGCACGAACCCGTGTCTCCTGCATCGGCAGGTGGCCTCTCAACCACTGCACCACCAGGGAAGCCCAAAATATCAACTTTTATATTTACGAGAAGAATACCTGAATTATAACCATGAGCACATAAAATCAACAATATGTTTGAGCAGGGTTAGTACCTGGGCCAAATCCAGGCCACCTCCTGTGTTTGTATGGCCTGCCAGCTAGAAATGGCTTTAACAGACAGGCAGTTACAATAAATTTGATGATAGGGAACATTAAAATCTTGAAGTCCAATTACACGAAATGTTATCTCCCCCAAATAATCTCATTCTTATTGACAGACATCTATTAAAAAACATTATTATTAACATTTTATTATATTTTGGATTTCATTAATAATAATTTTGTAGAAATGTGTTTCCTCTCTTCTTATATAAGTATCTGCATAATATTCTTGATTTGCCCCTTGGCCCACAAAGACTAAAATATTGGCTATCTGGCCCCTTTACGGAAACTTTGCTGATCCATGCATTAGAGTGTCATTTTTAAATTGTTATAATAATTTCTATTAATACTAATCAGTATTAATTAAACAGTGATCTGACTGCAGCCTTAACCACACTCTGGTACCCAGGTGAGCATGCAGGTGATAGATGCTCCAGGTTCATGACTAAGTGCAGGAATTCCCCACCCTACCTCCCCGCACCCCCCAGCTCCAGATGTGAAAGTAACCCTTTGGTTCTAGGGAAAACCATTCCCCTGAAGAGGAGAACCTCTCTGTAGCCAAGGCAACTCAGATGCCTTTGTTAAAAATAACTTTGCAAGTGATTTGGGAGGGAGACACAAGAGATATGGGAACATATGTATATGTATAGCTGATTCACTTTGTTGTAGAGCAGAAACTAGCACACCATTGTGGGGCAATTATACTCCAATAAAGATGTAAAAAAAAAAAAAAAAGAAGACATAGAAAATAATAATAAAACATCTGGGGAAATCTCCCAAGGGCCCGGAGGACAGAAAAGCTCAAAAAAAACAAAAAAAAACTTTGCTTTTGTTTTATTAAGATCCATAAGCTCAGAGGGAAATTGGGCTTTTCTTTCAATGAAATTACTTTTCGCCTAGTTCCGGAGATGTCACAGGAGGTGCACAGAGCTGCAGCAGGAGACGATCTACTTAATAAGCATCTCAGTAAAAGGAGCACTTCCTGTCTCCTCACCATAGCAACTGCACTCTGGATAACTGCCACTTCTGGGTCCAGATAAATGGGGCTATTGAACAACCTCATGTTTATTACATTTAAGAAATTCTTATTTGTTTTCAGGTGGACATGAAGCAACATGGCTGAGCTCCCTCTGTGTACATTTTCCACTAGAAAAAAACGTTTTACTCTACCCTGATACACAGGAAGTTTCCCTGAAAAAGATGTGTTGCCCTTTGGGGTATTAAGGTTTTAAAATTTAGCACTGGACAAACACAATTTGAATAAATACAAAGAGTTTCTGGGGAGTATTTATGTTTTCTGCTTTTAATTCTTACCATGTTTTACTTTGATTGCTCCTGTTTCTTTCTCTCCCTCTTTCCATTATCATAAATACTTCTCTTTAGAACACGCTTAATGGAAAACCTTAAACAACGATCTTCATCAATATTCATCCCTTCTTTGCATTTTAACTAGGGGGTGAGCCAAGGTGTACCTTACTGGCATGATCATTGATGGTTTTACTTATCCTGTGGGCAATATTTTACAACTTCATGAAAATCTTAATTTTCACATGACATATTAATCAAAGCCTTGTTTTTAAGGCCTTTGGGTTTATTTATGTGTGGCAATTTGTATATCTGCTTTGGGTCCTTATTAAATTTTTGTTGGTTGTATGTCTGTTTTAACAATACATAATAACTTTTTCTTATAAAACTACCATGTTGTTAAATCCCCATTTCATGTGAACACACAGTGAGGTTCATTAGTAAAAATGCTAGAGAAAACTATGCATGAAAAAAGCATCCTCTAGGGCTTCCCTGGTGGTGCAGTGGTTGAGAGTCTGCCTGCCGATGCAGGGGACACGGGTTTGTGCCCCGGTCCGGGAAGATCCCACATGCCGTGGAGCGGCTGGGCCCGTGAGCCATGGCCGCTGAGCCTGCGCGTCTGGAGCTTGTGCTCCACAACGGGAGAGGCCACAAGAGTGAGAGGCCCGTGTACCGCAAAAAAAAAAAAAAAAGCATCCTCAATGTCAAATTACAAACATCTTTGGAAAGTAATTTGAAAACCAACATTCAGAAACAAATAAAACTATTTCCACAAAAAAACCTAGTTGATATAAAAAAAAAAGCAACAGAATATGTTAAAAATTTCCCTGGAACAAGATTTGTTCAAGGTTTATTTAGCACGGTCTTGGCACATAGATTAAATTAAATATGATCCCTCTGGAAATAGATTCTAAACTCAAATAATCAAGTCTAATAATTAATGATTATTTTCTCCCTGCATAAAATGTTATAGCTCATTTTTGCCCTTAAGCCTCTGATAAAAATAGTGTATCTTTTTTTTTCTTTTTCCAAGCAAAGGTTGTTTTTGAACAAAGAGTTGGTTTTCAATGACAGAATTAGGCAGATTTAGAACTACAGATGTACAATAAAGTTCTAAAAAAAAAAAAAAACTAAAAATTTTTTTGTTAATAGCTAATGCAAATCTCAAAAATCTTTGTATTGAAATAAAAACAGTACCTGTTGGGCTTAACTGGTATTTGGTCCTCGTAGGGCATTTCACCAGTTAGGCATCTCATTATATAGGATTTGAAGGTGAGGTGAAAGGACTGACTCTCACACTCTTTATCTGAATAAATGTACCCTGGTGAGAGAAGGGTGGGACCAGGTGTGCTCAACAGGGTTTCTAAGTGCCTGTCACTGTCGCAAGTGCTTTATGTATAAATCCCTCCATTTAATCCTCACACAACTCTATGAGGGAGGCGCTAATATCATCCCCACTTTACAGACGGGGAAACTGAGGCACATAGGCAGTGACCCAAGGTCACAGAGCAAGCAAGGAGCACAGACGGGTTTCAAAACCTGGCATCTTGTGCCAGAGGTGGGCGCTCTCAACAACCTCACAGCCCCATCTCTTGATCAGCACTCAGGTTCACGGGTGGGTAAGTGGTGAAGTCAGAACAGGAACAAAACTGACTTCTGCTCCGTCTTCACACTCCAAATCCTGCCTTTGTTGGCTCCTAGCTGTGCACGGCCCCTTCGACAATGAGACAGGACAGACTCAATCCATCTCCCTGAGTTGCTCTGATAATGAATGAAATTCCAGGATGAGAGCATTTTTCATCAAGTAGATGCTTAATAAACTTCATTCTCTCCCCCTTACACCCACATCTTAAACGTCTCTCTGTTCCCAGCTTATTCACAAACTCCTACAGCTTAATGTTCAAGGGAAACAATCATTTGAAACAAGCGGAACTGAAGTTCGACATGACTTCAAATTAATCAGGATTCTATTTTGTGCCAATCCGTGGAGAATGTGCTGAACAAAATATATTTCTTCAAAAGGTATTTTCCTAACTGTGTTTTCTAGTCGATTTACCGTCAGCAAGAGAAACTTACAATTTGCACATTGCTGAATATCTGATTTTAATTCCCAAGTCATCCATTCCTTACACATGATCTAGAATACAATTAAAGAATGGACTTAGTTGTTTCTTTGAAACTGAAAGCTACTTTATTTATATAATTGTTTTAACTGATGCAACTCTCCAGAACACAAAATAACAACGAACACAAGAAATAAATCACATCTCAAATTACAAAACGACACATAGTGAGTTGCAAAGGGGCCCCTGAAAAGATATGCCCAAGTCCTAACCTTCAGTACCTATGAATGTGACTTTATGAAATAGGGTCCTTGTAGACGTATTTAAGGGTCTCAACACAAAACCGTCTTGGATTTAGAGTGGGCCCTCAATCCAATGACTGGTGTCCTCATAAGGGAAAAGAGAGAGAGATTTGAGACAGACACACAGGGAAGAAGGTGACATGAAGACAGAGGCAGAGACTGGAGGGATGCAGCCCCAAGTCAAGCAGCCCCCGGAGCCTCCAAGATCTGGAAGAGGAGAGGAAGGACCCTCCCCTAGAGCCTTCGGAAGGAGTGTGGCCCTGCTGACACCGTGGTTTCAGATTTATGGATTCCAGAGTTGTGAGAGAATGTAGTTCTCTCAGCTCTGGGGTAATTTGTTATGGCAGCCTTATGAAACAAGTACACTATATTTTTGAAGAGAAAAAGAAAAACACGGAATGAAAATATTCTTTAATGTACAGAACTACTTGAAAGTGCCCCCTTGTCTTTTTCTCCTCCCCTGGAGCAGTGGGAGAAAAGATTTAAACAACAGTCCTAAGAGCATAATCTAAGCATACAACTCAACAGGTGTGCTGGTTCTCTAACATTCTTTAAGAAAACGTAAGCATTTAAAACTATCGTTTTTATTATGAGCAACAGAAATTACTGGGGTTTTTTTTCCTGCTTTTATAGTTTCCCTCTTTAAGGAAGAATAAATAATTGACTTAAAAAATAAAACATGTTGAACTCATGTGTTAATTAAAAAAAGAAAAGAACCGTAGAACAGCTTGAGTCCCGGAAACCGCAAGGGCCAGTTTCCAGGTACTGCTGTGGTCGGCCGTGGGGTGATGGGGCTGCTCTGGGCCTTCCTGCTTCAAAGCTGCTGCACTTGGGAGATGGCAGCTCCCCTGTGCTCCCTCCGCCCTGGACACCCAACCTCAACCTCACCCGTGCTCCCCCCCACTTCAGTGGACCTCCACATCTGCACCTGTGCCGAAAGCCTGTCCTTGCTTCCCTGCATCCCACCCTGGTCACCTCTTTGCTTGCTAATTTCCCCCCCCCCCACTCCAGCGCCTCTGTTCTGCCCCAGCATCTTCTCAAAACGGCCCCGCATCGTCCGCCGGCCCCTTCAGCCATAACGTGCTCCTTAATTTCTCATCAACTCAGTTCTCTTGGTGGCACTCCACCTGGACAGCTCCGTCAGTGGTCTCAAGGGACCAGCAAACCCAATGCTTCTGTGCACTCGTCATTCTACTCAACCTCTTCGCAACACGGATGAGTTTTCCTTCCATCGGTGTCTGCACTTGAACTATCCTTGCCTCCCTCCCCGCTCTGACTACTCGCTGGGCTTCCTTCACAGGTCCTGTTTCTTTTTCTGTCATTCATTTATTCCACAAATATTCATGGAGCACCTATTATGTGCCAGGCAGGGAAACAAATAGAGAAAGAGTCCTTCCTCCATGGAGCTCACATCCTTTGGGGGAGGCGAGCAGTCGGGGAGACATGAAGGTACCTCCAATATTCCTATGTGCTAAAGAGAACAAACAGGAAATGAAATGGGGAAAGGGCTGCCATAAAAGCCAGTGTCCAGGGGAGCCTTTGACGAGGAGGTGACACCTGTGGGGATCTTACGTGGCTGCTATCAGGAGAGGAGACTGGGGCAGGGGCACAGATGGAAGTAGGGAGGCCAGTTAGGAAGCTCAAGGTGTAAGCAGATGAGTCCACATACACCTTGGTAATGAAAGCCTCAAGCCTGGATGGGCTCATGGGGAAATGAATGAAGATGGACAGAGAAGACGCCCAAGGGCTGTGCCTGCAGTGGCCCTACACTGGTCATCCTACCTTCTCAATACACCGTCTTCTGGGACCTGACCCTCTCCTGGTCACCTTCTCTCACAGGCCCTTTCTCTGTCTCCTTTGCTGGCCTCTCTCATCGCTTGACCTCTAAATGGCGGCATCCCCAGGGCTCATCCCGCTTCTCTTCTTTTCTTTATCTTCACCCCCTGCCATAGTGCTCCCATCTCATATCATGATTTTAATCAGACTAGGGGTAGATTAAACTGATGATGAAATTTGTTGGATAATTACACTGGGGGTAAAAACGGCATTGGATTATCTTGGGCATCTGAGAAAGTATGGTTGCTTGATTCCGTACACAAATGCCTCTTGGGTTTACACTGCCAATCCAGAACTACCTGTCTTCCAGAATTGGCTACTGGAGCCTCTGCGATTCTGCCCTCAGACGTTTATGTGACATTTCACACTTAACGTGACCCAACGGTGACTGTGAAATTGCCTCCAGAACCGTTCCCCTCACCATCTCCGACATCTCAGTGAATGACAGCCCCAATCTCACAGCCGCCTGGGCCTAAAGCCTGCTTTGAGATGGCAGCCAAGTCTGTCTCCTCTACCTTCAAAATATACCTATAACCTGAGCCCTCCTTACTCCCAGCCCTGCACCACACTGGCCTAAGCCACCGCCATCTCTACCCCAGATTTCTGCAGCGGCCTCCTCAACAGCAAGCTTCCCTGCTTAGAATCTTGCCCCTGGAGTCTACTTTCAAGGTAGTCAGAGTGATCCACCCCAGAGCTAAGTAAGGTCCTGCCCTTCTGGTGCTCAATCCCTTTGGTGCCTCATCTCACACGGAGGAAGAGACCCAGCCACACTCAGTTCAAAAGTCTGGTGTCTTCTATTCTGTAACTTATATCTGCTTTCCCCTCCCCCTCATCTCTATAAGCGGCACTTATTGTAAAGTTCAGACACTTACAATCCAGAAATAGCTTACTGCATATGGAGAGGGACACACAGAGGCCAGCCAGTATTAATACCAATGTACTAAAAGCAGACCAGTATCATGGGTGGAATAATAGATGTCCTAGTCTACTCAAGCTGCCTTAACAAAGGACCACAGACTCAGTGACTTAAACAGCAGACATAATTTGTCACAGTTCTGGAGGCTCGGAAGTCTAAGGTCAGGGTGACACCTTGACTGGGTTCTGGTGAGGGCTCTCTTCCTGGCTTGCAGACGGCAGCCTTCTCACTGCATCCTCACAGGGTGGGGAGAGAGAGAGCTCTGGTATCTCTTCCTCTTTCACAAAGACACCTGTTCCATCAGACCAGGGCTCCACTTATGACCTCATTTAACCTAATTGCCTCTTCAAAGGCTCTGTCTCCAAATACAGTCACATACAGGGGGGTTTAGGTTTCAACATATACATTCGGGGAGACATGATTCAGTCCACAGCAATAGGTTAAAGTGTCTACTTGCATGTTTCTCTCTTACACACTCTGTTACAATCACCAAATGCTTTCAGTTGTGTCCTTTGGGTCTCTTCCTTCCCCCTAGTTTTTTTTTTTTTTTGTTGGTGGTATGCAGGCCTCTCACTGTTGTGGCCTCTCCCATTGTGGAGCACAGGCTCCGGACGCACAGGCTCAGCGGCCATGGCTCACGGGTCTAGCCGCTCCACGGCATGTGGGATCTTCCCGAACCGGGGCACGAACCCGTGTCCCCTGCATCAGCAGGCGGACTCTCAACCAGTGCGCCACCAGGGAAGCCCCCCCGCTAGTTTTTGTCTGAAGGTTTCATTCTGCCCCAACCCTGAATATTCTATTAACCAGCCCAGTCTCCTCCTTCTGCAGACCCCCAGCCCCCTTCAATTGTG
Source organism: Aethalodelphis obliquidens (assembly GCF_003676395.1). Taxonomy (NCBI): domain Eukaryota; kingdom Metazoa; phylum Chordata; class Mammalia; order Artiodactyla; family Delphinidae; genus Aethalodelphis; species Aethalodelphis obliquidens. The sequence goes on from NW_020837973.1 coordinate 9,405,767, forward strand.
TGTCTTCAACTCCCAGGACACAGCAATGAGCAAACAGGAATGCATGTGGATGGTGTTGGCTGGAGAAAGGCTTGCTCTGCATTACCCAGAGAGTGGTGGCCAACAAGCAACAAGAATATCAGGATTTATCCTCTTTAAAATAGTACCTACTGATTACCACATGTGAAATCCTCAAGATAAATCAGAATTAATGAACGTGTAGCTAGTTGACTGCAAAAAACATTGTATCAAACATTTTATCTTTTTAGCCCTTTAATAGCAGCTCTTTTCTCCTTGGGGCAAATGTTTTCTTCACCTTTCAGAAATAATTACACAAGCCCAGTGAATTCCGGAGGAGATAAGTTCAGTGAGGGAAAGGAAAGGTCATGTATGTTTAGATTACTGGCTAGAAGAGGTCTGGGTAAGCCACGTGTTAGGAGAAGTTCAGAAAATCCACCAGCTTTTATAAAATGTTCCCTTTAACTGACTGGCATTGTTACCCCATGAAAGGTGTTAGTGCTACTGAAATCATTCAATCATAGGAAACAGCAACCATGAAGCAACAGGAAACGAATGGCCAATAGCAAACACTTGAAGGATTGTACAAATGAAGTCAAACCTTGGAGACTGAATCTGTTTTCCTATTGCATGTATTAGTTTGCAAGAGCCGCCATAACAAAATACCACAAACTGGGTGGCTTAAAAAATGAGCATTTGTTTTCCCACAGTTCTAGAGGCTGAAAGTCCAGCCAAGGCCAAGGTGTCAGCAGATCTGGCTTCTCCTTCTTCTTCTTTTTAAATTGAGGTAACACTGTTTTATGTAAGTTTATGTATACCTTATAATTTGACTTCTGGTTACACGACAGTATGCTCACCACCAAAAACTATTCAATGCTTCATGAATTTGCAAGGGTATCCTTGCCCAAGGGCCACGCTAATCTCTGTATCCTTCCAGTTTTAGTATCTATGCTGCTGAAGCGAGCACAGGGTTGGTTTCTTCTGAGGCCCCTCTCCTTGGCTTGTAGATAGACGTCTTCTCTCTGCATCCTTACATGGCCTTTCTTCTGGGTCTGTGCATCCCTGGTGTTTCACGTTCCAATTTCCTCTTCTTCTAAGAACACCGATCCTACTGGATTAGAGCCCACCCTAATGACCTCATTTAAACTTAATCACTTCTCAAAGACCCTATGTCCAAATGCAGTCACATTCTGAGATCCTGTGGGGTACGTCCTCAAAGCATGAATCTGGGGGGACACAATTCAGCCCATAACATAGTGCCTAACAAATACTCCAACACTTAGTAATTTGAAACAACAATCATTTATTCTGCTCACAAATCTAATGGCACAGGGCTCAGCAGGGACCGATCATCTCTGCTCCAGGTTGTGTAATGTGGGGAGACTCAGCTGGGGTTGGAGAATCCTGTCTTCAGATGGTTAATGACCACGGCTGACAAGCTGGTGGGGTTGGCTGTGAGCTGGGCACTCAGCGTGGGGTGGGGGTTATGGGCTAGAGATCTCAGTTCCATCAGCAGCAGTAGTCAATGTTCTTAGATGATCAAGAGGTGGCAAATCAAGCCTTCTGCCTGATGTTTCTAACCTTTCTACACCAACACCCAGTGGGGTGACGGGCATGAAGCAGATATTAAACGAATACTGAACTGTTTTTGTTTTTTAATAGACTTTGTTTTTTAGAGAGTTTTAGGTTCATTAGCAAAACTGAGTGGAAGGTACAGAGATGTCCTCTACGACCCCTGCCCCCACCCCTGCATAGCATCTCTGGTTATCAACGTCCCCTCCAGAGTGGCAGCATTTGTTACAAACGTTGAGGCAATGCTGACACATCATAATCACCGAAAGTCCACAGTTTACACCCGGGTTCACTCTGGATGATGTACAACCTATGGGTTTCGACAAATGTATAGTGACATGTACCCACCATTAAACTATCATACCAATTAGTTTCAGAGCCCCCAAAATACTGATCTTTAAATCACCAAAGAAGGTATACTTGATAGGGACACTCAAGAGGGTTGGGCATTGGTACACTACTCTCCCTCCTAGAAAGAAATACCTGATTTGGGGAATGTTATGAGCCAGAGAATCATGTGTCCTTTCAAAAAGCACTCTTTTAAAAGCACCTATTAAAAAGTGGTGGACCTAGAGACTGTCATACAGAGTGAAGTAAGTCAGAAAAAGAAAAACAAATATGGTATATTAACGCATATATGTGGAATCTAGAAAAATGGTATAGATGATCTTATTTGCAAAGCAGAAATAGAGACACAGACGTAGAGGAAAAATGTATGGACACCAAGGGGGGAAAGGAGGAGGGTGGGATGAATTGGGAGATTGGGATTGACATATATACACTACTGATACTATGTATAAAATAGATAACTAATGAGAACTGACTGTATAGCTCAGGGAAAACTCTACTCAATGCTCTGTGGTGACCTAAATGGGAAGGAAATCCAAAAAAGAGGGGAGACAGATATATATATATATATATATATATATATATATATATATATATATACTTTGCTGTACAGTAGAAACTAACACAACACTGTAAAGCAACTATACTCCAATAAAAATTAATTAAAAAAATAAAATAGATAACTAATAAGGACCTACTGTATAGCACAGGGAACTCTACCCAATACTCTTTAATGACCTATATGGGAAAAAAAAATCTAAGAAACAGTGGATGTATGTATATGTATAACTGATTCACTTTGCTGTACACCTGAAGCTAACACAACACTGTAAATCAACTATACTCCAATAAAAAATATATTAAAAAATGAAAAAAAAAGTGGTTCTAATAAGCTTCAAGCCCCCATTGTGGTCTTGGTTTATGGAGGACCAGTAGTGACGACCTGAAGCCAGCACTCCCAGGCACCCACTTTTATGGTATGACTGTTGTGTCTTCCAAGGTGCTAGGAATCAACATTGACTTAGGGCACCCAGGTGGGTGTGACTTAATCTCTTTTTGAATCAGTTAATCGTGATAAAAAGTAGACTTTCATGGGCTTCCCTGGTGGCGCAGTGGTTAAGAATCCACCTGCCAATGAAGGGGACATGGGTTCGAGCCCTGGTCCGGGAAGATCCCACATGCCGTGGAGCAACTAAGCCCGTGCACCACAACTACTGAGCCTGCGCTCTAGAGCCCACGAGCCACAACTACTGAGCCCACGTGCCACAACTATTGAAGCCCACACGCCTAGAGCCTGTGCTCTGCAACAAGAGAAGCCACCACAATGAGAAGCCCACACACCACAATGAAGAGTAGCCCCCGCTCACCACAACCAGAGAAAGCCCGTGTGCAGCAACGAAGAACCAACACAGCCAAAAAATAAATAAATTAAATAAATTTAAAAAAATAAGTAGACTTTCATGAATTTCATGAATAGTGGACTTGCATTTAACACTTATAGAACAATGAACCATGAGTAAATGTAATACTGACAAATTATTACTTTTAAATTTTTAATTGCTATATAGATTTAACTACAACCTTAACTAACAACAATTAATATCCCTGCTACTGTGCCCTCCAAGTACTAATAGATCTTTGCCACAGAACTTTTACTCACAACATAGGAAACTCATGTTAAAACTTGTTGCAATCTAGCATTTTTTTCTCCTCAGATCTTTGTAAGATGAAAGAGTGAAAAATGAAGTCCCTGGAGCCAACCTAGCTCACCTGATTTAATCTTCAATGGCTGGTCTTAAAATCCTCCAAAAATGTGGTTACCTTTACAATTTTCTTCTTTTTTCCACAGTCTCTTAGGAATTTCCCACCCGCTGACCTCCTCATCCACTCCTTGGCTATAAATACCGACTATTTCTTGGATTCAGGATTGCGCTCAGGTCTATATTGGGGTCTCCTTGCCCCTGTTGCAATAATTCCTGAATAAAACCTGGTTTTGCCACTTTAATTGCTGTCCAGCTCTGGTTCTCTTTGACAGGCCCCAGTCTAAAAGTTTTCCTGAACAAGAACAGAGGAAGACCAAAGCTCACAGGTACATCTGTTGTCTGACTCTTGGTACGATCTCACCTATGCTTATTAACCCTCCCACCTGCCGTGTGCATCTGCCCTCTGCCCACCCACCGAATTAGGGAGGAATGCCTTCTATTTGGTGAGCAGTTTTGCAGTTACAGACTTCAGGTACCTGTATCCTCTGAATTTCACAACATTCCTTTGAAAAAGAAATGACTATTCTTGCTAGTATTTCCTTTTGTTGTTCAAGCATGTAGCAGAAGAAAATAATTAAATTGGGCCTAAAAACAACGACTGAAGTATAAAGTGGCCATTGGTATGTACGGATTAAATCAAAAGACACTATCTTAGAATTCGTCTGTAATGGTTAGAATTGGAAAGTCACATAATGGGTAATAAGTTTTTTAGTCTCTGATTCTGTTACCAAATAAAATCTATATTGCTTGTAATACTCCTCTAGTATGCTTTTTTTCCTTTGCAATGTATTCTTATGCATATCATTATTTTTTAATTTTTGGATGACTTGCATTGTCCATCCTTGAATTTTAGGAAATATTGGAAATATTAGGACATTTAAGAACTTTAGGAAATACTGAAAGGTAGGTGCTTCAGAGCATTAGGGAAGAACACAGCTTACACCCTTTGTGCAATGTAAGCTCACAACCACTTTGGGTTTCAAAAGACAGTTTTTGAAGTGGATACACTAGTCTGACAGCCAGAGTGTATTCATTGGAAGAAGGGACAGAAAAAAAAGACTTTTGGAATGCTACACAAAACCTTGGCTTTGTAAACCAAACACAAGCCTGGTTTAGAGAAGTTACTGAGAGCCACGGAACCGGGAGGAACACAAGTTGACATCATGCCAGGAAGAGACCAGAACTCTCTCTGGACAGGAAAAAGAGTTCTAGAAAAGACTAGAGGAGAAAACCAGTAGGATATGGAGGCTAGTGTGAGGTGCTAGACCATACTTTCTGCCCCTTAGGTTTAGGGACCCAAAAAGAGGGGGATTTTCCCCTCTGCCCTCCAGGGAGTAGTAGGCTGGTGGCCATTCTCCAAGGACTGGGTATGACAGCAGTAGAACTGGTGCCTTTGAGCAGGGGGGCCTGAGATAAAGCTCCGTCCTCTTGATCCATCCCTCCCCTCCCCTCCCCTCCCAGCCTGGGTCCTCAGTACTTCCTATGAGCCCTGGGCTCTCTCCTGCTGCCCACAGGAATGAAGAAGGTAGTTGGGAACTGAAAGCCGGGGTGTATTTCTGGGAGTGGGAGGGGAGGCAGACCTGTACATATATGTTAAACACAACGTGGTTTTAAAAATCTTTACGAATACACACCATGATGTAAGTATTAATAAGAGAGCATAGGTGGATGCCGATAAATAATGTGATGCCACATTATACAGTCAGAGGTAATATTACAAATCAGAGGGGCCAAAGGTGCTGGAAAAATAAGGGCCTTTCCAAAAACTGATATTAATATGAAAAATAAAATAAAATTAAATCCCTACTTCATGCCATACACAACAGGTTCAAGATCCATTAGAGAACAAATCTGAAGAATTAAATCTTAAATATTTTAATAAGAAAATAAAGGAGACTGATACTATGAACTTAGCTGAGGGGAGGATTTCTTAGACATAGGAAGAACAAAATTTGAATACATTAAAATTTAAAAGCAAAAAAATAAAAACCCATTAAGAGACATGTCATAAGTTGGAAGAATATATTAGAATCAAGATAACATCAAGAATGTATAAATATCTCCTATTTTTATTAATAATGGCTTTCCTTTATTGAACACCAAGCCCATTTAAGTACTGTACGTGTTGTCATTTATTAAGAACATACAACTCTAACAAGGTAGATAATTATATTAGTCTCATTTTAAAGATTAAGATAAACCACAGGTAATCAAGATTAAATTTGTACAAGAGCGCACAATTAGAGGTGTGGGATCTACACGCAGGTAATAGTCTCATCTAAAAAATACCTTCAGGTGCTGGTTCCAGCACCCTCACTCTTAATCCAATAGTAAAATGGGAAAGTGTGTGAACAGGCATTTCTCAGACAACTAACGACTCTGAAGATGCTAAACTTCAGGGATAACTGAGGAAATGCAAATTGAAACAACAGACCCATCAAATTGGCAAAGATCTAAAAGGCTGACAATACCAAGAGTTGGTACATATGGGGTGAAACAGGAACTGTTGTTAACTGATAGTGAGAACGTCAACTGGCACGACCATTTCAGACGACAATGAAAGGTAGCTCTTAAATTTGAAGATGCACATTCCTCTGGTCCAACAATTTCAAAGGACACACATACAAAGACAGTCTTTACTTGCTAAATGTTCACCAAGAAGAGTGTGGAAACCATCTAAATATCTACCAATCAGAGAACGGATAAATACATTGCAGTCTATGCATGCCACGGGATACGACAAAGCAGAAAAATGCATGAAGTATGTATACATATATTTATGTGGATAAATCTCAACAAGGTTGAGTCACAAAAGCAAGGTTTAGGTGGATCTATAAATCCATATCTATATCTATGTAGTATGATGCTGTTATGGTTAATTTTGTGTCAACAGGGTACTCAGATATTCAGCTAAACATTATCCCAGATGTTTCTGTGAAGGTATTTTTTAGATGAGACTAACTTTCAATTCAGCAGACTTTGAGCAAAGCAGATTGCTCTCCATAATCTGGGTGGGCCTCATCAAATCAGCTGAAGGTCTGAAAAGAAAAAGATTGACTTTCTGGGAAGGAGAGGGAATTCTGCCAGCAGACTGCCTTTGGACTCAAATCACAACTCTTCCCTGGGTCTTCAGCCTGATGACCTACCCTGCAGAATTTGGATTTGCCCACACTTCACAATTACATGAGCCAATTCCTGAAATAAATCTCTCTTTATCTATACATCCTGTTGGCTCTGTTTCTTTGGAGAAGCCTGACTTATAGAGATGATGATATAAATGTCACAAACGCACAGAACAGTTTATGGACACACATATGTGAATGACATTCCTAGGTCTGTACGGTAATGTCCTGCTTATTTCTCAGTGTAATAAACAGTGGGCCATACACAACCTTCATGGCACTGCGGAGGATGGTTTAAAATTCCCATTAACATGCAAGAAGTGCTGGGGGACAGACAATTCCGAGAGTTGCTTTTCAAGTGAGTTTTATTTTTCAGGAAAGTGAATATGCCTCATTTTCCAGCATGAGACTAAGATGACTGGATTTTCCTCAACTATAATTTAAATCATTGGACCAGTTCTAAAAAGTGTACTGAAGTGTTATATCAGAATAAAAACTTCACATCAATCAATTGATACAGTCAGTGCAAATTACCCATTTTCCTGGGCTGTCGTTTTTATTTATTTTTTTTATTTTGTAACAGAAAATAATTTATCTGCCAATGTGTATTATACTTTACAATGTGTTTTTTCATTATGAATTAGAGAAAAATATGCTGTGATGGTTTCTGGACCATGTCAGACATCATTCAGATAGGACACAAATAATTCAATGCATTCTAAGTTATTATGTTACTGTAGGCAGATTCATGGCTGCAGGTCATTTCTCTTTTTGCATGAAACATTATGCCAATATTTCAAGGTGATGTGGCATGGGAACCACCTGCTGCATATTTAAAGCCCTATGAGATCAGAATTCCAAAAGAAACACAAATACTAAGTGACACTAATATATTAAAAATCATCTACAGTCATATTCTTGTTTTTGTATAGAAACAGCTCATAAAATGTTTTCTAGTGTGCCTTCAAGAAATTTCTTTAAAGATGACTCAGAAAAAACAATTGCTAATTAATTTTAACACCATGTCAATTTTGCTAATAAAATTCTAATTAAAATCCTTGTGATGTAAATCAGTCCTTCTTTGTGTGTGTATGTGTGTTATTATACAGGCTGTCAGCCATCAGATACTTATTAAGTTTACATGAACCTATAGAATGGGCTTGGCTGTATACAGATCTTTTGACATATCTAGTTCTGCCTGCCATAAGCATTGGGCAAATTAATGGTGATAGTCTAATATTTAAGGTACCATGGAGGTAGGCTAATTGATGCTCATTAGGAAAATGAAATATCCTGGGAGCAAGAAGGGACTGAGGGGTAAGAACTAGCTTTTTTAAAAAGAGTCAGAAACAGTGGATAGGGCAATTTGGACATTATCATATTTCAGGCTGATTATACGCGATTGTATAATGAAAAATATATAAATCTACAGCAACTTCTATGCTGTAAGATATAAGTGTTCCTTTGTGGGGGGATGTTCTGGACATTGTAACTTCAGACGCTGCTAAATGTGGAAACCTCAGCAAAGCAAGTATGTCCATTTCGGTCCCTACTACTTGCCTGGCCCTGTGCTAGGTTCTGGGAACACCACTAAATAAGACACAGACACGGCTTTAAAGCAGGATGCTTGCCTGGCAGGGACAGAAGCAGTAAGCCGGAAAGTGTAGTACAGAGTGTGTTGGGCTACAAGGGGCACCTCATCCAGGCTGAGAATCAAGGAGCGCTTCCTGGAAGAGATGGCTTTTGAGCACAGTTCTAAATGTCACGGTTGTTGACAAAGAGGGGGCAGGAAGGCATTTCACATAGAGAAGCAGCGTTGCCTAAAGACTCCTAAATGAGAGACAGCAGGTTCACTGAGGGGATTGATATCTATCGTCTGTGGGTGTAGTTTAGCACTGCAGTAGAGGGGTGTTAATAAAAGAGAAGGTTGCAACGAGAAACAGGAATAAGATCATGACTGAGCTTGTTGCCCATCAAACAGGATTTTATGTTGAAAATTCTCCTCTTCTATTTGTAAATGAATTTGCAAGGCAGCAATGGCTCTTGTGTGGTAGAGAAGTAACAGGCTCCCAAGTTGCCACCCTCATCGTGTAGGAAGAGAATAGATGGGAAAAGGGCCTGACACCTCCAAAGAGCAAACACTTATTTCGATGATCAGGTAGCGAAGTGGATGGCGAAGTGTTTATCTTTACATCCACAACAGCAATCAGCTCAAGACGTCATCTTGTCATGGGTCCCAGGAGACACGGAGGGCTAATTAGGATAACGAAAACCTCCCTGCTTCTCCACTACGTGTGTGCAATTAGTCAAACCATCTATGCCTAAAAAAGTGAACTCTGGGAAACCACACATGGCACATATTTGCTTTATGAATCTGACAAGTCTATAATTAGGATTTCGCCACTTCTAAATTCCACTGAGGTTCCAAGAAAATGTTGAAACCTAATAAAAGCAGAGGCACACACGAAGGCACTAAATCTTCTCTACGTTTATGGAAACACCTGGGTTCGAATCCTCATTTCCTAATAGACCAGCCTGATATACGTGTGCTCTGGAAAAGCTCATCTCAATATGGGCCTCTTCTCCATGAGGGACCAGAGTTCTTAGTGATTTCTCCTTCCCGCTGTCAGCATCTGCAATTCCCAGGCTGCCTTGACTACTGGATTCCTAAGTGATGAGAAGCCAGGGATGTAAATGAACCTTTATGTTCAGCCTTCTTCCAAGAGACATAAATAATTCAAGTGAGACAGAAAGAATGTTTCTTTTGTGTAAAAAACAAATAATTTTCACTTGTACATACAGTTTTTTAATACTACAAAAAGGTGGACCCTCCAGGGAGTATCAGATAAATTAGTCCAACTGAAGAAGAACAAGCCAGAAAGTTTGCAAACTAAAATCTGCGGTGGGGTCAGTGTGGCGATCCTGGAAGGAGCAGGCTGTGTTAGGACTCAGGATGCTGGACTCCACTCCCCTTTTGTTATTTCACTAGATGAAAAGCACCCGAATCCAAATCGTGTGACAGACCTGAGAGCCATACCGGGCAGAGCAGAAGCTTCTTGGTGTCTCATGGCCCACCTCTAATCTCAGCCACTGCTGCCGGGGACTTTTAGGGGTCCCAACTTTGGCCAGCGCTAAAGAAGAGAGATCTCCAAACTGGTCTGAATCGCCAGATTGCTTGGTGAAAGCAGGGCGCTCGGGGGGAAGAAGGAGGACAAGTCCAGCTGAGGTACCAGCAGGAGGTGAGCCGTGGGCCTGTGCGGTAATGAGATGCTGAGATGCTGGCCTGAAGGTGGTCAGGAGTCACCTTGGCTGGAGCATCCATCTGGAATTCTAAGAATCCTGCTGTTTCCCAAGCAGCTGAGCCATCAGCTGACCTCACTTCCGCTGGGACACAGTGCCCAGACCACTACTGGTTTCGCCACTTTTTTCCTGTAACCTTTGCTAAGAAATACATTTTGCTTGGCAGCCAGAGCTTATGTACATGTACACAAGTACATATGCATATTTTTATTTATTATTCACTGGGTATATAAATGAACAAAAAGGTCAGAAACTTTATTCCTACTATACATGATGAAATCTGACCTCTTCCATTCTGTCATATTCTCTCTTTCTCTCTGACTCTTGTTTCACAAAATTGATTTCAAAACCCTTACCTATCAGTTGCAACCTGTAGCTTAAAAATCATTAGTCTAGACCAGTCTTCCTAGGAGCTTGAAGATACCATCCGTGCTCTCTGTGCCTTGCTTTTATTACTTGGTAAAAGTAAGAAATAATGAAGAGGAGATGATCCGATGATAGAAGTCCTTCCTGTCTTTCAAAGAATTTTACGTGTCGATGTCAGATTCATAATAAAGTATCAGATTATACAGTCCATATTCCATTAATTTTAGTAGTTAACAGAAGACACAGTTTAAATGGAAAAATTATATGTTGTGTTATATTTTTTCCATAAAATACATTTGCTAAGATGTTGTATATCCTTTCAGCAATATCATACTTTTAGATTCAGAATTAGGATATAAAGTCATAAAATAGTTGCAAAGATATAGCTTTAATTTAATTTCTTTATCTCTGATATATTCTAGGCTTTTAAAAAAAATCATCAGTTCTGCTTCTTACACCATTCTTCTTGCTCTGTTGCCCTAAAAGTGACCACGTGCCTTTATAGTTAACGGTCCCCTCCGTCTAGGTGGAGACAGCCTGCCAGTCTCAGCCCGGGTGCTCCCCCTTGCCTGGAAGCCTCCCTGACCTGACCTCCTCCTTGGCCGTGTCCCCACATCACTGTCTGCACACCTCTAGTCTCATCAGATCCTGGGGTTGTCATCTGTTTACGTGGCTCTGAGTGCCTGAAGAATGGAACCTGTGTTATTCTTAGCATCCCGAGCACCTCACACAGTACCTGACACAAAGCAGGGGACCATCAGACGTCCACGATAGGAATAAAATACATCCTGTCTTTTACATTTTCACTCAGATGCTCCTAGGTGCCCATATCCTGACCTCAGGCTCTGATGCCATTTCTCAAAGGGAGAGCAACTACTTAGCAGCACAACGAAAACATTCACATTCTAATGCATATGGCATCTGGCATCTTCTTTATCAGACTGAATTTGGTCAAAAGAACACCAGTTGAGCACTGGGAAAGTTATTCATAGTGTCCGCTCACAAGAGAGCAACCCCTTACTCTCCAAACAGTGCATGATGAGGACAGACTCATTCTCCTACAGATCAAGTTCTGAGGTGCTCTTCTGTATTAATCAGAATCCTCTGGTTGCAAGTGACAACACCACAAGAGGAAAAAAACAACACGCAAGCAAACAACAACAGTGGCTTCCCAGGCCAGGGGACTTTATCGTCGGGCTCCAGTAACCTCCAAAAGAGCAGGCTCAAAAAGAGCCTCACGGTCCCTCTTGCTCAGGTCCCCGTCGCTGCTTCTCTCCAAATGCAGTCCCTCATCGCTTCTAAGGACTCCCCTCTTCCATCTCTTCACTCTTCACCACCAGGGGTAAACACACATCACCCTTTCTGGTCCCAAGTCCAGAATTTCCAGGGAAGGGCTGCCATGGCTCCCCCCGGGTGAGGTACTGAATCGTGGGTCGTCACTGTCAGCAGGAGGGAGGCCCTGATTGGTCGCCACTGGAAAAAGTCATCATCCTTCCGCAGCCTCAGAAAACGGCCGCTCCCCTGGCAACCACGTGGATGGAGCACAGAGACACACCTTTTGCAGAAGAGAGGGAGCTATTATTCTGGACACAGAAACTGATGAGTGTCTACTGCACACTCCTAGAGTGTATCTCCATTTTCACATGGTTTTACAATATTCATTTGTAGCACTTTCCCCTACTCGTGAGCAAAGATCCACTCACTTACTGCCTAAGTCTCTTTAAGTAATTTAAATTTGCATCTCATCCCTTAAACTCGATTTTAAGCTATATGAGAACAAAAGTAGCTTTTTAATTTTGTTTAGAACTGCCTATGAGGTATCTAACAGGATGTTCTGGCCCAAGAAGAGCTCCACTAACCACACATGACTGTGTCTTTCTTCTCAGCACTTTGGATTTGCTGCTCACGTATTCAATGATAGTGCATTCCACACCCACCTTCAGTTTCAACAATAAAGATGATGACTTGTCTTGGACCATTTCTACTTCCACCATGTCTTTATTCCTTCAAATAATCACTTTTATTTTGAGAGTTACATCTTATCCATCCATCCATGACCTCATACGAATAAATATCCCTAATTTCATGATGTCAGATGAACAAATGATCCTGAATGCAACCGGAATTGACCTTCAGAGAGGACTTTTTAAAAACTATAAAAGGATCATATAAAAGGATACGTTCCATTGAGAACATCTGTTTTACCCAACATTGGTCTTTCTACGTAATCTCTGACGTCATCCCTCAGGCTCAGATCCCTCTTCCACATGAAAAGAGATAAATGAAAATCTGAGTCTTTTTAAAAGTCTCTTATGAGTTTAACAAAAAGTAACCTCAGTTGTTACTTTAACTTAATAAAGTAAAGTAGGATACGCTGGGCCCCAAATATGGGACGTGTGGTGGCAGCTGGTTTTGTGTGGTTTAACAGTGCTGTCGATTTGAGCAGAGTCCCAGGGAATTAACATTTCGCCTACCTTAGGGTCCTGACAGACAAAGTTAAGCTACTGGAGAGAGAGAAGTTGGATACTTAGCAGAGAAGCTAAGACAGAGGCATCAAGTATGAGCCATCTTCAGGGAATGACGTGTTTAATGGCTGGTGTCAGGTTCTTCTCTGACATCACGGGGTCGTTGCTTCTGACCCAGGTTCCCTCCAAGTGGGATTCCTCCACGCCGTGTGTGATGTCAACTGAAGGCAAATGGCTTCTTCCCACAAATCTGTTTCCTCTCTGGACTTCCCTTTCTCAATTCTTCTTCAGCAATACCAGGTTTTCCCATTATCCTAGGCTAGAAATTCTGGAGTAAATGTCAATTGCCCTCTCCCTGTTTACGTTCAGTCTCCAAATACCATCATGATTTCCTCCATGGGTTTCTCCTATTCATTGGTCCCTGTTTGATCCCTTTCCTGTGGGTGAACCTAATCATCCCCTGAGTTCCCCGTGCCAGTGCCCACCACTTCCAATCCATTACACAATTACTTCCAGATTAGTCTTCCGAAAATACAGCGTTGCGCATGCCAATTACCTGCTCAAAGCCCTCAATGCTTTCCCATGACCTTTAGGAAAACAAAGAAAAAAATCTGGTCCTCTACTACCTGGCTCCGACCTACTCCAGGTGAATCTCTTGAATTCCCTTGTGGCTCCTGTCAAACTAGTCTATTCATTTTTCTCCAAACATGTCTCTAGTTTTACAACTTGTTAGTTCCCCAAACCTCCCAAATACCTGGTAACTTGCAACAAAAATTATTTGAATGCCTGGCACAGAATAAGCAGTTGATGAGTGTCTGTGGAATCAATGACAACATTTGTATGTAATACATAGACAAAACTTTTTTCTGTTGATTGGCAAAATTTTACCTTAAATCGATGTTTCTTCTTCAGGATTTCATTACAATTTTTACTTGATATACCAACCAGATATATAAAATGTTCCTAAATTACAAAAAAATGCACACCCTTGACCCATCCACTTCCCCCTTCTCCCCACCGACTCTGCTCCTCCTTTTGAGTTTCCATCGGTCGTTATGGCAGTTATGTATCTATCCAGTAGTTGTCAAAACTAGAACCTCAGAATTGTCCTCAGTTCCAACTTCTCCTACTCACCATGTAAGAGTTACCTGCATTGCAATATAACAACAAAACAACAATAGCAAAACCTTACATTTATTGAGGGTTTACTAAATGTTATGGGTTCAGCTGTATCCCCCCAAATTCATCTGTTGAAGTCCTAACCCCCAGTACTTCAGAATGCGTCTTTATTAGGCACAATTAGTAAATCTGAGGTCATCCTGCAGTAAGGCAGATGGAGTCCACCTAATCTGGTATGATTGGCTAGAATCCTCGTAACTAGGGGCCATTTGGGCACAGACGTGCACACAGGGAGAACACCACGTGCAGTTTGGAGTTTCCTAAAGCTACTAGAGGATCCTCCCTTAGCGCCTTCAGAAGGACCATGACTTTGCCAACACCCTGATCTCAGACTTCCAGCTTCCAGAACTGGGAGACAGTCAATTTCTATCGTGGAAGCCCCTGAGTTTGTGGCACTTTGCTATGGCAGCCCTAGTAAACTAATACGCTGAGTTCCAGCCAATGTGCTGGGAAGTTTTGCAGACTGACAGTTATTTAATGCCCATAGTAGCCAGGGGGTCATCTACAGTTAGGGGTTCACACCACCATTACCCCATTTTACAGCTAGAAACAAATGCTTAGAAAAATTAAGTCCTGGGGCCATCTCCTGGATATAAATAGCTGAGCAAACCAAAGCATCTGTGATTCCAAAACTCAAGCTCATATCCACTCTACTCCTGGCCCCGGAGGACCTCTTCTGACACCTTCCCAGGCTGGGACAAGGTCACACAGGTGGCACTCACACAGCTTCAGTTCTCTACACTATAGAGTTTCCACTTAAGATATTCCTTCAGGTGCTGCATGTAAATAGAAACTTGAATAAAATAATTCATTTTATTTTAGACAAGCCCACATTCACCGAAAGGTCCCAAAGGCAACTTTATCTTTATCTAATTTATCAGATGTATTATTTAAAATAAAATGAATCATAAAGAAATCAAACATGATGGCTGCATATTTTTTACTGTTTCTTTTATGAGGCAAACATGCTATTGCTAAAAGAAATTAAAATGGTAGCATCACGCTGTGCACAAGTAAGGAAAATTAAATTCTGAACACATTTCAAAATTTATATTTGGTCTTAATATGCAGTGTGTGAATGAATGAAAAAGCAACCAACAACCCAAACATTTGCTCGCTATTTCAAAGAGAGGAATGATGTAAACTACTAAATAGAGAACATAAGTGTGTTTTCTTTAAGCATTAAACACTACTCAAAGAAATGTGTAGTTTGTTTTGTTTTTTGTTTTTTTTTTGTTTGTTTTAAATATCCCAGGGGAGAGTTGTGAGTTTTTCTGTAAAATTCTCTTTGAGGGAAAGCAGTCCTCAAACCAGCACAGACCACGGCTAATCTAGAGAGGCAGTTCTCAAAATCCGGTCCAGGAACCTCATTCTGGGACTCTATAAGACTACTGTCAGATTGCTACTAAGATTATATTTGTACTTTCAACTTTGTTGACATTTTCACTGAAGCTGCAGAAGCAACGGTGGGTAAAATTCCTTGTACCTTCCTTTGCAGCATTCCAGCCAGTGACATCAAACTGTTCTTGTAGCCGTTATATTCTTCGTTGTCACATAGTCGCGGTAAAAAAAAAAAGCCAGTTCCAATTAAGACTGTCCTTGACATAGCAGTAAAAATTGATTAATTTTATTAAATCTTGACCCTTGATTGCACTTCTGTTTAATATTCTGGGTGATAAAGTGGAAAATACAGATAAGGCTCTTCTGCTTTAAAATGGTTTTCTCCTGGAGAAACAGATTTGTGTGTTGAGTTGTGAAATGAATTGGCTGCTCTTTGCGGGGACACTAATTTTACATGGAAGAAAGACTGACAGACAAGCTACAGCTACTCAGTCTTGGGTATGTGCAGGCATTTTCTTATGGACCACAATGACAAGGAGCTTCCCTCTTCAAGGAAAGTTACTGACAGTACTCAAAGGTTCATGGAAACATTAGAATGTGGGAAAATCTGGACCAGCCACCTTGAATTTAAACATTTCCCAGTACTTAAAGACATTCTCATGAGATTGTTGGTAATACTAATGAATACAACTTGAAAAAAATATATCATTTAATAAAATGTATCAAAATTTAGAATACCTTCATAATCAGCAACATATGCCAACATCATCATGGGCAAGAGATCCATTCAACACATTCATGATCCATTCAAGATAGAGCAATGGATTTTAAGTAACACAGTCCAAAAAGTTCATTGCTATATTTGAAAATTCCTTATTTCTCCTAACCTTTAAGGGACTATAACTTATAGAGTTTTGGTGTAGTATCAAAGAATATCCACAATTATCTAAAAAGCTACGAAAATAATCCTTCCTTTTCCAATTACATATCTATGTGAGGCCAGATTTTCTTCCCATATTTCAAACAAAATATATCACAACAGACTAAACAAAGAAGCAGGCATGAGACCATAGCTGCCTTCTATTAAGCCAGACAGTAGAATATATAAAATAGATAATAAGGACCTACTGTAGAGCACAGGGAACTCTACTCAACACTGCAATAACCTATATGGGAAAAGAAGCTGAAAAAGAATAGGTACAGGTATATGTATAACTGAATCACTTTGCTGTAAACCTGAAACTAACACAACATTGTAAATCAACAACACTCCAATATAAAATTTTAAAAGCCAATAGACTGAATTTTGGGGGCTCATAATATTACCCCAATTTGGCTTCTTCCTCTTTGGTCAGGGAGGCCCCTTCATAACCCCTAGAAAACTTCACAGGGAATTATTTGAAACTCAAGGATGGAATGCTTCTGAAAGACTCACATAAACTGTAAAACCCTAGACAACTAGTCATTGCTTCATTAAATTATTATAAGAATACCAGCAAAAAAGAAAAAAAAAAGCCAGAAAGTAGAGAGATTTTCAAAACTAAAAGCCTTCAAGATGGCAGAGGAGTAAGACGTGGCGATCACGTTCCTCCCCACAAATACATCAAAAATACATCTACATGTGGAACAGCTCTGACAGAACACCTACTGAATGCTGGAAGAAGACCTCAGACTGCCCAAAAGGCAAGAAACTCCCCACATACCTGGCCATGTGGCTGACAGGGTCTTGGTACTCTGGCCAGGTGTCAGGCCTGAGTCTCTGAGGTGGGAGAGCCGAGTTCAGGACATTGGACCACCAGAGACCTCCCGGCCCCATGTAATATCAACAGGCGAGAGCTCTCCCAGAGATCTCTGTCTCAACGCTAAGACCCAGCTCCACTCAATGACCAGCAAGTGACAGTGCTGGACATCCCATGCCAAACAACTAGCAAGACAGCAACAGCAACACAACCCCACACATTAGTAGAGAGGCTGCCTAAAATCATACTAAGTTCACAGACATCCCAAAACACACCACCGCATGTGGTCCTGCCCACCAGAAAGACAAGATCCAGCCTCATTAACCAGAACACAGGCACCAGTCCCCTCCACAGGAAGCCTACACAACCCATTGAACCAACCTTAGCCACTGGGGGCAGACACCAAAAACAACAGGAAGTATGAAGCTGCAGCCTGTGAAAAGAAGATCCCAAACACAGTAAGTTAAGAAAAATGAGAAGACAGAGAAATACGCAGCAGATGAAGGAGCAATGTAAAAACCCACCAGACCAAACAAATGAAGAGAAAATAGGCAGTCTACCTGAAAAAGAACTCAGAGTAATGATAGGAAAGATGATCCAAAATCTTGGAAACAGAATGGAGAAAACACAAGAAACGTTTAACAAGGACCTAGAAGAACTAAAGAGCAAACAAACAATGATGAAAAACACAGTAAGTGAAATTAAAAATACTCTAGAAGGAATCAATAGCAGTATAACTGAGGCACAAAACTGGATAAGTGACCTGGAAGATAAAATAGTGGAACTAACTACCACAGAGCAGAAAAGAGAAAAAAGAATAAAAATAATTGAGGACAGTCTCAGAGACCTCTGGGACAACATTATATGCACCAACGTTCGAATTATAGGGGTCCCAGAAGAAGAAGAGAAAAAGAAAGTGTATGAGAAAGTATTTGAAGAGATTATAGTTGAAAACTTCCCTAACATGGGAAATGAAATAGTCAATCAAGTTCAGAAAGTGCAGAGTCTCATACAGGATAAATCCAAGGAAAAACACACCAAGACACATATTAAACTATCAAAAATTAAATACAAAGAAAAAATATTAAAAGCAGCAAGGGAAAAGGAACAAATAACATACAAGGGAATCCCCATAAGATTAACAGCTGATCTTTCAGCAGAAACTCTGCAAGCCAGAAGGAAGTGGTGGGACATATTTAAAGTGATGAAAGGGAAAAACCTACAACCAAGATTACTCGACCCAGCAAGGGTCTCATTCAGATTCGATGGAGAAATTAAAACCCTTACAGATAAGCAAAAGCTAAGAGAATTCAGCATCCCCAAACCAGCTTTACAACAAATGCTAAAGGAACTCCTCTAGGCAGCAAACACAAGAGAAGGAAAAGACCTACAAAAATAAACCCAAAAGAATTAAGAAAATGGTAATAGGAACATACATATCGATAATCACCTTAAATGTAAATGGATTAAATGCTCCAACCAAAAGACATACACTGGCTGAAAGCATACAAAAACAAGACCCATCTATATGCTGTCTACAAGAGACCCACTTCAGACCTAGGGACACATACAGACTGAAAGGGAGGGGATGGAATAACATATTCCATGCAAATCGAAATCAAAAGAAAGCTGGAGTATTTCTCCGTAATGATCAAGGGATCCATCTAAGAAGAAAATATAACAATTGTAAATATTTAGGCACCCAACATAGGAGCACCTCAATACATAAGGCAAATGCTAACAGCCATAAAAGGGGAAATCAACAGCAACACAGTAATAGTAGGGGACTTTAACACCCCACTTTCACAAATGGACAGATCATCCAAAATGAAAATAAATAAGGAAACACAAGCTTTAAATGATACATTAAACAAGATGGACTTAATTGATATTTATAGTATATTCCATCCAAAAACAACAGAATACACTTTCTTCTCAAGTGCTCATGGAACATTCTCCAGGACAGACCATATCCTGGGTCACAAATCAAGCCTTGGTAAATTTAAGAAAACTAAAATCGTATCAAGTATCTTTTCTGACCACAACGCTGTGAGACTAGGTATCAATTACAGGAAAAAAAACTGTAAAAAATACAAACACATGGAGGCTAAATAATATGCTATTAAATAACCAAGAGATCACTGATGAAATCAAAGAGGAAATCAAGAGATACATACAAACAAATGACAATGAAAACACGATGACCCAAAACCTATGGGATGCAGCAAAAGCAGTTCTAAGAGAGAAGTTTATAGAAATACAATCCTACCACAAGAAACAAGAAAAAGCTCAAATAAACAACCTAACCTTACACCTAAAGCAATTAGAGAAAGCAGAGCAAAAAACCCCCAAAGTTAGCAGAAGGAAAGAAATCATAAAGATCAGAACAGAAATAAATTAAAGAGAAATAAAGGTCAATAGCAAAGATCAATAAAACCAAAAGCTGGTTCTTTGAGAAGATAAACAAAATTGATAAACCATTAGCCAGACTCATCAAGAAAAAAAGGGAGATGACTCAAATCAATAGAATTAGAAATGAAAAAGGAGAAGTAGCAACTGACACTGCAGAAATACAAAGGATCATGAGAGACTACTACAGGCAACTATATGCCAATAAAATGGACAACCTGGAAGAAACGGACAGATCCTTAGAAAAGCACAACCTTCTGAGACTGAAACAGGAAGAAATAGAAAATATAAACATACCAATCAGAAGCACTGAAATTGAGAGTATGATTAAAAATCTTCCAACAAACAGAAGCTGAGGACCAGATGGTTTCATAGGTGAATTCTATCAAACATTTAGAGAAGAGCTAGCACCTATCCTTCTCAAACCCTTCCAAAATATAGCAGAGGGAGGAACACTCCCAATTCCTTCTACGAGGCCACCATCACCCTGATACCAAAAGCAGACAAAGATGTCACAAAAAAAGAAAACTACAGGCCAATATCACTGATGAACATAGATGCAAAAATCCTCAACAAAATACTAGCAAACAGAATCCAGCAGCACATTAAAAGGATCATACACCATGATCAAGTGGGGTTTATCCCAGGAATGCAAGGGATATTCAATATACACAAATTCTTCAATATACACAAATCTTCAAATATACACAAATTCTTCAATATACACAAATCAATCAATGTGATGTACCATATTAACAAATTGAATGAGAAAAACCATATGATAATCTCAATAGATGCAGAAAAAGCTTTCGACAAAATTCAACACCCATTTATGATAAAAACCCTGCAGAAAGTAGGCATAGAGGGAACTTACCTCAACATAATAAAGGCCATATATGACAAATCACAGCCAACATCATTGTCAATGGTGAAAAACTGAATCCATTTCCACTAAGATCAGGAACAAGACAAGGTTGCCCACTCTCACCAGTATTATTCAACATAGTTTTGGAAGGTTTAACCACAGCAATCAGAGAAGAAAAAGAAATAAAAGGAATCCAAATCAGAAAAGAAGAAGTAAAACCGTCACTGTTTGCAGATGACATGATACTATACATAGAGAATCCTAAAGATGCTAGCAGAAAACTACTAGAGCTAATCAAAGAATTTGGTAAAGTGTCAGGATACAATAGTAATGCACAGAAATCTCCTGCATTCCTATACACTAATGATGAAAAACCTGAAAGAGAAATTAAGGAAACATTTACCATGGTGACAAAAAGAATAAAATACCTAGGAATAAACCTACCTAAGGAGATAAAAGACCTATATGCAGAAAACTATAAGACACTGATGAAAGATATCAAAGATGATAGAAACAGATGGAGAGATATACCATGTTCTTGGATTGGAAGAATCAACATTGTGAAAATGACTATACTACCCAAAGCAATCTGCAGATTCAATGCAATCCCTTTGAAACTACCAATGGCATTTTCCACAGAACTAGAACAAAAAATTGAACAATCTGTATGGAAACAAAAAAGACCCCGAAGAGCTAAAGCAATCTTGAGAAAGAAAAATGCAGCTGGAGGAATCAGGCTCCCTGACTTCAGACTATACTACAAAGCTACAGTAATCAAGACAGTACGGTACTGGCACAAAAACAGAAAGATAGATCGATGGAACAGGATAGAAAGCCCAGAGATAAACCCATGCACATATGGTCACCTTATCTTTGATAAAGGAGGCAAGAATATACAATGGAGAAAAGACAGCCTCTTCAATAAGCGGTGCTGGGAAAACTGGACAGCTACATGTAAAAGAATGAAATTAGAACACTCCCTAACACCATACACAAAAATAAACTCAAAATGGATTAAAGACCTAAATGTAAGGCCAGACACTATCAAACTCTTAGAGGAAAACATAGGCAGAACACTGTATGACATAAATCACAGCAAGATCCTTTTTGACCCACCTCCTAGAGAAATGGAAATAAAAACAAAAATAAACAAATGGGACCTAATGAAACTTAAAAGCTTTTGCACAGCAAAGGAAACCATAAAAAAGATGAAAAGACAACCCTCAGAATGGGAGAATATATTTGCAAATGAAACAAGAGACAAAGGATTAACCTCCAAAACATAAAAGCAGCTCGTGCAGCTCAGTATCAAAAAAACAAACAACTCAATCCAAAAAATGGGCAGAAGACCTAAATAGACATTTCTCCAAAGAAGATACACAGATTGGCAACAAACACATGAAAGGATGCTCAACATCATTATTCATTAGAGAAATGCAAATCAAAACTACAATGAGATATCACCTCACACTTGTCAGAATGGCCATCATCAAAAAATCTACAAAAAATAAATGCTGGAGAGGGTGTGGAGTAAAGGGAACCCTCTTGCACTGTTGGTGGGAATGTAAATTGATACAGCCACTATGGAGAACAGTATGGAGGTTCCTTAAAAAACTACAAATAGAACTACTATATGACCCAGCAATCCCACTACTGGGCATATACCCTGAGAAAACCATAATTCAAAAAGAGTCATGTACCACAATGTTCACTGCAGCTCTATTTACAAAAGCCAGGACATGGAAGCAACCTAAGTGTCCATTGACAGATGAATGGATAAAGAAGATGTGGCACATATATACAATGGAATATTACTCAGCCATAAAAAGAAACGAAACTGAGTTATTTGTAGTGAGGTGGATGGATCTAGAGTCTGTCATACAGAGTGAAGTTAAGTCAGAAAGAGAAAAAGAAATACCATATGCTAACACACATATATGGAATCTAAAAAAAAAAAAAAATGTTCCTGAAGAACCTAGGGGCAGGAGAGGAATAAGGATGCAAATGTAGAGAATGGACTTGAGGACATGGGGAGGGGGACTGGTAAGCTGGGACGAAGTGAGAGAGCGGCATTGACATATAAACACTACCAAATGTAAAACAGATGGCTAGTGGGAAGCAGCTGCATAGCACAGGGAGATCAGCTCGGTGCTTTGTGTCCACCTAGAGGGGTGGGATAGGGAGGGTGGGACGGAGGCTCAAGAGAGAGGGGATATGGGGATATATGTATACTTACAGCTGATTCACTTTGTTATACAGCAGAAACTAACACAATGATGTAAAGCAAGTATACTCTAATCAAGATGTTAAAAAATAAATAGGTAAGTAAATAAAAATAAAAAAGAATGCCATATTTGGAAAAATGTAGTAATTTTAAAACAAATATATCTATATATAATGGATTCACTATAACTTTAAAATGAATTCTTGTTGAACTCTATATTTAAACATTTCCAAGTTCAGTATCTGATACCGTAAATATTAATAGACATAATTCACATAGACAAAAGCTCTTTGAGTTTTTCTGTATGTTTTAAGCCTGTAGAAGAGGGATTGAGAACCACTGTCCCAAAGGATTTGGGTGGGAGGAGTGGGGACGATCAAAAAACAGGCTAAAGTATGCATTAGTCTGGATTTTATTCCAAGACGCAGAAATGTATTTCACCTCCCATCATCAAACAAATTTCCAAGCATCACATTTTTAGTTACTTTCAGCTCAAAATGTACAGTGACAATTGAGACAAAATGAAAACACCATCCATCCTAATGTTGAAATCCCAATTAGCACCGTATACCCTGGACAAGTTGGCTGACAAAGGACTTTGATGCTGAGCACAGCCTTACAAAGTTGCCTTTCTTTCCATCTGTCCAAGGAAGTTGCATTTCTAAGTGAGTAACTTTCACATAAGGCACTTAGCCACTGAAAGTCCGTCCCGTCATCAAAGCTTCATGCCTTACCAAAAGCACGACAATTTTAAAATTATAACAAAATCCTTAGGAAATAAATGGTTGTCTCTTGTTTCCTAATTAGATGCTAAAGCTTGGATATGAATGTGTAAGTCAGAAGGGTAAAATTCCTTTTCTCCTGAATTCTTTATACTTCACTTTGAAAATGTCTGAGTAATTGGATTATCTCTCATTTTGTTATGTCTCCCATCAAGCTAGTTCTATTAATTCTATGATCTTGTTTCTGGTGATTTTATCTATAAACGTTCCTTATGGGAATATTTTTTTAAATATTTATTTATTTGGCTGCGTCGGGTCTTAGTTGCAGCACACGGCACCTTTGTTGCGGCGCGCGGGCTTCTCTCTAGTTGGGGCACGCAGGCTCAGTAGCTGTGGCGTGCGGGTTTAGTTGCCCCGCGGCATGTGGGATCTTAGTTCCCTGACCAGGGATCAAAGCCACGTTCCCTGCATTGGAAGGCGGGTTCTTAAGCACTGGACCACCAGGGAAGTCCCCCTCTTAGGGGAAATTTTTAAATTGCTTCTGCCAGGCCGGTTTGCATAGTCGGTATAAAAATAAGTTTCAGGGCACAGGCTATAATGATGAAGCCAAACTCCACCACATACATCTGAGTGATGCTGAACAAATCACGCATGTGTCTGTGCCTCAGCTTGCTCAGCTATGATATGGGGTTAGCAATAGTACTTCAGAGAGTTTGGTGAGAATTAAAATGAGTTCTAATTGGTGAACACTTCAGAACAGTGCCTGGTGTGTGGTGGCCACTTATTATAATACAGCTGATAAATCTGTTTACTTGGGTCATCTTTCTATTACCAGCATGCAGAAGCTCTTGTGGTACAGATGGATAAATGCTCTCTCTGGATATGAGTTAAGGGTCTCTTTAGTGGATTATGTTATTAGAGAATAAAATGATATATTGCCTCTCCATCAGCTCTAAGTCAACTCTTTAGGTTGTCTTTCTCTTTGCTTCTTTTCTCATCTTCGTGTCTATTTTGTTTACCTACCAGTTCGTAGGGTTTTGATTGTTCTGCGCTGTTTTGTCTAAATTTAGATGTTCAACTCGTGAAGGTTTAACTACCATTTGTGTATTTATCATACAGAAGTACACGCCAAGCTCTTTTCATACCTTTTATCTCAACAAGCTGAGACCTCAACACAATCGCTTCCATTTCACAGTTGGAGAAAGTGAGGCTCAGCACGGAAAGGGTCCCGCCCAAGGTCACAAAACTCAAAGTAGCCGAGGCGAGACGGAACTCGAACTTTTTGGCTCCCAGTTCCACACAGGCCAAGGACACACATTTGTTGAGATGATACTCCTGAAGAGCTACAGTCTTTCCTGTTGTCACATCTCGTGGTCCACATGCAGGTGTGTCTACTCTACATGCTCATCACCTCGAGAGAAACTTCTTGAGAAGCTGTCACAGCCTACCAGCAGGATCTGTGGGTTCTCCAGGGTAGAAGCACCTGTAAGGGCCGTATTGTTGTGTTGCCCTGAGATGCGTCTGATCCCTTGCTGAGGTCACTTCCAGACTAAGGCCACTGAGGAAGACAACTGCAAAGCCTTGACCGTCAGAATGCCAGGGGGCCTTGGCCAGCCATGAAAATGCCAGCCTTGGCATTTTCAGATAGCTTGGTCCTTAAGTAGTCATGGGGCTGGTGAGGGAGCTTCAGCAAGGGTAGATGTCTCATTACTGTGATGCATCATGTAAAAACAGTGGCCTTTATGTTTTGCTGATTGACGGGAATAAGACATACATGTGAAAACATTACACATGATGCTTTCAAAAGAAGTAATCAGCTTTCCTGGTTGCTGTCACTCAGTTGTTCACTTCTCAGTTTGATCATCTTAGATGCTATGGAGTCTGTGGTCTCTGGGGGAGTACAGACCCCCTTTCAGGAGGGATCTCAATCCCCTATGCCCATGGCATCATAAATCCTGTGGATAACACTCAGATTCCTTGAATGGGGAAAATAGATAAGACTCCCTGCTCTTGTGAGAAGAGAGTAGGATGGTGGTCCTGGAGAAGGGAATGTGGGTGGGAACTCCACCAAAAGGCAGGGTAGGTGGAGGAAGCGCAAGGCTATGTCATATCTGGGGAGACAAGCGGAGGAAACTATTCTGTCTGGTGGCCCTCTGGTCCTTGGTCATCACCGGCAACCTTAGAGATGCCCACTGTCATATTTTCATGATCCCTTGGGGCCAGTCAGCCTCTGCACATGCTCATCTCTCCTGGACGTTTCCTGTGTGAGGACCAGGCTAGGAGCTCCACTCACTACAGAACCCCCTAGTCGTCCACACTCTCCTCCAGGCCAGAAGTTTCCAGATTTAGCAAATAAACATATAGGAGGCCCAATTAAACTTGAATTTCAGACAAACAACAAGTTTGTAGTGTAAGTATGTCCCATGCAATAGTCAACATAGTTACACTAAAATGTATCTGTTTATCTGAAATTTAAACTTATCTGGATGTCCTGTCTTTTAGCTGGCAGCCCCCAGCCCCACCCCACTATCTGCTCAGCCCTGCCTCCTACTAGGAGCAGACCCGCCCTCTCCATCCCATACCCTGAAGGGAACAGGTTTCTGGAAACGGGGAGCAGGCAGGGGTGCTGTCCTCAGACAACATGGGGCTGCAGCACAGTCTTCCCCTGGGATTACAGATGATGGCGGGGGAGGAAAATAAAACAGAGCTAAACAGTAACTAGTATCTTAGCATATGATCCTCCCACATCTTCTTCATCTAGGGTCCAGAAAACAGGAAGCAGCTTTGATCCTCTCAAGTGGAGTAGCTGAAATGAACTAGGAGATAAAGTAGATTCCAAAGCCTGTGGTTCCAAGACTATGGGTTGAGGGGTGAACCATGAAGGGTCTGTATCACCACTGGAAAAATTTAATACAAACAACCAGGAATGGCTTGTTTTTCAAGGACTTCCTCAAACTTGATGCTCTTTCCCCTATTTTGCTCCTTTCCAAGACACCAAAAAATATAAAACAATGTATTTTTTTTCCCCTGAAGATTCACTGTCGAGACAGAAGAAATCACATTTCTAGCTGCTCACGGCTCCATCAGCACCACGATGAAGGACAGTCTGCAGGCAGGCAGGGCGTGAGTTAAAACATTTTTGTTTCAATCCTAAAATGTGCGTTTTTACATTAAAATCACATACCTCACGTCCATTACAAACACCGGAAGCTCTACCTGGTCTTGCCCCTCCTACCCCAGGAAAGAAGAAAATATTCCATTCTTTGCAAACTCAATTGCCCTAGATTTCCCTATCATCTCTCCTAAGGAAATGACACTTCTGCTGGAACACGATGGCCCTTACTGTCCCGTTATGTTCTATCCTGCGTTGCTTTCAACCTGAATAACTGAGTGTGTCCTCAGGAAAATGGGTAAATCAGAGGAGGGCAGGGACAGTCCTTAGAAGGAGCAGCTGGGAACCAGATCCTTGGAGCGCTTGTAGCTGGGACTGGTGTGGGAATTAGATCGTTGTCGAATCATAAACCTACACTAAATTCTCTTTCTTAGGCGTGCCTCTGGCTTTTGCTTTGTCAGTAATCGCTCTCTGCTCCCTGTGGTTTTGGATAAAATTCTTCCCCCAAGGTTGACCTGTTTCATTTGTTCTAAGAGGGATGGAGGGCTGTGTTTCTCTCTGCAGTGCTCTCCTAGCGGCTGGGTATGACCATCACCCCCGATCAGAAGGAAGGCCATTGGCACAGGGAAAGGTCAAGGGAGATGGAGGCGGTGGTGTTTGTACAGAGCCTTCCCCAATCTGGAGATGGTTGTTCTCACCCTGGGATGCCCTGGGCTGCAATCTTGGAGGTGTGTGCTCTGGTTTTCACAGTTCGCTCCTGTGCTAATTATGTATATGGGGTCCTGGGAGAGAGAAAGGAACAGTGCATACCTTTATCAGGGGCGAGGCTGAAGGCTTACAACCAATCCCATAAATACTGAATGTGAGAAGAACTGAGCTCACCAGCCTCAGGTTGACTTAAGAGACGGGCAGAAAAAAACAAAGCCTCCCCAAGTTCTCTGATGATACTTGCCCTGCTCTCTACTAACACTTACTGGAGAGGAAACCATGCCGAAGAGTTATGTGCAATTACAAAGGTGGCCTCTGGTCCCCAGCTCTGCCAAGCTGCCTGGGACCACTGAAAGCAGTGGGGTGAAATCCACCTCCTGGCAAAGGGAGGAGGTGAAAATGCCTGGCATATGCTGCCTGTATCCTGAGGCATCCCCTGGCAGGTTTCACAAATGCAGAGGATAGTCACGGAGGTCACTGCAGCTGCCCTTTCTCCTCCAGAGACCCCCGTTCCTCCCCTTTGAGGGTTGAGGGGTACAGGAGGAAAGGTTAAGGATGCCAGGAAGGCTTTTCATAAAGAATGTGATTTAGATGGGCAGGTGGTGGTGAAGTCAAAAACATGCTTCTCTTGCGCGCACCTGAGAGCCCAGTAGGGTTGGTCCAGTGAGAAGGGTGGGGCATGTCCAAGGCAGAGGGTTGCCCGTGGGAAGGGCTTGAGGTGGAAATGAGATTGGCCCATTGAAGGCACGGAAAGAAGGCCTCCCAGGCTGATTCAGGATGTACAGGATGAAGGGGGATGGGACACGTGGATGAGATGAGATCCAGGCGGGCTGGACCAGGCACAGTCTTAGGGGGTATTTTGTTGATGACTTCAGACCTTGATCTTAAATGTCATGGGAAGACACTGAAGGATTTGCACTGGGGAGGGAGGCAAGCTGATTTCCATAACTGCAAAATAAATATTCTGTCTGCTGTGAGAAGAGTGGGTTAGAAGGGAGTAAGACAAGAAATGGGAAGAAGCCAGTGAGAAGGCTGGTCCGCAGTGGTCCAGGCAAGAGACGATGCCAGCTCAGAGCAAGGACGTGCAGGTGCTGCTGAAGATGATTGAACGGATTTGTGCTAAAGTCGGAGGGTAGGTTTGGGCAAGTGGTTGTTCTTGATAAACATTTGTTATGTGAATTAAAGAATGGGCTCTTGGCCTCAACTTCTCCTTCTTTTACTCAGCATGTTCCTAGATTTCTATTTCTAAAATTAAGTCTGATAGCACTCTGCCTGCAAGATATTACCCACATTTCTGAAAATGGTAACTTCTAAAACCTCAATATCCTCTTCCAACCTGTGTGTCTTTCTTTCCCATCACAGGACCAAGGCCCCGTCAGTTATCAGCACTCCTTAAATGGACCCCTTGCCGCCATCACTGATCATCCTCATTCCACGTCTGCCAGGCTTGCATTCCCCTACCTCTTTGCCTCCAAATCCTATTCATCCTTCAAAGCTCCGTGGGCCTAGTCTGTAGCCTTTCTAATTCCCCAGTGTGGGTTCATCACTCTTTCTCCTCTTCTCTCCACCAGCATATTTTCTCAAGAATATATAAACCAAGTAAGTAAGGCACTGGAACCAATCCCATACAGTTAGTATGATAACATGCAATATATGGTTATCAAATTATCTCTCTCTATTTTCTGCCTCTAGTTTTTTTGGCAACAGATCAGAAGCCGGATGCTTCCATCAATGCTGTTTGGAAAATAGGCTCCTTGGGCCAGCATGGGGTGAATCTAGGGATGTCTGTTTTCCTACAGTCATTTTCTAATTGAAAAGGTACCAGAATCATCATATTATCCATTTGATTGAGAATCAAGCTACTTGTCATTCAGTTGCCTTGGAAACAGGAAGAATTTAGGTTTCTTGATCTGCTAACTTTTCAGAACACACAGGTTCACCTTGG
This sequence comes from Aethalodelphis obliquidens, assembly GCF_003676395.1. NCBI lineage: Eukaryota > Metazoa > Chordata > Mammalia > Artiodactyla > Delphinidae > Aethalodelphis > Aethalodelphis obliquidens. The sequence continues at coordinate 9,434,944 of NW_020837973.1, forward strand.
GCCCTGTTACGCAAGGCACAGCTATCTTTAAAATGTAGGGGGGTGCTTTTCTATCCACATGTACGCACAGGGCTGTTTGATGCTTTGATAATTTACCGTGTTGCTGAGTCAAAATGCCAAAATGCCTCAAAGGTTTGGCTTGCACTGTGCCCAAAAGGCACAGCGGACCAAGTCTGACCTTAAATTCATACAATCTGGTCTTCTATCTTTAATGATAGTGCCACATTCTGCCTCAAAACTGAGGATGGCCGCCTTCCCAGGGGCTGTGTTTCCCTTCCGGATCCCTCTCCGGGACGATGCTCGTGGTCTGTGTGCAGGGCTCATCCATGTGGCCTGGCGGCGGAGTTTTAACCAGTGTTCTTTATGGCTATAGGGATTCTTTCCACCTGCCACACTCAGAAGTATGTTCGTCCTCCTTCTCTGCTTTTGAGTCGATCATAAAGTGAGGGCAGATCAGAGGCCCACGTTGCTGAGATAATACCCAAACCACAGAGGAGTGTGTATGTGTGTGTGTGCCCGTGTGTGTGAACATATGGCTATGTGTGTGCATGTGTGTGCACATGTGTTCACGGGCACGGAGCACAAAGTAAAGGGGCCAGTTGGTGGAGGCAGCCTGGTGGAAGGAAAGCCTTCTTATTCCAGCGTGAGACAGACCACGTGAGACCCGATTTGTGACGGATGTGTTGTAAACAAAAATAACAGAGACCAAGGGGCTAAGGGACACTCCAGTAGTTGAGTGCTGCCTGTATTTTTAAAGAGGTTCACACTGATAATAATTTGCATTATATTAACTCATTGTCTAATGAGATCGTTGTATGCTCATATTAACTGGTGCTCACTAAACAATTATCTAGGGGAAAAATATCACGATTGCCTAAGAAAACAAACATCAGTACATAGTTTGGTTTAACGATATAAAAACTGTGGATTATCGAAAATTTTGCAGAATAAAGGAAATTTATTACTTTTAAGTATATTCATTACATTGGACTCACAGTACTGCCTATGAAGAGCCTTACTTTAATCACTACGTGTAAAGATGTTCTGTAATCAGTGTTACCAACTGCATGCCTAAGAAACATTACCCTTTGCTTAGATTACATTTTTTTAAGCGAGCTGTCGATCTACTGCATTTGCAAACCTGCTTTTAACTTACCACACACTGGTTTAGAAGCAGGGGTAAGCAAACTTTTTCTGGAAAGATCCAGACAGTAAACATTTTAGGTTTTGCAGGACAGTCTCACAATTACTCAGTTCCTCCTTGTAGTACAAAAACAGCCACAGACAATACATCAACAGTGAGCATGGCTGTGTTACAATAAAACTTTATTTAAAAATCAGGCTGTGGGCTGGATCTGCCGACCCTGATTTAGGGAATGTAGGTTCACTTTCCCCCAGGCTCCATTAATCAAAAACTGAAAATTAGTGATGAACTCCACGCAACGTGAAGTCTTTGTTAATTTTCCAATAGCTATTGGTTTTGTTTTTATTTTGAAAAATGAATTTAGTTTCATTCAAGGCAAAAGTAATCAGAAGCAATTAGTAATGATGCAAATCTAGGCAGCATGTGTAATTGCTTAGATTTTTCCATGTGGGTGTACCGCAGTCTGTTTTTTACCTGCTTCATTTATTACAAATATCTGAGCTCTTCCAATGGGCTGGGTCCTGTGCTAGGTGGTGTCTAAACAGAAATAAATCACACTACCCCCTTGTAGGGTTCCTGCTGCACGGGGCCTGAAGCCTTCAGTGCCTTGTTCATTACAACTCCAGCACTGAGGCAGGCCTGGTGCCTAGTAGGTGTTCAAAACATCTTTGTTGATAAACTGAACTTCAATATCCTCTTTGACACCTCTGAAGAATCCTTACCTTCCCCTAAAAGTTAATTTCTCCTTCTGCCTTCATTTCTTCTATTTATAACATTGCTGTCTAAGGTTTAAAACTCCAAAGTCATCTTTGGTGACAGCTCACGGATCCGTCCCTTCACGCCATCCTACACATTATAATCACCGCAATCTTCCTACAACTCAGAACTGATTCTGTCAGTCCTCGTTCATGACACCTGGGGAGTTGTCTTCTACTTTCAAAAACAAAGGCCCACTGCTCTGCGATGTGGAAATCATCCGTAGCACCCAGATTTACCTGTGCGCTCCCTCTGAGTGTGGGGTGCCTCGTCCCCAGCCCACATCCCTCTCAGGCCCCTCCTTTGAGACACAGACCCTCAAATACCCCCAGAGTCCCCTGGACAGCCTGCCTTTTGCGCATGCTCCTGTATTTTCTCAACAACATTTTGCTTAGTGTTTCATCCATCCTTCTAGGATAACTTTATCTGCATTTCAAAACACGGGTAAAAATCAGTTTCCACTCCCCTTCCTCCATGGAGAATTACAGGGCCTGTGCTTTCCAGCTCCTTTTGTCCTTATCACATCCTGCTGGAGCAGGTGGAAATCTCAACATTACTAATCTCTAGTGAAGAAATGGGACTGCCTCCTTTTCCTCTAAATAAACTCCCACCGGTTCCAGAGCCTCTATTTGCTTGGGCCTGACACTCTCCTCCATTCCTCCAATCTGGTGCTTCGTAAGTTACAGTCAACTCCTAGAGATGTGTCTCATTTTCAACCTTGCTACCCAGAGGAAAATCCTCACGTTGTTCAGAATGTCTTCCCCTGCCTCCTTCTCCCCCCCAGAGCAAGACCTGGGTCATGGGCAGGGAGCTAGGCTAGGGTCTCCATGGTGCTCAGGTCCAAGGGCAGCACAAGCCCCGGCAACAAAGACCCAAGGACCGCATCCCTCTTGCGGGATGGTCCTGACACCCTCCTTCAAGTGCCTGACACTCTGACGCTTCTGCAGGGCTCCTGGGGAAACATGGGGAATTCCTGCAGGCTGAGAGAAAGGGGCGGTCCCACCACGCCACGCTGCCTTCCTGCTTGACCACTTGGGCGCTTCCAGAAGCCCACAGAGGAGTAGCCACCCTTTCTGGGGTTTCTGATGTGTCAACTCCTACCCACCCTGGCTGAACCTCAGGAGGTGGGATCCACCGGGTTCCTTCGTAAGGGTCCCACGCAGTGGCAAACCCCAGACCTGCCTTCTCTGAATTTCTTGACTTCCTGATTTTTGCTCCATCTTTCAACTTCTTTCCAGAATTCAGGAAATCTGCTTGGTATTCTCTCTGGTTTCTGGCCTGCTCTCTGGCCAACCTCCAAGCTGTGGTTTGGGGACCCCGTAAGTCTTCCCCCAACTACATCACAGCCTGGCTTTTTCAAATCAAAGAATCTTGTTGGCACACCAAAATTGAGCTAACCGCTTTCAAATGTCTGTTTGAAGCTTAGAGCTGAGGGGTAATCTTCGAGTTCTTGGATTCCTGTCTCCGTGAAGAAGTGAGTGCCCTGGCTGCAGTGTGGGAGAGGCCAATCAGGTGTGGCTGGCAGGGTTACAGATTAAATGCGCTCCGTTACATGTGAATTTCAGATAAACAATACTGACAAACTTTCGGTATGAGTATGTCCAAAATATTGCACAAATCATATTATACTAAATATAACTGATTGGCTATCTGAAATTTAAATTTAGCTGGTGTCATGTATCTACATTTACCTCTAAAAATAATTATTAATTCTAATTTCCCAGCTTTTCTATTAGGTTCTGTTAGTTCACAGTAAGAACTCTAAGTAGAAACAGGTGTGGCTGGTAGCAGAGGATTCACCAGGAATGAAATACATCAGTTTAATGTTTTCAAAATGATGGTCTTCTTTATACTACACTGAACTATAAAAAGTGGAGCAGATAGGGCTTCCCTGGTGGCCCAGTGGTTGAGAGTCCGCCCGCCGATGCAGGGGACACAGGTTCGTGCCCCGGTCCGGGAAGATCCCACATGGCGCAGAGCGGCTGGGCCCGTGAGCCATGGCCGCTGAGCCTGCGCGTCCGGAGCCTGTGCTCCGCAACGGGAGAGGCCACGACAGTGAGGGGCCCGCGTACCGCAAAAAAAAAAAAAAAAAATGGAGCAGATAAAGCAATGATCCCATATGACAATCTCTTCAATAGAGGAGTAGGGCTTTCTGTTATCATTTTATTAGTTTAAAGATGATATAATTTAGAGATTAATGGAGACCTTAAATTACTTTATACTCTGCGTTTCTGAAAGATTAAATTAATTTATAAATAATTCTATACTGTTGACTTTTTTTTTGCATTTCACCAGCTTTTATGGTAAAAATTTATATCAAGGAAGTTTTAATTTTAGAATTATCATTTTTAGCACAACCTGATGAAATAACTTGGAAATTATAATAATATTTTGATTTAAAATGTTATTAATACACACATAAATGAAAAGATCTATGTTAAACACAGGAAATTCAGAGATCAATTGATTTTTGTGGCTGGGTAGCAGAAATTCACAGCTTTTCAACTTTTTCCTCTCAGTTATTCTGAGAGCTAATTAATTTTGTAGAACGTGTTGGAGTTCTGCTATTAAAAACTTCAGTTTTCAGCGTTCTAGTTCAATGACATACTCACTGGTCGAGATTGGCAGGCTTTGCCTTGGCCATGGAAATGGATGGTTAAAATTCCTAATCTTTGGTTGGTCCTACACAGTAGCCTGACAGCAGAGTTTGACTTGAGTGAATTTATAAATAACATTGGGCTGGAACACTCAGCCCTCCCATAACCAGCAGACAGAAATTAATTTCAGATAATCCTCAAGCAGTTAATAAAAAAGACCACTTTTGGCCATTACCCACCTGGACTAATGTGCCTCCAGAGACCAAGAGGTAAGAAGCATTTGATCCCATTAATTAAGATATTTTTTTTACAGTTCTTTTTATTAACAAGACTTCTAAATGTTAAAACTGATTCCAGACCTCAACTAGAAGGTTACAGCCAAGGGGAAAACAAAATACTACCTTTTGAATATCTCATTAAGTTACATCCTTTTAAAGTTGAAAAGCAAGGTCAACAGTTACCATTTTTTGAACCCTTATTAGCTGCTAGATACATTCTACACACTTGAGATGCATTATCTCTTTTCATCCTTAAAAACATCTCCATGAGGTAGGTATTATTATTTTAACCCCATATTACAGGCTAAGAAACTGAGGTTTATTGAGGTTTATTATGTAGCTTAGGGTCACACAGCCAATTAGTAGCAAATGAAGATTTGAACCCATTCACTGTAGATTCCCTCGTTTTACCTGCTGTACACCATTTACTACATCCTTTTTTCGCTGATAACAGCTTCTTGGTGCCTCTGGTAGCATAGTCAGCTAGAAAATTAATACTTTAATACCCAGAGAGCACACTTAGTTAGGTACATTCTTGCATAATTTCTAAATATTATTACTACTCATCTTGCTTTTTCCTTACAATATATAATAGATTCCAAATTACCCACTGGATTGAATTTTGAACATCGTATAAACCTTTATGTATTCCTATATTGTACTTTGTCCTTTTAAAGTATAGTTCTTGAGCTAATTATAAGTAATTTTTAATTATCTTTTAATTTGAACTAATTCCTTGCAGCCAAGAGCATATCTTCTACACAAAGCATTTTTAAATTCTGAATATCACCATTGCTTTACACTCAAATGATAATTAGTATTTTATGTAAGGCAGAGTTTTAAAGCAGGGCTTCTCAACCTGGGGTTCCCACGCCTATGGATGGAATTCCCTAGCCCTCAAGTAACACTGGAATTGTATACGGAATTTTGCCAGGATATCTGACTGCATGCAAAGTTGGTAATATTAAGATGCTCATAGCTTTCATCGGATTTTTTTTGAAAAAGTCCATGACTTCAAGTGTAGTACCCAGTGGATTATGGTACTAAAATAATACCTGGATTCTGCTGCTTCTTTGTACTGGAGCTCCTGCTGAAGCTGAGTAGAGTCCTCAGGTTAAGAGTTAGCCTCAGCCCTTGGACACCTGCTAGGGGCATAGGTGGCGTGTCCAGGGAGCCCTCTGTCACTCCCGGTGGAAATTCAGGATTTGAGTCTCACGACCCCTGACTTTGGCAGACTCAGGGAATCTGTTATTTCTTTCAAGGAAACCTTCAACACACGGACCTTCTCACCTTTTCACCATCTGTCACCTATGCGTTGCTCCTGCACCCTGGCTCTCCCCACTGGCCGACACTCAGAGTCGAGATGCGACCACCCCTTGTTCCTCTGTCCCTCCACTGAGTCACCTGGCAAAACATCTAGGTTGGTGACATTGGGCTCACTGCCTGCTCTGCCTAGGGTCTTGAACATCACTGAAGACAAATCCCAAACCAAGTGGGCTCTCAGCCCTGCCCTGAAATCTCACATCTGTCCTCCAGTCCCTGCACCCTCCCCTTATGCAACTGAGAAGCAGGCTTTTATCCCGGCCAGAAAGCAAAATCAGCCCTCCTATCTTCACCAGACCTTCCAACCCAGCTATGTCTGTACCAATCCCCTCTGCCTCTCCTTTTCTTCAAATTAATAAAGTGTCCCCCATTCCCTCTGGTACCACTAAATCCACTGCTTCTTCCATATGTAAGATCCTTACCTACAATTCTCCTCTCCCTCCCGCACCACTAATTTTTAATCCTTCTTCTGGGGCATTCCCACCAGGATTAGAACATGCTGTACAATCTCTTATCTGAAATAAAACAAAGCAAACAAACACACACACACAAACACTCCTGACCCCGCACTGACCTCTAAGCACTATGCTATTTTCCCTTCCCTGCTCTCCCTAGAAAAAAATTCTTAGAAATGCTTAAAATGATAATGGTACCAAAAATAAAATATTAATAATGATAGCAAACACCTACGTAATGCCAAACACTGTTTTCAGTATTTTGCACGTATTAACTTAATGACTCCACACAACAATCCTGTGACTGTTAACAATAAGGTAAGGACCGTTATCATCCTCATTTTACATGTGACTAAACGGAGTCACACAGAGGTTAAACGGCCCAGGTCACATCAGCCAAGACCCAGATGAGCTAAGAGTCGAACCATGGTAGCTCATACTCTCAACCATCTCTCCGAATTTTATCTGCATTCGATGCCTACATTTCCTCTCCCATATTCTGGTGAAGCCAGTAAATCGGGGTTTAGCACCTCACCCCCCGAAACCTCATGCTGTGAAATCCGGTGGTTAATTCTCAACCCTCATCGTACTGGTCCTGTCAGCAGCACGGGACCATCAGGATTACTTCCTCTTTCTCTGGTCACTGTCTTCTTGATACCAGACACGGCATTGACCTGGGTCTCCTAGCTCACTCAGTTTTCTCTGCTGGACCCTTCTCTCTGCACAGCCCTTACAAGCTGCAGGGGTTCCTGCATGTCTTCGCTTGTCTCTCTGGGAGATTCCAATCTCTTGGGATTTACATACCGATGGCTCCCAAAGTTTTCTCCCACCTATCCCCTGAGCTCCAGTTTCCAGTCTCTACTCGGATATAAAATAGTATCTCAGAATGGACAAGGCCCAAACTGTTTCCCTCTCCCCCCTCCCCCCAGTCTGCAGATCTCCTGGAATCTCCCATCTTAGGAAATGGAATCCCTATTCTTCCCACCACTCAGGACAAAACCACTGCAATTGTCCTTACCTCCTCCTTGTTTCTAACATCCTAAAGTCAGTTCACCAGTACACCCTGTGGGTTCTGCCTTCAAAATACTTTACTTCAGACGTACCACCCAGGCCTGTGCCTCAGGGCCCTTGCACATCCAGTTCCCAGTGGCTCAAATACTCTTCTTCCAGCTGTCTGCTGAATGACACCCACTTCTCATTTCAGTCTTTATTCAAACGTCACTTCCACAGAAAAGCTTTCCCCACTGCCCTGTGTAAAGCAGCACACCACTTCATCCTCTAGCTCCTTATCTTGCTTCACTTTCTTCAGTACCCTTTATCTACCTGTGATTGTATTTCTTTGTTTAACATCTCTTTCCTCTGACTACTCTGTAAGTTCCAACATAATAGAAACTGTGTTTGTTTTCCAACACCCGAAAAAGTGCCAGGTCCACGGTTGATGCTCATATAAGTATTTGTTAAATAAAGAATGTTAAATACCTACACCATGATTTTGTGCAATACAGATATTTTTAAGAAGACCCCAAATAAATATTTATAAATTAAAAATGTACGTTCAACGAACATCTTAAAGTAATCCTGCCACGTCATTTGCAAAATTTTTTGCATGATAGATCACAGGCTAAGTCCACAGTTCTTTTCAATTTTGCATATTTGGATTTTCTTTAACTGATGGTCAGAATATTTTAGTAGATCATATTTTACTCCGAAATGATGAGCGTGTTTCCTATTTCCATGAAGCCATTATGCCTACAGCTGTAGATGCACGTGCACCGACCTGGCATTTGAAAACACTAATCACACTTGAAATGGAAATGATGCTGAGTGTTGTACGGTTGTATAACCGAACAGTTGTACCATTCGACACGGACTTCACCTTCAAGCTCATAAGTCACGGGCATTGCTAACTCGATTCAACTGGCACAGTCCACTTACAAAAGAAGCAAGTATCAAAAGGATATTAAATTGATGCTCAAATGCATTTGGTGTAACTCTTTTTTCTTTAGTTTTTGTCAAGTCAGTTGACAGGTTTTGGCAGGAAAGGGTTCTTTGGGAATATGAATATAGTTCACTTTCACTCCTAGAAGTAAAATTCCTTCAGTTTTTGTTATTTTTTTTCACTCAGTTTTTTGTTGATCTAAATATTGGCGCCCTCAGACAAACCAGCAACTAAATTACAGTTTTAAAAAATACCTCTGTGGGTGAGGAAATAGTATAGAATATTAAACATTTAATCAGCCCACAAATAGAAAAGGAAAAGTATCTTAAAGAGAAACAAAAAAAGGTACTCTTTAATCTTCAAGAATTCTGAAAAGAAACACCAATGCTTAAGATTAAAGAAACAGAATGTATTTCTTTATGTGATCTACTTTCCAGCTTGATAAATATGACGATGTCGTCAATCTATTATGCAATAAATAATATCTACAATGTTAAAAATTCACACACATTATCCTTTCTTTCTCAGGTAAATGCAGAGCTTAACAGTGCATTCTAAAAATCCATTTATCATCTTCCTAATACATGTGACATAAAACTGAAATGGTAACGGATCCACCACCAAGCAAAGTAGAATTCAAACAGTTTGAGCTATCAGAAAACTTGACAGAAAAGTGGATAATATTTCACAAAAGAGTGATTTTCTACATACGCATGTTGCTGCATTGAAAAGACTTACTTGTCCATTTTTGTCACCTGCAGATGTGAATGATAATAAAGATGATTAGGTCAAATCAATATTACCCTCCACAGATCACCCACTGTGTTCTGTAGTACGGCTGCTGCCAGCCCATTGTCATGGGTTCATCTCCACGCTCTACCCAGGTGACAGTGGTAACAGGACACAGGTTTAAAGCTTCAGACGACAGTCATCAAGCCAGAGAAAGTCGCTCTGATTTACTGCTCATATTACACTCTTCATCACACCTGCACATACCGCTATTGAATAAAGACCTGTCATCACTTGCAAAAGCCATCCCAAATTATGGCATGATCAACACAAGACATTTAGATAATGACGTAATAAAAATGTAAAGTTGCAATTGTGATAAGTTCATAAAAATGGAAAGTAATACAGTTGAAAGAGAAAGATGGGAAACGTGTGCAGGAACAGATTGCTTGGTTTCAAAGAGATTGCTGAAATACCACACGCAGGCACACATGCGTGTGCACACACATACACACACGCACACAAGTGTAATGAACAAGTACTGGGTCAAGATGTGGTCACTGGTGAAGAGATTTGGAACACAGAAGACTAGCTATTAGCACTGTCTCCCATGTCTGATCCTAAAGCAGAGGCCAGTTTCCTAAGTCCAGCCCCATTCCCCTACCTTTTATGACCTTGATTTGAGACACAATGAAATCTGATTACACCATCTCCCAGTCCCAAGTCCTTCTGACCAATGCAAAGGCTCACACACTGTGCCCCCTGGTGGTGTCCTGTCCCCACCTCTCCTCCGTATATCTGCACCTTCCATGCTGGAAAACTTTTGCTCCCTGCATGGAACATACTCTTCTTTCATGTGAAACTCATCATCAACCTGCCTTAGGAACTGCCTCTTCTCCAAGCACCTCGTGCAATTTGCTCTGGAAAGCCTTCTCTAGGACTTCCCTGGTGGCACAGTGGTTAAGAATCCACCTGCCAATACAGGGGACATGGTTTTGATCCCTGGTCCGGGAAGATCCCACATGCTGCGTAACAGCTAAGCCCGTGTGCCACAACTACTGAGCCCGCGCACCACAACTACTGAAGCCCCCACACCTAGAGCTCATGCTCCGCAACAAGAGGAGCCACCGCAATGAGAAGCCCGTGCACCACAATGAAGAGTAGCCCCCATTCGCTGCAACTAGAGAAAGCCTGTGCGCAGCAATGAAGACCCAACCCAGCCAACATAAATTAATTTAAAAAAAGAGAAAAAAAAGTTTTCAAACATTGCTAAAAAAAAAAAAAAAGCTTTCCCTACCTCCTGTCATTAAATGCTCCCACTCCAGAGCTCAGCATTTTACTAGCACATGTTATAGGACTGGAACTAGACATCTGTCACTTTCCACAGACATCTCAAAGTTTTTTGAAAATGTGTATACATCTTAATCATCTCCGTAATTTTAATGATATCGCAGTATTTGCTGCAAAGAATCTCTGATGACATAAGGAAGGCAGAGTTGTAGAATAATATGTAATAAGTATTTGTGAATTGCCTCCGAAAAGATTAGTGACATAAATGCAGTATCCCCCATAAAAGTTTCATTGAAGTGTCATTTTTGTATATAAAAAAGCAGCCAAGTTATTACATTGGGGTGATACTTGTTTTCGATATTTTATGGAATTGCACAATAATATATATGTATTTTGAGTGGCCTCTTGAATGCGTTTGCCACGTAAGCTCTGTTCATCTGGACAGCTATAAGATTAAAAGTTATTTTACTACAAGCAAGAGACTTGAATAATGTGTATGGTATAGAATGAAACATATTCAAAGTCAAAATAGATTTCTCTCAAAGTATGGGTGTTCTCCTTTGGCAGGTAACAAAGCACATATATGTAATTTTTTGAGGAATTCAATACTTTCCAAAAGCTCCTATGTATACCTACTCTGTGTATGGCGATACCTGCACTCTGGGGAACGCTACAGGGCATTTTGCTGAAAGATATATGGGTAAACTTAAGTGATAAGAGGGCAAAAGTAACACGGTCTTTAGTTCAGTGGGCAGATGTGGTCATCTGTCAACAATCTTTGACCACAGTGTAGTTTATTTCATGAATACATGAGACACCACTTTAGCACCTGAGATATACTTCTGAAGGTTTTCCACACACTCTGACTCTTATATTCAAAGCATTTTGAAAGGCAGTGAGTCACATGATCTAGGATGACAAACTAGTGGAGAAAGGTAACTAGTCAGTCTGCCATCAGAGAGGAGGCAGCCACTAGGTAAGTTCTTCCCTCCCAGTGGCACCATTCTGAAAAGGTTTGAAATCAACCTGCCCTCCCTGGTGTTGAACTTGACCCCCAAGAGAAACAGCATCACATGCTGAAAACCTCCTGAGGGTAACTAATAAGACTCATGGTTGATAACTTCATTTCACATTTCTTCCAAATACTTCATGCTTTATGCTTACTTTTTCCTTACCTTTAGGAGAGTTTTAAAAGATGGTAGATGACAAAGACAAATCTCTTTGGATTCAAAGACTTTAAAATCAGCACTCCATTTCACTTCTCCACTAGAAAGACCTGCTTCACAAAGGTCTCTGTCGACTCTGAGGGTGAGATTCTTCCACATCTTTCCAAACGCCCCAAGCCCAGCAAACCATGGCAAGTTTGGGGAAGAGCTTCACACTTTATACCATTCTAGTTTTAAAAACTAAGAATGTTGTCAAATAAGATATTAGCAAAAGTGAAGTAAGGAAGAAGCTATAAAGTCACCTGTACTATTAGTAAATGGACTCAGACAGTGGCAAGAAATAAGTGCCTGCAGGAGACCTACTACCTCTAGGTAGTTTAAAAGAACTTAATATAGACCTTGAACTATCTCACTGTGTAATCAACTAGTTTATCGCTTCTTTACAACAACATAAGAAACTTTTTCAAGGGCTTTTTCAAAATAAATGGCATACCTTTGAATCATTCCTAATGTTTAAATCTAATAACTTTATTAAAAACCTAAATTGACATTAGCTTGCCATTACTCAATCTCCGTAAAAATATGGTGGTCTTTAATGGTCCCTACTTTCTTTTCAATGTGCTAATATATATATATATATATATATATATATATATATATATATTTTTTTTTTTTTTTTTTTTTTTTTTTTTTGTTGCGGTATGCAGGCCTCTCACTGTTGTGGCCTCTCCCGTTGCGGAGCACAGGCTCCGGACGCACAGGCTCAGCGGCCATGGCTCATGGGCCCAGCCGCTCCGCGGCACGTGGGATCTTCCCGGACCGGGGCACGAACCCGCGTCCCCTGCATCGGCAGGCGGACTCTCAACCACTGCGCCACCAGGGAAGCCCTCAATGTGCTAATATTTTTATTAATATTTTCATGATTTTTTTTTTCCTAAAAGATAAGTCTGGGGCATACTGATCTCTAGTCTCCAGAATTAAACTCCGTGTGTGCGTGTGTGTGTGTGTGTGTGTGTGTGTGTGTGTGTGTGTGTGTGAAAACTGGGCATTTGCCAAGGTTCCATTCCTCTGGAAAATCTTTCGCTTCCAAATTTCTCAAATTATAGGGCTCTGGGTTTTTTTTTTTTCCTCTCTCTTTCCTTTCCCTTCCCATCCTTTCTTTAGACAAATCTGCAGGTTTCTGTAGACCCTCCAGGGGGAGCACAGAGAGAGGCAAAAGAGATCATACTCGATACTGGAAGAAGGATTTGAATTTTCCAGAAGTAAGAAGGGAAAAGGGCCTTTCCGTTGAGAGAAGAGATTGCGAAAAAGCACAGCAGCCTCAAAGGGCACAAAATCTCCTGTAAAGGAGGAGCGCTGGATCACACAGACAGTGGAATGGAGGAGAAGGGTAGAGGTGGGGTCCAGGACTTCAGGTGGTACAAAGTTGCACAGTCTTTTATTTCAGAGTGTGGATTTGGATTTTATTCCGTAGGCAACAGAGCATGAGTGAAAGCTCCTAAGAAGGAGAATGATGTGATCAAGGTAGTTTTGACCATGGTGTTTTGGGGGCAGGAAGGAGGATGCCTAGAACTGAGAACCGGGGTCAGTGGGACAAGGTGAAAGGCTTTGCGTCTTTCCAGGTAAGTGATGACAAGGGTCTGCATTAAGGGAAAAGCAGTGGGGCTGGAGGGGGAAGTCTAGATGAATGGGATGTCAGAGATAAAGCCAACGGCCAATGTTGTGATCTGGGAGGAGGAGAGGGACTTGACAGCTCTGTCCAGGTTTTTAGCTTAGGACATAGAAGGCTGCAGGGGGCACAGACTTGAGAGACCAGAACAGATTTAGAGTCTTTGGAGATAAAATAGAAGGCTTCTGAGGTATCGGGAACAATTACCCAATGCGTGCAAACATGGCCCTCAGGAGAGGAGCCTGGCGTTGGGGATATAGTCTGGGCAGGTGGGCTGCGGGCAGGTTAAGCAGACGGCAGCTGGGAATTCTGACCAGCAAGGAGCCCAGGATGGGATTCCAGCCTCCACGAAGGGATGGGAATCACCAGAGCAGATAAGCACCTGGCTTTAGGGGCGCTGAGCTGAGATGCTGCCTTTTCAAGGTGGGCTCAGGCCCCTGATTCAACTTGCTGTTGAATCCTACGAAAATGACTGACACTGTCTTCATCGTTTCTGATTCCAGGGCCTGGAGGGGCTACACCTGCTGATAGGGCAGAAGGAACTCTGGACAAGCCCAAGGAACCCTGTTCTTAAGTCCCTATGCCAAATATCCACAGGTTCCAAAGCAACAATAAATAATAACGCCCAGACCCCTTTACAGGTAATGTTTCCCATCAGACAGAAATCCTATGCAACAGCCTCCCTGCGGGCGGTGTTCTCCAGGTTACAGCCTACCTATCATTTGCCACGCGTAACCACTTGAAACCCACCTGGGGAAACCTTGAAAGGTTCCTATTAGAAGGTAATCTCATGCTCTCTTTGTCACTGAAATTTACTAACGAGACTTTTCCCATCGATTGCAAGGATCATCGAAAGAAAATATGCTCTCTGCTTGCATTAACCAGCTTGGAAGTATTTGAGAGGATCTCCTTTTGCTTCTCTTTTCTTAATAATATGAAAAAACTGAATGGTGTCTATCCTAACAGGGTCGGGGGCACATCAGGTGACTGGCAGGGGAGAATTCTGGCTTCCTTGAAAAGATGAAACGCCCAAGGCTTCTCAGCCTGAGGGCAGCCTGCCATCGCTGCCACAGTGTGCCATTGACCGCGGAGAGGGTAAAAGGATGGGAAAAAGTATAGTTGGACCACTGTTTAAAAGGGACTCCACACATCCTCATTGGCTGTGTATTAATTGAAAGAAACCATTTGTTTTGTGGCTAAAACAGTTTGCTTCTGAAATCTGCTAAGGAATGATTTCTCAAAAAAACTCAAAGCCAAGTTTAATTATTCCAGCTTTCAACCTAGGGACACATTATCCTTTTTTTCTAAACAGAGAAAGCCTTAAATGGAAATCAAAGTCTGAAGCACAAGAACTAACCCTCTTTGCCTGAACTGGTGTTTAACAAGAGCGGACACTACACATTTCCTTTCTTCTGAGAAACTAGTTCAAAGGTCAAGCCTAATGGAAGTCTTCAGAAGTTTTATTTTCCTTTGCAGGCTTAATGAAAGGCTCAGAGCTTGACCCAGTAAAATCTAGATGATGAAGTAATCTCAGATGTTGAAGGAACCTCCATGATCTTTCCCTTTAAAATAATCATCTGTAGGAGATCAAAAGACAGTGCTTGGTTATTTCATTAAAATATCGTATAAACAGGTCCATATATACATATATCTTTATATCCTTTGTTTCCCATAATCATAAAGATCTAACTGTAAATTTTGTCTTTAGGTTTGAGCTATGATCATGGATATGAATAGTACTCAATGATCAAAACATATGATGATTAGAGCATACAATATTTGATACACTGTTATTAAATATAAGACATAATTTTATTTAAAATGCTTCCTTTGATGAGAAGGATATAGCGTTTTAAAAAATTAGTTTATGACTCCATGAACGAATGTTATTTTTTGCTAGAATGAGACAGGTCAGGACCGATCTTTCTATTTTTGGCTCTTATAGATGCCAGTTTTGAGAATCCTGTTCACATAACTATACAGCGAGGTCCTGGATGAGTGCGAGGTTGGCCTTTCTTTGTAAAGAAGGTGGAGAGAAAGGGAGGTAGAAAGGAGAAGGGGTGAAAGGCAGATAGATGTTGGTGAAGTTGAGCATATTGAAACTGATGCCTTGGAAGGCTCAGTGTTCCTCACCCCACCTGGGACACACCGCCTCAGCCTCACAGCTACCTGCCCAGGATTTAGGGGGTACGACTCCTATTCTGAACCTCAGAAAGCATCAGGACAACAGAGACAGTATTGCTGCTGCCTTCCGGGTGTGTCTTACTTTCTCTCTCCTCCCTCCCAAGGGCTCCAGGTCCCTGTGCTTCCTGACAGCTTAGTTCCAGACTCTTCATCGGGGGTGCAAACTCCACAACAATGTGTGACAACATATCAAGGCCTTTTCTTAATGAGGCAGAACCAAAATGCCTGGGCAATACTGACCTTCAGATCAGGGCTTCCTAAACTGAAGTGCAAAATGCATCCCCGGGGATCTTGTTAAAATGCAGATTCTGATCAGCAGGTCAGGGGTGGGGTCTGGGATTCCGCATTTTCTAAAGGGCTCTGCTTGGGAGGCGCTCTGGCTGTAGAGGATGGTCTTGCATCCACCTCCATGCTGGCCACCTGATTTGGTAGGAGCAGTGCACAAGGCACGGCTGAATCCCCAAAGAGCATGAAATGCCTATCTCCACGATGAGGGGGCTCAGGCTACAAGGGGATGCTCTGGGCTGAAACTAATCAGAGAGATTGGATGTGGCTAAGTAGGACATGGGTCTGCTGGAGGTCAAGGGCAGGCAGGGAAGGGAAAAGAGAGGAGAAATAATAAGGCTGTGAGCAAATCTAAGCGATTCGGGCACGATTCATTCAGATGACCTCAGCTAGCTGAGGAAGGCTCCAGAGGAGAAAAAAGAGACATTAGGAGGATTTGGCTGGGATTAGGGAAAGGGAAGGAATTGTTGGGTATCTTTGAAAGGCAAGCTGAAAATTTTGTTGTTTTAAAGGGAACAACATCATCTCATAAATTCCAGTACTTAGATAATAATCAAGGAAAACAGTTCCCTGAAGAGAGAGCACTTGAAAACAATCCATGGGGGGTGAAGTAAACTGTGTTACAACTTAGACTGTGGATGCAATGGTTAACTGAATAAAGTCAGCCTACATATTTTGACAGAAAAGATGACCAAGACATATCACATGAATAAAAAAAAGCTACAAATAATAAAGATATGATACAATGATTGCAAAAATACAAAAGAAGGGGAATAGATATTGTGATAAAATTTTTAAAAGTAAATTACGTCTTTACAAATTCATGCTGCAACGTTTTGAAAGGCGACTTTAAATTTTGTTGATTATATGATCAACTATATATTTTGAACACGTGGGTTCCCAAATTCAGACTTTTCTTCAAATAAGAGAAAACTCTTACAGCAAAAGTCAAATGATCCTAGTGCCTTATTATGCCACTAATATTCCAATGCAATAAAAAACACACTTGCGAGGTCAAATATGATTAACATCTTAATGTCATAGCTTGATTTCTAACTTCTGCAATAAACCAGATGTGATATTTAAGATGTTTCTCACTATAGATCAGTGATTCACTTTCATGTGCACAGAAATCACCTTGGTGTCTTGTTAAATTGCAGATTCTCATGCAGTAAATGGATTTCTAACCAGCACCCAGGTCCTGGACCACAGTTTGGATGACAAGGCTCTAGACAAGGAGGTAGAAAGTGTAAGTTTTGGTCATTTTAGCATTTGTAATTTTTTAAGTACAAAGATATAGTCTAATATAAGATTCAAAATGTGGTGGATCGAGATACTTTATTTCAATGATTTTAAAACTGATGGAATGAAACAGAAAAGACAGTGATTATTTTGTAGAAATTATTCCATTCCATAAGTGGGTATGACCAATTTATCAAAGCACTAGTGACTTATTATATGAGGTTGGTCATAGGTTTAATGGTTTATGTGTAAAATTAGTAAAACTACTCTTTGATTTGGAATCTCATTTTCCATAGCCTACACAAACTTTTTCAAATTTACAGAAGATAAAGTATACATGTGGACCTACATGTGATATTTTAAACACTATACAAAATTCATCTTTAGGGCTTCCCTGGTGGCGCAGTGGTTAAGAATCTGCCTGCCAACTTAAGGGAAACGGGTTTGAGCTCTGGTCCGGGAAGATCCCACATGCTGCAGAGCAACTAAGCCTGTGCACCATGACTACTGAGCCTGCACTCTGGAGCCCGTGAGCCTCAACTACTGAGCCCATGCACCACAACTACTGAGCCCATGCTCTAGAGCCCGCAAGCCACAACTACTGAGCCCATGTGCCACAACTACTGAAGCCTGCGTGCCTAGAGCCCGTGCTCCGCAACAAGAGAAGCCACTGCAGCGAGAAGCCCACGCGCTGCAATGAAGAGTCACCCCTGCTCACCACAACTAGAGAAACACAGCACACAGCAACGACGATCCAACACAGCCAAAAATAAAAACAAAACAAAAAATAAATAAATTTATTAAAAAAAAATTCATCTTCAGAAAAGGTACATCTATATGAGCAAAATGACTGGCCAGGTAAACTGTCTCCTTTGGGGCCTTCTGAGAGTGGCAATCATACCCCCAAAAGCCCTCCTCTGGGGACACATATAACTTAGATTATTGTAAAACCTCACCACAGCTGAATACCTTTGGGATTCCCACTGAACCAAAGGCAGCTCTGCCTAAGAGCGCCATACAATGTGTTTTACCCTGGACACCCACTGGTAGCTCCAAACACAGCCTCTTGCATTTGTCTGCTAGGGCTGCCATCACAAAAACCACAAGCTGGAAGTTGATTTTATCACAGTTCTGGAGGCTAGAAACCCAAGATCAAGGTGCTAGCAGGTCTGGTTTCTCCCGAGGCCTCTCTCCTTGGCTTGCAGACGGCCACTCTCTCCTTGTGTCCTCACATGGCCTTTTCTCTTATAAGGACACCAGTCTTGTTGGATTAGGGCCCCATCCTGATGGCTTCATTAACTTAATCACCTCTTCAATGACCTTCTCTCCATATACGGTCCCATTCTGAGGTCCTGGGGGTTGGAACTTCAACATATGAATTTGAGGAGACACACTGCAGCCCTCTTGAATTCAAATCTGAATTCAAGGCACTGTAGCGTGACACACAACTGAAGAGAGATGCAGAGAGAAGACAGGGCAGTCCTGGCAGTCGGTGTTAAGAGACAAGAAGGAGAAGGGAAGGGGGTCAGAGGGGGACAGGGGGCAGTGGCAGAGTGGCCGAGGCCCCACACCCCAAAGCTCTGCAGGAGGCCCCAGCAAATGCCTACTTCTCAGGGCCGTGCTCGGGAGTTCCTGCCAGGGCCCCAAAGCAGCTTTTGTATCCAGAACCGTGATCTGGTTTTCAATGAGACCTGCCTAGCTGGGGCTGCTGAAACAGCTTCCTGTCTCTTTCATACCCCTCTGGAAACTTACAACAAGCTCCTATTGACTGAGGTAACCAGAGGGCATTTTTAGTCCTTGCAATTTGTAAGTGCTTATTGCAGTGAGGGAGCTAATGCTGCATGTTACATACAAGCGCTTCAGTAGACAGTATGGCTTGAATGACCTGTATGTTCTATGGAGATGTACCTAAGGGTCTCATTATATGTTGCATGCTTTGCCTTCTTTTTTATTAAAGCAACAGTGTAGGGTAATCAAACAGAAACTCCTTTCCTTTCTAATGGATACAAATGAAAATTTATAGTCATCAAGGATTTGCAGTTACTTAAACAGGGCAGGTCTAGCCTGTGTGTGAGCGTGCACACTGCTTCACAGACACGCCCAGATTCTGTGCTCCTAATGGCCACTTTGACAATATTAGCAGTACTGCCTATTTCTTTCATGCTGATTTATGGTGAATTTAAATCTGCTAACATTTCAATAATCTTCAAAACAAAGCCCAGCAAGTATCTTGGAAGGCCCCCTGCAGAAACATGGTAGTTGATCTAAAAGAGCCTATGTTTTACATTTTCTTCTTTAAAGTCAGAAGCATTTTTACTGCAGTAGAGATGTTAATTGCCACTTATCTTAATGACTTCTTTTCTGATATAAAATAGCCTGGCTTGAAATACAGCAGACTTTTTTGTCAAGAAGAGACAGGAATAGGAGGTCTGTTGGCTCCTGGGAGAAATGGGACGCTTTTTCTTTTCTGTCTGCTTGGTTTGTGTTGGTTGCAGGCTTTCTGATTTAGGACCTTTGAGGTCTGAGTTACCGCCTTCATCTTCAGCGTGAGGGAAAACGAACCCCAGGAGAAGCCATGAAATAGAACTTAGGCTCTGAAAGCAAAAACCACAGTAGGAGCTCCTGAGGTTATTAAAATAGAATTATGTGGTAGCTGGTATAACCAGTTACTAAGGGAAATTTTTAATAAAACTGTAGCAGATAGTTTTTGTTTAAATTTGATTTATTTTTAAGTTTATACGATTTCAAATGAGATTTTTTCCTATTTGTTTCCTAGTTGATATTCCTACCTCATCGCTCCTATCCAAAAGTTTCTAGTGTCCAAAAGGGTGCTGGCTGGCTGTTGGTACCCAATAAATATTTGTTAAATGACTGAATGAAAACATTGCAAACTTATAACCCTTAGGTAGTATTTCTCAAATAATATTAATAACTAGTTTTATTCTACAGAATAATATTGTGCCATCTAATTGAAGAAGCTCCTTCACATTCATGATTTTAACTGTGAGTCTTACAGCTAATACATTAGCTAATATACGATTATAATATATTACTATTTTATTTAATCATAAGATTAAATATCTATATATAAGTGTATATTATGTATATTAAAAGTATATGTATAACTGAATCACTTTGCTGTACACCGAAACTAACACAACATTGTTAATCAATGATGTGCCAATATAAAATTAAAAAAAGAAAAAATGTTAGCAAGAGATTAAAGAGCTCATATTAGGTAACATATCTGGCAAGTAATAAATGATATAGGACACTGAGTATGTTCTCCTTACAAATGGGCTCCAGAGCTTCCCACAAAGTGGTGGAAGGCACTGTTTTGCAAGGGGTTACGTTCAAGAGCCCCGGAGCCATTTCCATTCATTCTTCTTCCCCATGGTCCCATCTGCTGCTCCTCCAGATGACCTTGGTTTCTGTCTATTAGTAGTGCCTGGGCAGCCCTTAGCTGGCTGTTTTATTTTCTTTCCTTTTTATTGTGGTAAAATAAACATAACATAAAATTTACCATTTCAACCATTTTTAAGTCTACAGTTCGCCGTACACTGCCGTGCAACCACCACCATCCCTGTGCAGAACTTTTTCATCATCCCCAACAGAAACTCTATCCATTAAACACAAATTTCCCAACTCCCTCCTCCTCCTTGCCCCTGGCAGCCACTACTCTAATTTCTGTCTCTCTGTTTTTGACTACTCTAGGGACCTTATACACGTGGAATCATACAGGAGTTGTCTTTTTATATCCGGATTATTTCACTTATCATAACGTCTTTAAGGCTCATCCATGTTGTAACATGTGTCTTCCTTTTTAAGGCTGAATAATATTCAATCCAGTGTACAGACCACATTTTGTTTATTCCTTCACCCTTTGATGGATGCTTGGGTTCAAACAAGAAAAGGGGAAAGGGGGATTCACAGAAGATACTGGAAGGAAAGGCCGACTACCTTGGTGAGATGACCAGTCAGATTAAGCATAACAAATCATCCCACGACTCAAAGGCTAAAGACAATAAGCATCATTAATTATCTCATGGCTTCTTTGTGCAGTAATTCAAGACAGAGAAGAGCAGGGACAATTAGTCTCTACTCCACAATGTCTGGGATCTAAGCTGGAAGACCCAAAGGCCTGACTGGCACTGGGGGATCTGCTTTGAAAGTGGCTCCGTCACATGGTGGGCCAATTGGTTCTTCCCCATGCAGACCTCTCCACTGGGATGCTGAGAGCCTTAGGATGTTGAACTGGTCACAGAGGCCACCTCTGATTCAGAGTGAGAGAGGGCCCACAAAGGTGTGAGCACCAGATGACAGTGTGATCCGGGACATCTTGGACACCACCTACTACAAACCTTATTACTGCTCATTATATAAAGTAGGCTAAATATTTGGAGATTTTTCAGAAATGATTAATATTTTAGAATATTACTGCTTTGAAAAACTTGAAAATATTCAGAAGAAATGTATAATTCTAGTCAGTCAGCAAATATATTCAAAACTGTATATATATGCACCCCAATGTTCACAGCATCACTATTTACAGTAGCCAAGACATGGAAGCAGCCTAAGTGTCTGCTGATAGACGAACGGATAAAGAAGATGTGGTGTATACACAATGGAGTATTACTCAGCCATAAAAAAGAATGAAATAATGCCATTTGCAGCAACATGGATGGACCTAGAGATGATCAGACTAAGTGAAGTAAGTCAGACAGAGAAAGATGAATATCTCATGATATCACCTATATGTGGAATCTAAAAAAATGATACAAATGAACTTATTTACAAAACAGAAATAGACTCACAGACATAGAAAACAAAGTTATAGCTACTAGAAGGGAAAGGGGGAGAGGCATAAATTTCGAATCTGGGATTAACAGACACTGACAACTATACATAAAATAGATAAACAACAAGGACCTACTGAAAAGCGCAGGGAACTATATTCAATATCTTGTAATAACCTATAATGGAAAAGAATCTGAAAAAGAATATATATATATATATATATATATATATATATACACATATACATATAATTGAGTCACTGCTGTACACCTGAAACACTGTAAATCAACTATACTTCAATAAAAAAAATAAAAATTAAAAACAAAAACAGAAGAAACAACCCAGTATACACAAGCAAAGAGAATAAGGTAAAAGGCCAGGATTTCTTTTTCACATTCACTGGAATAATAGTGAGCATCTTAAGCTAATTTTACATTACCCACCTGTTCAGAGAAATTATTTCTGCCACATTGTGGCTTCTAAGCCAGTGGTTCCCAGATGTTTGTCTGAAACCAACTTTGATTTTTTTTCATAGGGGCCCCTTTATGCAACTGAAAAGACTGTCCTATATTCCAAGGTTATTTCATGTCTGCCTTTCCTGTGTGCTAAGAGGAGGCTAAGGCTGGAGAAGACTATCTGCAAAGTAAAAGCCCAGCTACCCTGGGCTGGCACCCACATGGCTTTTGGAATGGAACTAGTGTTTGTATTCCAAAAATGTTGGGAATCACTGTGTCACATTTCAGTCATGGGGAGTCACCCTGGGGGCTCACTGTAGCATCTGTCAGTACAGAGCAGCTGAGGGTAGATGGAGGCCCTCACTTTTGGAGCCTCTAGGCAAACGGCCCGGTTATCAAACACAATCAGAGTTGTCTTGGTGTGGTGGTTTCAGCTCTAAAGAGCTTCCAAAACTGGTGGCCCATGGGCCCTGTTCTAGCATGACATTTTAAGCAATAGGCACATTGAAAGAGCAAAGCACAGAGCGAAATGCCCCTAGAAAACTGAAAAGGTAAAACAATGAAAAGAATGAGGACACATGTCGCATCTCACTTGATGAGATGCCTTTCAATACGTAAAATATTCTGTTTTGCAGGAACCCCGCCCACTGGATTTCCCACTGGATATCTTCTTCTCTTTCTACTCTTCCCCTTCCCCATGCTTCTACTCTTCTTATAGAATTAAGTGGATGTTAGAACACACTCAGTTCAGCAAACCAGTTAAGGTAGTTGAACATGATCTTCAGTAGATGAAAGAAGTTAAGTTACTAGGTTTATAATGTATCATGAACAATGGAAAGATCAGTTCCAAATGTACTTTTTCTTACTATAAAATGCTCACTTTCTCTCTACAGATGTCAGTGCCTCCAAATTAATGAGCTCTATTAGCTGCAAAACATCTCAAGGAGCGCTGGAAATTAATTTCCATTAGTTACAAACTGACAGTCAACTACCACCTGCCTTGTAAGACAATAAAAGTTCTGAATGCTCCATTTTGGTCCTCAATTAAATGTTCAAAGTCAGATGGTGAAGAAAAGTGACGTAAGCCATCCAGAAAAATATTAAAACTGGTTTGTGTGTGAAATGACCAAAGGGGATTTCAGATTTTCGCTTGTGGTAGGATAAACAGGGAGGTTTTGAGGACAGACTGAGACTGGCTTTCCATAGTTACAGCAAAATAAGTTGAATACTGAAGAAAGGAAATTCTTTTCATAATATGGTCATGTTCTCTGAGAAGCATAGAGCCCTTTAAGGAGCACATGATTTCAAAAGGTTGAGCATAACTATGTGGATGCTGATTAAAGACGGAAACAAACAGCCAGGATGTGCTTTCCAATATTCTCACAGCTACTGGGATTTCTGAAGGGAAAACAAATGTTGCGTTTCTCTCATTTTGTGAATTTATATTTTTAGTTTTCAACATTCTATCAACATTGACTTGAAGAATGGAACCTATTTAGAATGACTTTTTTAAAATGGTAAAACAAAATAAAAGCAAAGCACAGAAGTTGGGAAAGCAGACTGATGGATAAACAGACAAGAAGCAAAATCAATACCTTGTTACTATGTGTCTTTTGTCGCATTAAAAATCAAGTTCTTACGTAAGTTTTGCAAATCTTATCTCTGGGTAACTGTGTGCAGAGCCGATTAACAGATAGTTTATTTATGTACATATACACACATAATATATGTATACACATAATCTATGTGGCCTATATGTAGATGCCAGTTTCCTTAATAAAATCAAATGTAGGGCTGGCAAGGTTCCCCCTAGAAGGAGACAGTCCTTGAGGAATGACTGACCAAGGAAGCCAGTTCTGTCACCCTGGATTTTCTTGGTTTCTCTTTTTTCCTGGGGGGGGGGGGGTCCAACTCGTGGGAACCAACCTTGGGGAAGAGGGATGCTCTTGTCTGTTTTTATAATCTTATTCAATACTGGACCCACAGAACTTTCCTTTGATCCCTTTTGAAGCACAAACTCTTCTTCTGATTCCTTCAAACCATTTCCCAGAACTCTAGAAAGCATCAAGTGGGAAGTGAAAGGAGAGCACGCAGACGGGAAATAGAGGCAGAGACCCCAAAACGGAGCCCCAAGATTTAGGAGCTTCTGTTCCAGGTCTGTGGGCCTCTCTAACCCTCATTGAGAAACCAAGGAAAGAGGCTGCCTCATTTTTGGTTCTCAGCTTGTTTCTAAGGAGCACTGTTTTTAATATTCACACTCCTTTTGGGCTCTTCAATATTCTGATCATTTCTTTCACAAGGAAGATGAAGAGAGAGATTTATTTCCTCCCTCCCACCTGTAGCTTAGCTTTCTGCTTCATCCTAAATGCCTGTCAAAGAATGACTTCACCTGCAAGATCCTACTCTCTCTTCAGTATGAGAACATCTAAGTCCAATAGACAACACACAGACACAAACATATGAACCTGGTTATCAGTGAGAAAACAGAGATTAACCTTAAGGCAGGAAGTGAGATGAATTACTAGCAAAAGTAATATACTGAGGGCTGATAACAACACTGCAAACTAATTATTTGTTTTATAGGAATCCAATATGCCATTCCTTTAAACCATCAATTATCTTTATTTTGATCTTATCATTGTACTTATCATTACTGGGGACCTTAATATTAAAACTAAAGTTGCCTGATGTTTCAGAGTTCTGACTTCTGGGGATCTGAGGTGGTCCCCTGATGCTAAATGGTGTCACCAGAGTTCATCTCTCCTATAAACAGACTGGGTAAAGATTTCATGATAATTAAATTATTGAATGGAACTTCTCAGTTGCTTTGAATCAGGGGAAAGATGCTATTTCTGTTCCTAAAACAGGGAATGAGTGTAGTTGGCTTTAAGTAGAGGGGTTAACGTTAAGTTCTGGAAAGACTGCATCAGGATATATGACAGACACACTGGTAGATCATTAGAGACACAACTTAAGTGACCAAAGACAAATACTCCTGGCTTCATAATGGAGACCAAACCCAGGATCACCACGGCCACCTTCAGAGAGGCTGGGTAGGGGAGGGGGAACTCTGCTGGGAAGAAGGGGAGGGTGTACAACAGCCTTTGCTCCCATGGTAGGCTCCAGGTAGCATGGATGGCTTTTTGCCCTAAATGAGGCAGGAAAGTCCAGTGGCCCACTTTCGAGAGCAGGGACTTGAGTTTCTCAGGCTCCTCTGCACCCCTGGGGGTCTGGCTAGTGGGTGGAGGCCCCAATGAGTGGGTGGCTCTTGGACCAGGTGTGAGCTACAGGCTCACCTTCTGAACCTGCGGTAGAGCCTGTTTTACCAAAAGCATGTGGACTGAGGGGAAGGACGGGGCTGGTTCTCAGGAGGAAAGCCTGTAAACCAGAAAAACACAAAGCAGAGACTTCTACCATCACAACTGATGGAGTATCTGCTAATGACTCATTAACCAACTAATTAGTACCCTGGGTAGAAGGATGCATCTGGGATGTTGCCAAGGTCCCTATGCCAGAACCCGCTTTGGTATAAACGAGGTGAGGGCGTAGTATTACAAATGAGTCGCTCTTTTAGAAATGCAATTGTTCACTCCTACGAGGGATTCCGAAGACAGACGGCAAAATGAGTAATCTGGGCTCTGGGAGAATCAAGATGGGCACAGACAAGTATTGTGTGTAAACACTGCTTTCCTTTCAGTTGATAAAAGGAATCCTGAAAAGGAGCCTTCTGTAAAACAAACAAAATCCTTTTGCAGTTGGAGTCTTCCCTTCCATCTCCCGATTCTGCTTCCTGGTCGTGAGGGCCCAGGTCTCAGTTTTCCCTCCTTGCCGCCCCTGCTGGCCTGTGCTCTGGCCTCCCCAGATGCCCTCCCATCCCTGGCCTCCCAGCAGGGCATCCCCCCAGGATCTGCTCCCCGGTCTTTGCCACTCGGCAGCACACGGCCTCTGTGCCTTCACCCACTTCTTCCACGTCTCTGACTCCCAAGTGCCATTCTCAGCGCGAGGCTTGGGCCATAGGTGCTCCTGAAGGCAGGCGCTGTGCTGGCAGCAGAGAGGCAGTGGTGACAACAGTGGGCCCTTCCCTATGCCGGGAAACGCCCCAAAGACCGTGAGGTCTGAACACCTGTCATCTCACAACAACTTCATGAGGAAGGTGCTTTGATCATTTCCGCTTTACATACACGGACGCTGAAGACAGAGCAGGTGAGCATCACACCTGGAATCATGACTTGCTGAGAATCCTTTCCCCTGGGTATTAGACGCCCTTTACAACCCAGACCTCCTCTACTCTTCCTGTGGTGGATGAGAGCCTGCACTGCAGGGCTGCACAAGATCATCACCTGGGCTGAGAGGGGAGAACATTTGAAATTCTACTTATTTACTTAACCAAACAGAATAAAGCAATTCAGAACGATCATTCTCCACAGGTTGGCACTGGCCCTCTCACTGGGCCCACATTTCAGATGACGGTGCATTTTTTCCTGGAAGCCACAACACAGCAAGGATGACAGTCACACCCTTGCTAATTTGACCACTAGGGCTCCTTATTGCTATTGATGTGTGCCGGTCCATGTGAAGTTTTAGATTATACAATCTAGCTTTAAACTAACCCTCCCGATGTTTTTAACCAGCAAAAACAGTGATAATATACTCAGATCTAACACATTCAACCATACTGCTCTTTCTAAAGAAAGGTTTTTATTTTATTTATTTATTTATTATTATTATTATTTTTTGCGGTACGTGGGCCTCTCACTGTTGTGGCCTCTCCCGTTGCAGAGCACAAGCTCCAGACGCGCAGGCTCAGCAGCCATGGCTCACGGGCCCAGCCGCTCTGCGGCATGTGGGATCTTCCCAGACCGGGGCACGAACCCGTGTGCCCTGCATCGGCAGGCAGACTCTCAACCACTGTGCCACCAGGGAATCCCTAAAGAAAGGTTTTTATGATTAAAAGTGTATACTGGTCTTTCACAGCTCCCTAAATGTCCATTGACAGATGAATTAATAAAGAAGATGTGGTATATATATGATGGAATATTACTCCGTCGTAAAATAAGTATGAAATAGTACCATTTGCTGCAACATGGATGCAACTAGAGATTATCACACTAAGTGAAGTAAGTGAGAAAGAGAAAGGCAAATGCCATATGATAGCATTTATATGTGGAATCTAAAATATGGCACAAATGAACCTATCTACAAAGCAGACTCACAGTCATAGAGAACAGACATGCGGTTGCCAAGGGGGAGGGGGTGGGGAGGGATGGATTGGGACTTTGGGATTAGCAGATGCAAACTATTATACACAGAATGGATAAACAACAAGGTCCTACTGTACAACACAGGGAACTATATTCAATATCCTGTGATAAACCATAATGGCAAAGAATATAAAAAAGAAAGCATATATATGTATAACTGAATCA
This sequence comes from Aethalodelphis obliquidens, assembly GCF_003676395.1. NCBI lineage: Eukaryota > Metazoa > Chordata > Mammalia > Artiodactyla > Delphinidae > Aethalodelphis > Aethalodelphis obliquidens. Next base: position 9,462,679 of record NW_020837973.1, read on the forward strand.
CACTGCTGTATAGCAGAAATTAACACAACATTGTAAATCAACCATACTTCAATAAAAGAAATTTTAAAAATGTAAACTGAAATAAAAACTTTAAATTGTGGTGTTTTATCTTTAACATCCCCTGTTTCAAGTTCTATCTTTAGTGCACATCTATTTTACAGTGTAAATAGTATAACAGTACACTGAAACGTGTAGTTAGTTGAGTTAGTGTATCTCCCCAAAATTCATATCTATTCAGAAGCTCAGAATATGGCCTTATTTGGAAATAGTGTCTTTGCAGATGTAATTAGATGAAGATGAAGTCGTCCTGGATTAGCGTGGATCCTAAATACAGTGACTGGTGTCTTCATAGGAGCAGCATGGGAGACGTGAGACAGAGAGGAAGGTGTAAGTGAAGACACAGGCAGAGACTGAAGCTCTGCAGCCACATTCAAGGGATGGCGGGGCCACCCCAGACCCTTTGGAGGGAGCATGACCCTGCTCAGGCTGTGACTTTTCAGACTTCTGGCCTCCACAACCGTAAGAGAATACATTTTTGTTGGTTGAAGCCACCCAGTTTGTGGTAATTTGCATGGCAAGGCAGCCCTAGGAAATTAACATACCATGTTCATAATTTATAAGTAAAAAAATCCACATACAGAGATGCAAGCTAACATTTTTTGCTGACTCGGTGGGTGGACAGCTGCCCTCCCATCCCAGCCCAACCAGGCTGGAGTACTTCAAACAGGCACCACCCCCGACTGCCAGCCCTCCTTTCTTTTCAACTAGAGAGCTTTCTCTCCCATTTTTTCATATGTAAATATCAACTATTCCTCAAGGTTCCGGCCAACCACTCAATTCCGCCTCTGTACTTCTATCACATCTGTCTTATTTACCCAATGCACTACAGTCATTTGTGGCTATACCTTTCTCTCTCACATACCTTTTAAAGCTCCTTAAAGAATGAAACTCTTCACATGCTATCATTGCACCTGCAGAGTTCATCCTACAATATTCCCCAGAAAAGTCACCGAGAACACATGTGCCTTCAGATGGACCTGGAGGGAAGAGTTTAAAGGAATGAGAGCTACAGGGCTGTGTCCCTGCCCAGCTCTGGCCATGTGTTGATAAAACCTCGCTGAGGACATATATATGTGCTTTTCATATTTCCAAGTGGCATGAGCAGTGCATTATAATAATCATGCTGGATAACAAAACTGGAATCTGAAGTATCACATAACGGAATCACCCCCAACAAGAAGTGAATGTTAAGCCCCTCATTTAAGTTAAAAAGAAAATTATATATATATATATATATATATATATATATAAAATTTCATTTTATATATATAATGGAATACTACTTAGCCATTATGAAAAAGAATGAAATAATGCCATTTGCAGCAACATGGATGGCCCTAGAGCTTATGATACTAAGTGAAGTAAGTCAGACAGAGAAAGACTAATACCATTTGATATCACGTATATGTGGAATCTAAAATATGACACAAATGAACTTATTTACAAAACAGAAACAGACTCACAGACATAGAAAACAAGCTTATGGTTACCAACAGGGAAAGGGGGGAGGAGAGGGATAAATTAGGAGTTTGCGATTAGCAGATACACACTACTATATATAAAATAGATAAACAACAAGGTCCTACTGTACAGCACAGGGAACTACATCCAGTACCCTGTGATAAACCATAATGGAAAAGAATATGAAAAAGAATATATATACATATATATATAGATATCTGAATCATTTTGCTGTACACCTGAAACATTGTAAATCAACTATAGTTCAAAAAAAATAATAATAAATTAAAAAAAGTCTCACTGAGAAGGCACTGGGGGGAGGAGTAATAACTGTCCTCAGGGCTGTCTCTGAAGAAGGGATAGACGTATTCTAACGTGACTGCAAAGGTCAGAAACAAGATCAGGGAGTGAACTTACAAGGGGTGAAGATTTCAATATAAATGAGTGTACAAGGCTTGAATTATTCAAGAAATTAATAAAATGCTTCAGGAGATGGTGAGTGGCCCATTTCGAGAGGCATTCAAACAGAGACTGAATGGCCAATTGTTGGGCTTGCTCTTGGCCTAACTGAATAAATGACGTCCAAGTGCTCTTCACACTGAGGGTCTTTAAATTGCAGATGCTGTATTTTTCCCCCCTGACATTTCCCCAGTTAAATAAATGATTATTGAACATTTAAAGTGAAAAACAAACTCCCCAGAGATTCACCACCCCATAACTGAACCAGGAAGAATATTATGACTGTTTTATTGCAAACACTTCAGACATGTTACCTAAATGATATAATAATGGCACTTCAAATGTTAATAAAGATTCTAAAAATATTTTTTAAATCTTCACCTTTAAAAAAGCATCTTTGTATATATTTTGTTTCCTGAGCATTCATTTCACTATATGCTATGTGTGGTTATAGAGTGGGCAGGTAAGCAATGAAAAAAAGACCCAGCATTTGGAAAACATTCTTAACCTAGGTTTACCTAATGATATTTATAAGCAGTATTACTTAATAATATATACTAATACAACGTCCAATAATAAAATAATTTTAGTAATACACTAGGTAATTCCTTAAAAGTGCATATTTTTAGATTATTGGTCAAATACTGTGGCTTGAAACAAAACATGGAGAACAAGGTTGATAGAGCCAACTGAAAATTCAGTTGCTAATTTGAGCTCAAATTCAGCATAAAGATGTGTCACTGCATTTATTTCTCTGTTACACTGCGTAACAAAAAGAAGATAGAATTTTATTGTGAATCGTGTTTACAGTAAGTTAGATTCCTTTAGCAGGCTTGACAAACTGCTTTTGAGGTAGTTTACATCAAGGATTACAATACCCTGAAAAGGGATTAATCCAACTTGATTAAAAGATGCCATTCGTGCTGCAACCTACACATCAAGTTATGTCAGTAAATGTCTTAGCCATGACTTTTCTTCTTATATAGACAAGAACATTTATAGCATCATTAGTACACCAGGTACATTAGTCTTGCTTTTTTTCTGGTTATTTCATCAATCACATTTTCAAAATAAGGATGCTATGACGTATCACTCCCAACATCACTGAGCTGGGATGAGTCCTTTCATATAATTTAAAGATTTATATTTGGCCTACATGTTTAAAAGCCCTGTATAAAACTCAATATCTGGTATAGTACCAACAACGTATTAGCTGTGATAATTCTTAAGAAATTCACATTTTATGGAAGATAACGTGCAATTAACAAATAAAAAGTTCTCAGCAAACGTGGCTGTAAAGCAAACATTATATATATAAATTTCTTTTTCAAAGTGATTGCTGACTTAAAAAGGCAATCAGATTCTACCATCTCCTTTTTTTTTTTTTTTTTTTTGCTGTACGCGGGCCTCTCACTGTTGTGGCCTCTCCCGTTGTGGAGCACAGGCTCCAGACGCGCAGGCTCAGCGGCCATGGCTCACGGGCCCAGCCGCTCCGCGGCATGTGGGATCCTCCCGGACCGGGGCACGAACCCGTGTCCCCTACATCGGCAGGCGGACTCTCAACCACTGCGCCACCAGGGAAGCCCCCATCTCCTTTCATAAAAGGTTTCTGTGCATTCTTTGCTGGAGTAGAGTAGGCGCAATTAAAAGTGAAGAGTCCAAAGTTTTGCCCTGATCTATATGACTCAGCCAAGTAAGCTAGAGAAACCTAATCCTTCAGAACCAATCCTTTCATATCCTATGGCTTAGAAAAAATTTTTAAAAATTGTTTTAAAGAATATATATATGTATAACTGAAGCACTTTGCTGTACATCTGAAACTAATGCAACACTGTATATCAACTATACTTCAATTAAAAAAAAATAAATTAGGGCTTCCCTGGTGGCACAGTGGTTGAGAGTCCGCCTGCCGATGCAGGGGACGCGGGTTCATGCCCCGGTCTGGGAGGATCCCACATGCCGCGGAGCGGCTGGGCCCGTGAGCCATGGCCGCTGAGCCTGCGCATCCGGAGCCTGTGCTCCGCAACGGGAGAGGCCACAACAGTGAGAGGCCCACGTACCGAAAAAAAAAAATAATAATAAATAAATAAATAAATAAATAAATTTTAAAAATAAAATAAAATAGCCTAACTAAATAAATAAATGTCATCAAAATATCAAAAAAAAAAAAAAGATAACAGGGAGTTTCTGGTTTCAAGTCTAATGACTGAATTGGGGCTACCTTGATTTCAAATTCTTATTTTAAAATGGATGATTTGCTTGAAAACTCCTCACTGAAGCTCCTTAATAGAGAAAAGATACTGGTCTGCAATAAGACAGATAGGCAGATAGTAGAAGAGAAAAGAAAGGAAAAACAAAACAAAGACCACATATCCATAAGCAATTATCAGAGAGACCAGAACTATTTAGACAATTTGTATCATTTCCTTCATTCCTTCACTCACTCCTACACACAGAAAACTGGTGCTATCATTTACTCGTCCTCCAAGAAAATCATAAAAGATGTGAGTATAGTCTTTCCTTTTCCTTTTTATTTTTTATAAAGAAATATAAATGCCCATGCCAATACGTGCCCCATGTCCTAAAAGTGTGGATTCTAGCCTGTGTACCCACAGGTCATTTATTCCAATTCTCCATTTATTTAAGGCACAAAATATGGGGATATCAGTTTTCTCCCACAAAGGAGAATTAAGTTAAAGATGTAAGGAAAAGTGCTTTGAGAATTGTAATGTGCTATAAATACATGTTTGCAATGGCAAAGAGGCTTACATGGTCTGGTATTTAATGATAAATAAAACTTTAACAAATTCTCTTCAAAAATGTATGTATAAAAGCTTGAAAGAAATCTAAAAGCTGGAAAAGTTTAAATCATAAGTTATAATGCTGAAAAAAACAATTTTGAACCCCCAAAGTAAAAGATACCCGTTCTAGTAATATTCACCTAGGAAGAACCAAAATTCATTATTCAAACGAAGATGCAAAGATGTTATCATAAAAGAAGCATTAGATTGTGGACTAGAATTTTAGATTAGATTTGGGCTGTCTCAATTAAATCTGAACACTTTGACATATTCCTTTATTAAAAAAAGAACTCTACAAGAAAGGCATTATTGTATTTTATATACCCATTTTGCATAATGCCAGGTTATTATTATTAGTTCCTTTTACATTAAGCCATAATAATTCAGTTCTGGTTCTAGATCTCGTTCTGTTTGTTTTGATTCTATACCTGACCTTAGGATGGTGGTATGATTTTTTTTTTCAGAATTAACACATATTTAAAGCCAATGCTTAGCATTCTTAAAAATAAAATAGTAAACTGTAATTCCTATAACACTGAGTTGTATATAAGTTCACACCTACAAAAGGTCAGTGGCCAGTATACTCTTATTCATTCTAAATTTCTTATTGGTGTTTCTCTTTTTTGGTTTATAGTGGGCACTCAATAAACATATGTCGCATAATCCGTAACTTAAAAAGATAATAGTCATGATACACTGAAAGAAGAAAAAAGGCTATAAAAGTGACAGTAATATAAAATGAGAAGGCTATGCCATTTAATAAAATAAAATGCATTTAATACACAGTATAAAATAAAGAAGCGAAGCTGTAGCTAGAGAAACATAAATTTGGGTTCCTATCAAGCCAAATTCCCCTAATATGAAATTTTAAAACCTTTCCACTGAAGATTAAACGCTTAGCCTCAATTTAAGTAAACAATGTTCAATAAAGCAATGCCAATCCAATTATGTATTTTTCTATTTAGCATTTCCTAAGAGTTTACTTCTATTTCTACATGTTTTCAATAGCATGTCTAGAAAAATTATTTAAAAATAGAGAGTGTTGGGGGAGGGATGGATTGAGAGTCTGGGGTTAGCAGATGCAAACTATTATATATAGAATGGATAAACAACAAGACACTACTGTAGAGCACAGGGAGCTATATTCAATATCCTGGGATAAACCATAATGGAAAATAGTATAAAAAAGAATGCATATATATGTATAACGGAATCACTTTGCTGTACAGCAGAAACTAACACAACATTGTAAATCAACTATACTTGAATAAAAAAATAATAAATATTGAAGAAAGAAAGAAAGAAAGAAATAGAGAATGTTGAGGTGTTGTTATCTGAAGAACATTCTACCCACACATGCCAAGAATACTGAAGGATCTGGGGCAGATTTCAGGACCAAGACGATAGAGATCCCTGTTTCGACTGAAAATCTAGAGAAGCAGGATGCCGGACAATGTAAGTATAAGAATTCTTCCTATTTCTAGTAGTTAACAGTGAGCACTTATTACAATTCACCTTTACAATGGAGGTTCTACCACATATAATATTTAACATAAACCCTCCAAGCAGGTTTGAATTGTGCTAAAGAAGCTATCTCAAAGAATACCAAACGGTCCCGTTTGGTAAAATGGTCCCATTCTGCCTTTTATGTATGTAGACGTGATTTCTTTTTACAAGAGAATCTATGCAAACCCCTCAATATAGTACACATGCACTTGTGTGCTCTATCAGAGAAAATATCCAAAAATTCCTTGGGATGAATTTTACCGCCACATTCAAGTCACATGCCCCATTACAAAGACATACCAGGAATCTGATATATCTATAGTATTCACAGATGCAGCTATGTATTTATGGGGCTCTGCATAACTCAAATGCCTATGAATAAAACATCATTGAACTCTACAGGAATTCAATTCCAATTTCAGAAGTAGAGTATCACTAAATCCCTCACCACTGTTGAAAAAAGAAAGCAAAAAAGAAACACTTCTCAATAATAACAATTTCTTTAATATATTATATTCAAGTTTTTAATCAATGTCCAATCAACTTCAGCCTCATGTTTATTTTCAGACACAAAAATGAAGGTAATAAGGATTTTCTAAATGTCCAATTTTTAGTATAACCTGGTAGGTGTGCCACTTTCCACTCTAATGAATGGAAACATACAGCGTGACAAAGCATGCTTCTACTGAGACAAGAAAATACCTAGACCACAGTATTTGAAGTCAAATGATATAACCCCCCAATCCTCCATTTCTACTGCATGAAAGAAACTTGTTCAACATCTCATCAAATAGCTGAAACCTTCAAGCACCTACAAATGTTCTGATCAAAAGATCGTCTTTGCTGTTGAACCAAGAAGATACCAGGGATCCATGATCGATACCAATATTCCAAATCAAACAGAAGATTATAAAACCCAACCAAAGTCAACACTTTCATACTCAGCCAGTGACATGGAGGCAATAACGTGACGCAAAAAGAAATCTTGTAGTAACAAGGCCTGGTTTGAAAACCTCTTTAGCAGTGATTGGGAAGAGAAAAAGGTTGGTACCCACCTGGGATCTTTCTGAATGCTATCGATGGACGGGGATCTGGCCAAGGTGCCTTCGGGAGGGAGGGCAGGGCCGGATTTGCTGTACGGAGACTCGACAGAAGGACAATACTGCAGCTGCCGGTAGGGGTCCGCGTAGCTGGAGGCTGGGCCGGCGGCGTAGCTGGCCCTCTGGAAGGTGGCCACGGCAGCGCTCTGCGGGCCATGCTGGCTGCCTGTGCGCTGCAAGGGGACGGAGTCGACACCGGGGGAAGACGGGGCTAGGACAGGAAAGTAGGGACAAAGTAAAAAATTGAGGACCTGCTCACAGAAACGGTTAACCAGGTCTAGGCAGGGGGGAAAATTACACACATACAAAAACAAAAACAAAAACAAGGGTTTGAAAGAATAAAAAAAAAAAATTCTGTCATATTTGAACTAACACATTCGATGTTACCCATTAAAGTGATAATTAGCATGCTATTTCAGGAATAAACCTTTCCACTCTAGGGCAAAAACACATCTGCGGTGTGTTTGCTGCTTACCAACCTCCACGAGAAGGTTTGTTAATCGGAAATGTAAACTCTGTGCGGAGCTAAAACCCAGAAGAAATGTAAGGAACATCTTCTAAGGAGTCGTGTACAGTGACTTCTTTACTGTTTAGGTTGAGAAAACTCAGAAAGTGCTCGCTCAGGTGATGTTACATTAATTCTATTCAGGGTGTGAAAGAAATTTAGTAATGTGGTTAATTTCTCCTAAATAAAAGAAAATAAGGCAACGTGAGAGGATGTGTATGCATGGGGGTGGAGGTGAACACAGGTCCATAGTTAGTACTCGAGCATTAAATGCAGGACTGTCCTAGTTCTTGTAAAGTTTAACAAACACCCACAGGAGTTTTATATGCCTCTTTCTCAAGTTGAGCTTTCATAGTAACAAATACATTCGGTGAAGGGTGGGCATGGGAGAGGAGATGAAGACCTGCCCAACTGCAACACAAACAAAATAAGAAGCTGACTTGGCTTTTCCAGAAGTATTTGCATCTTTTCAATACGCCTAAATTGTTTGGAGAAGATTTGACACCAGTTACTAAAATTGGTTTGACTATTTCCAAACTGAATTTCAGTTTTTTGTTTCCTTCCTGGGTTCTTTGGAGTTTGTTTCCTCTCATTATTTTTATCTGGTTCTCAGAAATACTTGACGTCTAAGGTTTAGTTGACATATACAATGAAAATAGCATCTTCCATATTAATAGAATGCGACCTGTTATTAATTGTTGTGATATTTAGCCATGATCGATATTAGACAGCACCTTTACTTTCTAGCATTGTAGATTGGAATATATCCCAAATACAGCCAGTGTCTAGATAAGGCCGTTTACCATGCAAGCTCTACGTGGAATTAGTTTCCGATTACGAATCACACCCCACAACTCGGACTTTCTGAGAGCTTCATAGTGGATGGTGATAGAGCTTATTTTATCCTCTCTCTCATTAGAAGACATATGTGAAATCAAATACAAAAGAAATTATGTCACATTGAGGAAACAACGTTAATGTTAAAAGTTAAGGATATCCTGTCGGAATGACAAAAAGTTGCAAAGTGAACTGAAGAAACATATCCTAATATGAGAGCTGATTTTAACAGAGTTCAGGGCTTCTCATTCCAAAGAACTTTTAATACTTAATCTTATAATAACCAAAATTAGGAGACTAGGCACTGTGACATGGTGAAGACTAGAAAAATATTTAAGAAAACTTTCTAAACAAAAAGTGCCTATTTTCCCAGAAGAGCAGTATTTTGAAATGATGAGGGCTGCCCTGATGGATTAAGTTTCAAAGTCATTGGATTAGACTAATAAGCATTAAGTTCACAACCAGAAAATCTGTCTTACATCTTTAGGCAATTTATGGAGCATTTAGATTGTCTCCAAAATTTTACAAGCATGTCTAATTAAAATTCATGTTTTAAAATTTATGAACAATGTGCTTTATGTCATGGGGACAGGGGTTAAAAATTCAGGCCAGGCATAACCATGCTCTTGGAAGAACAAATGCAAAGAGGTAAACAAAATTTCATTTTCTAGAAGAGTTGTGAAAAGCCAGCCAGCAAGTCAAGGGCAAACGGGGAAAACTAACTATAACCTGACATTTTTCAGATAAATGCATGTTTTCCATTCAGGAACTAAATATCTGCACTTAAGCTTGCTGAAAAGGGTTACTAATACCAGAAAAAAATCCTTTTCTATGCAAAATTATTTGTTATTAATACATTAGATATAGTGATAAACAGGAAGGGAGGGCAAAATGGCAGAGATCAGGATTTAATAATGAAACGTGAAGAAACGCTCTTGTTAAAAAAATGATAATATATTGGGCTTCTCTGGTGGCGCAGTGGTTGAGAGTCCGCCTGCCGATGCAGGGGGCACGGGTTCGTGCCCCGGTCCGGGAGGATCCCACATGCCGCGGAGCGGCTGGGCCCGTGAGCCATGGCCGCTGACCCTGCGCGCCCGGAGCCTGTGCTCCGCAACGGGAGAGGCCACAACAGTGAGAGGCCCGTGTGCCGTTAAAAAAAAAAAAAAAAAAAAAAAGACAATATAGGTAAGGGAAACAAGCTAACTAGCCACACCAGAAACTCTCAAAGGACTATAAATTTAAAAAGAATAGGGACTTCCCTGGTGGTCCAGTGGTTAGGACTCCGCCCTTCCAATGCAGGGAGCACAGGTTTAATCCCGGTCGGGGAACTAAGATCTTGCAAGCCACGTGCCACGGCCAGGAAAAAGGGGGAAAAAAAAGGTATTAAAAAAAAAAAGAATATAGTATAACGAGGAGTTTAAGAAAAGCAATCCCTTGGGCTTCCCTGGTGGCACAGTGGTTGAGAGTCCGCCTGCCGATGCAGGGGACGTGGGTTCGTGCCCTGGTCCGGGAAGATCCCACATGCCGCGGAGCAGCTAGGCCCGTGAGCCATGGCCGCTGAGCCTGCGCGTCCGGAGCCTGTGCTCCGCAATGGGAGAGGCCACAACAGTGAGAGGCCTGCATACAGCAAAAAAAAAAGAGAGTGGACTATGAAATTTAAGACGGGTAAACAACTTCCAGAAAGATCATATTTGAAAAAAAAAAAAAAAAATCGCAATCACATTTCTGTCACTTGACAAATGGCCTTTCAGAAGTATCATTCCTGAAGCCATAAGTTTCAACTTTTTTAGGTCTCAATAAATAGAGTACCCGATGAGAATTTCAAAATATAAAATTAGAACTCAAACTGATACTGCCAAATTCAAATAAATTAGAGACTGCTCAATGCAAGGAAAATAATGCAAAATAGCAATACAAATGGGGAGAAAAATACACTATTTTAAAGGGTAGGTTATATGATCATATAGAAGAAAATGCATGAGAAACGAAGAGATCTCAAAAGAGCCATCGGTAATGTAACAATGTAATACCTTCTATTTTTTTAAGCACGAGGTAAAAGACTGATTTCAACACGTTAACACTGATTTCTCCCTTTTTGCCTGTTCAGACTGCGGTGTGTTTGTTGCAGACGGTGGCTCTCTATTAATATAGATAAGCCGATACCGCTCACACGATTAAAAGACTTTTCTTTAACACAAATTTTCCCTTAATTTCTGTCCTGTTATATTCGGTTGGCCAAAAAGTGCGTTCGGGTTGTTCGTAAGATGGCACGGAGGAACCCGAAACGACGTTATGGCCTATGCTTGCTCTCATTTGAGTTTTAGAGCTCAGTTGACCAAATCACCCACCTTGGAGGATTCAAGTTCACTATTCAACTGAACTTTCTTATGGCAAACATTTGAAGTAAAAGGTGCTTTATCAGCTCTGTAAACACTCCTCTCTCTTCTCACCTGCTCTGCAAACAGCCCCTTCTCCCCTCAATAATCTCTTCCAACTCAATGAATCACACTGCTGGTCTCCTTGGGGAGAGTTTAAAAGTAGCCTCTTCGGGGAGATTTTAAAAGTAGCCTCTTCAGCAGTTGACCTGATACTTCGCCTTTTCATGCTGCTCATGAAATTATCTGTTTTCCGAAGAGCTACACAAATAAAGGTCTAGTGCATAAAGGGAAAAAAAATAGATGTTTTATGTGTTGTATTTTGTTTGAAAGAAGGGAAGGGAGATCCTTTTTAATAAAAGCAAACATTCTATTTTGATGAGGATAGATGGTTACATGCATTATTTACTGACAATGGAAAAAAAGGAGAACAGAATAAAATACAAGACTCTGGCACATGGAGAAACTTGGGAGATGGAATATAAAGCAGGGTTCAACAGAAGAAAGAAAAAACATGTATTTTTGTTTTCATATTATTTATCTTTTCTTTTATGTATATTTGTACATAGAGAGATATGGAAACATAAAATACTTTTACACATGTTATAAAATACAAAGTAAGCAAACGATAAGCTGATTAAATAACATTCCTCCTGCAAGCTCAGAAAATAAAAATGGCTTAGGTGACAATGGGTCCAAAAACATGGCCTATATACCTTTAAAGTTATTACTTAAATAATAACAACTCTATCATTTCAGGGATGAGGAACCTTCACCACCCAATCCACTATATTCCCAATAGTATTATCATCTAGAACTGAATTATACATGTCTTCCAATTTTCTGCACTCTGCACAGGTTGATCAAAGCTGAGCTCAATGGAAAAATATTCAAGGGTAAATTTAACATAATCTTTTAACTTCATATGTCATTATGTTTGTGGGGGGGAGGCATTTAATGCAGGATTATTATTAGTGTTGATGTTGATTACTGGTGTCGATGTTGCTGTTTCTAAATTTTATCGACTGTTCTACCAGCAAACACTCTGTTCTCCTTCAGCTGTAATTACTTTGTATTTACACCATTTTAGGTGAATTGATATAGGTAAGCATCTGGAAGCTCTTCTTGGTTTTAAGATGATATTTATCACTGGGCTCATTAAAAATTTCCAGTTGGGTAATCATGTGCCCCTGACTTTTTAGATTTAAAAGAGGTAAAAATTTTAACTAAGAGGTTACGGAGGATCTAATTTGACTTACTCCAGTGGGAAGCAATCATTTTTACAATTTGAAGTAACAGCCTTTAATAAGTAATAAACTGTTACTATTACATCTTTTGTGGACTCAAAAGATGAATTTCATTGAATATGTTATTTATACTTTATTGAAGAATAGCAATAAAATTTTATGAATATGAAGGTTCTATGTAATCCCTCTATAACTTTATGAAGTATTGACTCTTGCTGCAGAAAGTTAAGTTTTTTAAAAAATGCTTTCTCCATATGGGCAAATATTTTCATCCCATTCTTATTTCTTGTTATGTTGCAATATTTGTCAACCTCATAAGGATATTTAGCAGGTTTTCTCCTTGCAGCGTACCTACGCTAATTCATTCTTTATTAGAAGCTGACACATTCATCACAGAAAGCTTGTTTTCTCCACTCAGGATCACATTTATCCGAAAGGAAATGCATGTGACTATCAACCCAGCCGATGTTGGCCATTTTTGCTAGTTTAGAAAGATGTGTTTGGGAGGTTGTCAGTCAAGTATTTACGTTCATCAAAGGACTCCTAAGTTGACAGTCATTGATATGTTTGAGTTTGAAATAAAAATCTGTGTCATCTTAATAGACTTTAGCATAAGCATATCCATGAGAGTCACAGGTTCTTTGTCTGGCCGTGTTCCTTATTATATAAGCTCTGTTTGGACAAGGTTTATCCCGGACAAAAGGTATATTCTATTTAAACCGACGCCCAAATTAAAAGTGTGCCTCTTTAAATTTTCATTGTGCAAGAAGTAAAGACTCAGACGTTGGGTGGATGGTCCTGGAAGAGCAGGTGGGGATATTGGCTCTACTGCCCCACTCACTGCTCAGTGGCCTGGTCTTCTGCTGCAGCCACAGCATCCTGTCTCCTTGCCCAGGGAGACAGCACGGATGGATCTGATAAGAGGGTCCCCTCTGGGGAGCCCTGTTGAGTGGCGACCACTGCTGATTCAGGAAGTGACGCTTTTATGTTGTCTCGTGCTGCTAGATCTCTGGGACCACCATGCTGGCTCCTGTCTCAGTCCTGTCCTGGTGCCCCTAGGGGCAGCTTCTCTACTGTCTCGAGGACCTTTTTGAACACCCAAAGGTAGACTGTCCTTCTTGTCTGAATCGGGATCTAAGTCAGTCTTCATAATAAACTAACAAGGGTGAGAGGGTAACTATGGCAGCCAAGATGGAGGGATGGAAAAAAGATGGCGGTAGGTTGGGTATAGGGGGAGAAGCTAACTGAGAAATCACCTTTGGAGGGGAAGTTTAGGGAGCTTCAATCTGTCTCATCTTCGAGGACTACAGCTGTTTCCTGCTCTTCTCGGTATAGTCATCTCAGTGTATCTCTCAGTTCTGGTACAATCTATAACTCAGGATGGCCTTAGTGGTGTTTGGAAAGGGAGGCCCAGGGATGGGGTCAGCATGGGCCTGAGCAGGGATGGGAGAGAAGAGTGGCCACGGGAGATAATGCCCGGGACCCTGAGCCAGGTGGAAGCAGAGCTGAAGCACTGAGCGACCAAGAGTGGGTACCATTCCACACTGAGAAACTAAAGGATGACCTGGGAGGGCGGCAGGAATCGTGTATAGTGCAATCTTGAGTTACATGTTATCTAGGAAAGAAACGACAGTATGTGTTGTTCTGTGCTATTTTTTTTTTTTTTTTTTACAGTTAAGGTCATTTTAATTTTGCAATTGTATAAAGAGGAGGGGAGTTTTTTTTCCCAGTTTTTCCTGTGAGAGGAAAATACATATTAGTAAGTAAAATTATTTCAGTTTAGTTGAATTTGTGCCAAATCTAAGCAAGTGAGTCAGGCATCCAAGAAACTAATTTGAATGGCTGACCTTTCAAAGGAGTTACTTTTGAGCCTCTGAGTCCAGTGTCACCAGTTGAGGGATGTCCTTTTCTCTTTTGTAATGATCCTGCTTGCTTAATTTTGAATATGTTCTCTTTTTTTGGTGCTTTTCTTAATACTCTGTCTTCATTTTTGTCTGGAATATTCATTTAGCCTTTAATATATTACCTTCCGTTACCAGTTATTTTGTCCTATTTTAGGTCCTTCTCTGAAACTAAAATGAGCATGCGTGAGGACAAAGTTGGTTTAAGCTTCTTTGGACCTGAAGCCCATCAAGCACGTGGTTTGTTTTCAACAGATATTATCTGATTAACGCAGGACACAGGAAATCCTGACGCTCTCTAGATGAAAATGGGTGTATATTTATTTATTTATTTTTGCAGTACGCGGGCCTCTCACTGTTGTGGCCTCTCCCGTTGCGGAGCACAGGCTCCGGACGCACAGGCTCAGTGGCCATGGCTCACGGGCCCAGCCGCTCCGCGGCATGTGGCATCCTCCCGGACCGGGGCACAAACCCGTGTCCCCGGCATCGGCAGGCGAACTCTCAACCACTGTGCCAACAGGGAAGCCCTTTATTTTGCTTTTGAATGATGATTTTTACAAATGCAGGGTCAACCAAGATGACTGTTAAGAGCCCAGGTCCCAGGGCAAAACTGCCTGGGTGTGAAGCTTTAAAGACTGGCTCCATACCACCTGTGTGACCTTGGGCAGATTACTCAACATCTCTGTGCCTCAGTATTCTGATTCGTAAAGTGAGCATCATAATAGCACCTCCTTCATAGGGCGGTTCTGAGGATTAGTAAGTACATTCAAAGCATTGAGAACCATGGCTGAAAGTGGCAGACATGCTATATGCTTTGTCATCCTGTCTCAGCTGCTGGACGCTATAGCACCACCCAGTAATTCCCAAATTGTTAAGGCCAATACACTTGACTTCACTCCCAAGTGGGGATTCCCTCAAGAGCAGCAAGTGGCCTTCAATTCCCCTGCCCCACTCTCCTGGAAGTATCCTCTGGAAATGCTCTACAGATGGAACTGAAGGACCTCCGGCCAGTGGCCTTACTTCACAGCAGAGAGGTAAGGCTGAAGAGCCGCCTTGGCCACCGATCTGAGCCAAAAGCCAGTGACCCCGGAACAGTTCAGGTCTAACAGGCCTCATAAGAACCTGTCCTCTTCTCCCAAGGAATTAGGGTATTTGCTCTGACTCTGGACGCTTCTTAAGAGTCTGTACCGGTGGTGGCACTAAGTGTGGGGTGTGTATAGCACAGAGGATGTGAAAAATAACCCTCTGGATATAGAAAAGCAATCTTCTTTTTTTTTTACTTATTTTTTTGGTTGCACTGCATGGCTTGTGGGATCTTAGTTCCCCGATCAGGGATCGAACCGGGGCCCCCGACAGTGAGAGCACGGTGTCCTAACCACTGGACCGCCAGGGAATTCCTGGGAAAGCAATCTTAAAATGTTTCTTTATTGAAGTTTAATCTTGCCTTTACTAGATATAATTTAATACTATTGTATAATATGTATGTAATTTATAAGTGAGAGATATATACCCGTATTAAAAGCATTTTCTCAAACATGTGGGTTCTGATAGAGACAGTTCCTGGAGGTGCAGGGTTAGCTGGGAAAGGGTAAGGACTTGAAATGAATTCAGGATAGAAATAGGGAGTAACCTGAGCAGGGGTGAGGGAGAGAGGGCTTGTGGCTTTATGCTTAGGAGCTGGAGATGTGGCTTCTCCCCACCTGTCCCCAAGAGACCACTCATGGACTTCTGTAAATTTCCATAGTGTTGTGGAAATCAGCATATTTCCTCAAAAGTGCCTCAAGTTCAAAGATGCGGGCAGGGAGGGTGTCTTGGGCATCTGGATGGCACACCTCAACAGATCTCGGCCAGGACAGAGGTTACTATTAGTGGGAAAGGGCTGGGCAAACAGATTGTCCCCTCTGAAGCACTCAGACGACACTCCTGCCTTCTCTCAGAGGAGAGATAGGAGAAAAACACTCATTTATTCATTCAGTCTGGTTCTCCACTGATGGCTTAGAATGGGGGTCAGCAAACTTCTGTAAAGCGCCAGTAAGTAAGTATTCTCAGCTTAACCAACCATATGGTCTCTGTCACTATTCAACTGGGCTGCTGCAGGGTGACAGCAACTACAGATGATCTGGAAACAAAAGGGTGGGGCTGTATTCCAATAAATCTTTAGGACTCTGCAATTTGGAATTCATATGACTTTTACATATCCCCAAATATTATCCATCTTTTGACCGCAAACCATTTAAAAATGTGATAATCGTTTTTAACGCGCAAGCACTACTACCACAGGTGACGAGCTGGATTTAGGCTGTGGGCCATCGTTTGCCAACCCCTGGCTTAGAGAAAACACTACTTTTGTTGTCGTCATTGTTTTTTTTTGTTGTTGTTAAGTGTGAACATCAGTCCTGGTCCTTAATTTGAGATCGATGAATGAAATACTTTTTTCCTATTGTAGCTAATTTTTCATTAAACCTCCAGAAGTTTATCAACGAGAGCTAATTCTAAAAGCCTATGAATATGGAACAGGGAATCAACATAATCCCTTTTGTTGTCAGTTTTTCTTCAAATTAGATATTGAATGTCACCGAGATTGTTATCTTTGTCTTTTATAAGGAGTGGGTGGAAATAAAATTACCCTAGTTAATAATATGCAACAAGCTAAATGTTAAACTAGCCCAGCCTCAGACTGGAGTAGGTTTAGCAGGCTGAAGGTGAGAGAAACTCTGACAGAAGAATAAATGGGTATTCTTTCTACCTAAACTAAGATATGTACTATTAACACTGGATGGCATTTGCAACGTCAAGAGGAAATTCAAGGAGTATTCTGTGCTCTTCTTCCTATGATGCAGTGAAATACTGAAATGTAAATACCAATAATCAGCTAGAAAAGCAACGTAGCTTGCCTGGATTTCAAAACATATAAGTTAGTATCACAATGAAGTTTAACAAAATTGCTATGATCTACTTCTTGGGAACTGGAAGTTACAACAGTCCGAAGATGAAGCGCCCGGTGCCAAGGCCTGGACCAGAGCTTCCGCATCCCCATACCTCGGCCCCTGCCCGGGATGATAATGTGTATCATTAGAAATGAAGGAGACAGCTCTACTGTCTGCAGACCGGCAGCATAATGTTTTCTAAGCTAACTTAGCCATGGGAGGCTTTAGAGGAAGTGCAATTCTCAGTATCTTAATGATATTGATTTTACAGTTAAGATAAGTGTGCTCGAGCGCATTTAATCATGACACTTGACCAGTTATTTTGCAAATGGCTTCATGTTCTGGAAAACACTTGTCCTTCTTCACGTGGCCTAAGGTTGTGTCAAGTTAAAATATATATTTAATCCAGGAAAGCTATACAGTTGAATGAACCATATGCAATTGCCAATAACCGACTTTTCAGAAATAATTTCATATGATTCAACCTAATAGTGTGTATGAAATAAATTCTCAGTTGGCTTTACAAAATATGCTACATTTTTTAGTAAATATGCTTCCTTCCCACCAAGCTTGCCAAACAGGTAGACTGTGTCATTAAAAAAGTTACCAGCATGAGGCATATGCCTTTATATGTCCTGTACAGTGACCGTGCTTCCCTAAAGTAGTTATAGTCATTAAATACGTTAATAAGGATGTACAAAAAATTGGTACTGCTCCTTCGATTTGCCTGTGTGACAAAATGAGCTGACAACCCCCCTGCACTTATTTCATTTACAATCTACTCAGGGAGCTAAAGTGGAGTCATATTTGGTTTCTATCCTCATCACAAACATTAACGAGAGAAGCAGGTGTATCATAATGCTTCTGAGGAAACAGGACATACACGCACGCGCACACACACACACACACACACACACACACACACACACACCCCTTTCACAAGGGAGTGTTCTTTAAGCTTCCAAGCAGGCCCACCCCTCTGTGGACAGGCCCCCCTAAGTGGACAAGCCACCTCTGTGGACAGGCCCCACTCTGTGGACAGACCCCCATCTGTGGACAGGCCCCCGTCCATGGACAAGCCTGTGGACAGGCCACTCCACTGTGGACAGGCCCGTCCTCTATGGACAGGCCCACCCCTCTGTGGACAGGCCACTCCACTGTGGACAGGCCCACCCTCTGTGGACAGGCCCACCCCTCTGTGGACAGGCCCACCCTCTGTGGGCAGGTCCCCCATCAGGGTCCTGAATACACACCTGTGCTCGTGCGGTACGTGCCCGTGTGTGCTGGCGGCAGAGGGTCCCCCTGGCTCTGGCTGAGACTCCTCATGGGGGGCTTCTGATAGACGCGGTCTTCATAGATGGGGTCTATGTGGTGCTCTGGGGACTGCAGGGCTCGCAGCTCCGGGCCCAGGTGGCCGTGCTGGCTGCTGTATGAGGCCCGGGACCCAGCTGAAAGGAATGGACAAGGAGACAGTAAGACCCGACCGACATTCAAACAGAACTTGTTTTAACCAAGACATATCTGAATCTGGGGGGGACAGGAATGTTGAACTCTGCAGAAAATCAGATGAATGGCAGGAAGAGGTCAAGCTGATCAGCTTATCTGCATCACCCAGCTGCCTTGCTTTGCGCCCAAACCTGATCTCTGTATAAGGATGATAATGATTCTGAGATAAATGCCCATTGAACAGGGCCAGTGAAACAGCATCTTTCCCAGCCTAACGAATGTAACAGGTTTCCTCATTAAAGAGATCAGTCAGATTGAAGTCAAACCTAAAAAGCTCTTATTATCCCTTAGTCCTTGCACCTGAAATTTTACGACAGGAATTCTTATTTAAAACGATGAGCAAATGCATAAGCCGTGGTGGCAAGCCATCTTGATGTTGTTCCTGAAAAATGGACCAGAATTTGCTCTCTCATCAGCAGTTTTTCCCTGGACAATGAATGAACCAAAATGTTCGGACTTACAGTAGTCTAAATCCCTGAGAGAAGCAGATTTTAAAGAAAAAGGTTTTCAAGTTATGTGTTCCTTTACCCTTACCCTCCAAATGGAAGGATCTGCATTTAGTCTACCTTCCTCTGAAACAGTTCAAATGGTTGCCACAAACTGGTTTAATTTATAAATCGAGGCTACATAGCATTTGCCTGTAGTGGTCGTAAATCCTTATTTGTGTCTTTTTTTTTTCTTTTCTTTCTTGCACTGTATAGGAAGAGGTGTGGCTTTGAAGCAGTGCTGTAGGACAGGGAAACTGCGCAAGAGGAAACACTCTCGTGAGGGCTAAGAGCTTGAGTTGACACACGAAAAAGAAGATGTTGACTGAGAGCGAATATTTCGTCCGAGGGAAAGCCAGAGTCACAGGAGTAGACATGCCAGGAGAATCATCTCCACGAGGACAGATGGAGTGGAGGACATCTAGGGACAGTGAAGGGGCATCAAGGAGAGACGGTTATCTAACAATGGTGAGTACAGGACACACACAAAACCCAAACAAGGCTACAGATGATTTTAGCAAAGACCCTTCAGCTAACTCTCCAAAGCTAATAACCCACATGGCACGCTGGGATTTCACTGTCAACTGCCTTTGAATCGTCCCAACTGGGAGCCCTCCATTCCAGCTTAAAGTTAGAGGGAGTTGGAGTTCCTTGATTTTGGTAGTGTTTGTGGACACTTCTCCCTCTGTCCTGCTGCTTCCCGGCCTTCACTGGTGGCCACCTTAAAGCCAACATCTTCAGTGCTCAGTGATTGGGCTGCTTCCTCAGAATGATCTAACCCCAAAGATTTTGATATTCTTGTCTAGTATATTTGAGGACAAAGCCATGCAAAAGTTTTGAAATTGCCAACAGATAAATGTTTTACTGGTTTATTTTACACAGGCTGCTTTATATTTAAATCAACAGAATAGAGCAATTCTGAAGGACTGGGGCAGTGCTAAGACTTCTATGAATTCAGTCTGGATAACAAACACTGAATGTTTTGAGGAAGGGGAGGGAATCAAGTGGGCAAGTTCCTTACCTTTCCCTTTGCTAGTAATTAAATAAGTTCTGATTTAGAGAGCGTTCAGATGAGTGATAGATTCAAAATAACTGTTTTACATAATTAGGTTCATTGCATCTGATTTATCAAATGCCAACATCACACTGAATATTATCACATGCTTATATCTTCCAGGAATCTATTTAAGTACGATATGCCTTGAGTTCCTGCTGTCAGTTCTTTCTACCTCTGAAGGTTTTGATAATATTGCCAAGGACTTACAAGTGTAAAAAACAAGGAAACAGTCATTACATCCGAATGTCATATAGTTAAATAAAAGTTATCCATCCCTGGTAGATTTAGAGGTGTAACTTTATCACCATTCCTTGGTTCTAAGCAGCTAAAAATATCCAATGATGAACAGTAAAAGGACCTGCTGATCTTTTAAGTGGCGACATGAGCTGAGGGTATGTGTGAAAATCCTCTTCTTATAAGCATTTACTGGGCGTTAGGAAATTTTTATTAGTATCATAAATCAGAAATTAATGGCCAAGGGTCCTAGGCAAGGAGCAAGAATCTTAAGATAAGGCCTACCTCTGTGGATATCAGAATTTCTATGTGCTGGTATTCAGAAAAATGCAATAGTACAATTATTAAATTTTTGAAGAGTATACTACACTTTTTTATTAGCATGCTTTTGACAGAACTGTAAGTTCACAGTATTTCCCTGTGGAGACACTTGTACAAAATACCTTTGCATATTTAAGCATTATGCATAGAGCTAAGGCATTTTAAACCAAGCATTGTTTGCACTCCTTTTATCCACTGTGGTCAGGTTTTAGTTGCTCGTGGCTGGGTGGGCACAGTTAATGGGAAGAGAGACAGAACTAGGAGAAAAAAGAGGGGCAAGGAATTAAAGGCTAAAAGTGCAACTTCTGGAATTCATGCCCTCTACCACTCTTGCAAGAAAGAACATATCAGGCCCCTACTAACAAGGCCTGTTTTATTTTGGGCAATTTCAAGAAAAAAATAATCTCATACAACCTCTTCTCCAAATAGGCTCCAAAATTTCATGAGATGGTGTATACATTTGCTGATTCAAAGAAAATACACTTTTCTTGATACACGCACCCCAGTGTTCATTGCAGCACTATTTACAATAGCCAGGACATGGAAGCAACCTAAATGTCCATCAACAGAGGAATGGATAAAGAAGATGTGTATATATACAATAGAATATAACTCAGCCATAAAAAGGAATGAAATTGTGCCCTTTGCAGAGACGTGGATGGACCTAGATACTGTCATACAGAATGAAGTAAGTCAGAAAGAGAAAAGCAAATATCGTATATTAACACATATATGTAGAATCTAAAAAAATGGTATAGATAAACTTATTTGCAAAGCGGAAGTAGAGACACAGACGTAGAGAACAAACATATGGACACCAAGGGGGGAAGTTGGGGGTGGGATGAACTGGGAGACTGGGAATGACATATATCCATTACTATGTATAAAACAGATAACTAATGAGAACTGACTGTATAGCACAGGGAACTCTACTCAGTGCCTATGGTGACCTAAATTGGAAGGAAATCCAAGGAAGAGGGGATATATGTATACATGTGGCTGATTCACTTTGCTGCACAGCAGACACTAACACAACGTTGTAAAGCAACTATACTCCAATTTAAAAACAAGA
This sequence comes from Aethalodelphis obliquidens, assembly GCF_003676395.1. Lineage (NCBI taxonomy): Eukaryota > Metazoa > Chordata > Mammalia > Artiodactyla > Delphinidae > Aethalodelphis > Aethalodelphis obliquidens. Next base: position 9,484,533 of record NW_020837973.1, read on the forward strand.
AAAAAAAAAAGAAAATACGCTTTTCTTTAGTAGTAATTTTCTTTTACCATCTAGTTCTATTTGACAGTGAGTTCTCAGCATTAACACTGGACTCAAAACACCACTAGTAAACATCTGCATCTTTGCCAGAAACTGGAACAATGTTAACAAGAAAAATTGCTGGAGAAACTGACTTCGTTAAAATGTCACAGATGTCTAGGTCAATTATGTTGGTGGAGAACAATTCTGAGAGCCTCACCTGGACCAAGCTGAGGGCTCAGAACAGCAGTGTGACAAAGGGCAATGGAAACATGGATGGGCCCAAGAGAAAAGGGAAAGCAGACCCCACGGACCAGCCCAACTGCATCAACCGGTCCCCCGCCGTTGCAGACTCAGGTCATGCAAGTATAATACCTGTGTCCAGACTTTATGACCAATTTCTGCCACAACGCTTACAGCATCCAGTGTTAACCTTTCAATGCTATCATATGCTTTTACTCATCCTACTTCTCCTCTTCAGAAGACAAAGTTTGGGTCTAGAGAGCCCAGGCCCTGGCAGTGTTCATATATATAGTATGTTTCTGAAATCAATGGGTTTTAAGACTCACATCTAAAGCATGAATGCTCAGCTTACAGGCTAAGAGAGGTTGTGATCCAGGAGGGCTGAAGGGTAGTGTAACAACCACATGGGTGCTCTGTGCTGGCCAGGCCCTCCTGCAGGTCCAGGAGCCCTGGAGGACTGGGAAGAACCTGCAAATTGATGTAGGAACAGGCTTGAGACATTTGCTGCACAAGAGCTACCATGTGTCCTAGGACCTCAGTCACTGGCCCACTGCTGCTAGGGATGACTTGGAAGGATGTTCAGATGGCTCAGAACAGGTCACTCCTGGCCACTCAGCTGTGGTGCTGGTACTGGGAGGTGAGAGGAAAGGTTCAGTTCTGTGGCAGAGATGTGTAACCAAGCAGGACCCTATGGGGTCTTCCTGGGACAGACCCCTCCCCCCATGTCCTCTGCTGTAGCTCCTCTCTGAAGTACCTTGATAACAGTATCTGATGTACGCTTCCTGAGTTGTTTTACAGATGCTAAAACCACCACCAAATAGAATAAATTAACTACTGGATGACCGTGAGCCCCAAGACCTACAGATGCCTAAGGATTGATAATGTTAACTGTCCTGTTACCTCACCATCAACCAATCAGAGAACTGTGCACGATCACATACCCTGTGACCCCCTCCCTCACCTGGCTTTTAAAAATGCTTTGCTGAAACCCTTCAGGGAGTTCGGGGTATCTTGAGCACAAGCCACCCATTCTCCTTGCTTGGCCTTGGCCCTGCAATAAACCTTTCTCTGATCCAATCGTTGACGTTTGTGTTTGTCTCACTGTGTGTCAGGCACAGGAACTTGCATTGGGTAACAGATGGAGATATGGGCTCCAGGGGCTCAGAGGGTAGACTGGACCCTGGAGAGTAGAGGGGCCCTAGACCTGGGACATCCCCTGGAGCTCTGTAGGTACCTTCACTCCAGCACCACCACTTACAAGAGCAACTCCTACACAGAAGTGTAAGCAGGTAGGTTAGGGAGTCCCTGGAGAAAGAGAACCAGGAATGGCTTTCTTGACAGAAGAGAACCCATTTTGGTCTAAGCCATTTTGTGATCTACGCCTGGCTACAGTGCTTGCCATTGAACAGATCTCAGTAATTAGTGATCTTAAGGGAGGGGATGCAGAAACAAGGGAGGAGCATTCAAGAAACAACAGTGCAGCCTTGGGGCAGGGTCCTGGTTCCTTAAGGGATATACATAACAATATACCTTTGAGTTCTGCAGAAACTAAAACCCTCACTCAGGTAGAGGATGGAAGGATGATGCTGACCTTCCTGACTTCAATCAGCTAAAGCTTGGCCTCTGTCAACCTGTGCCCCAATTCTATGCTGAATTCTCCTCTGCTCAAGCCCCCTCATGAAGATGCATGGACCCTTAGCTTAAAACGTCCCCAATTTTGCTGTTTGGGGAGACTCTGCTTTGGCAAAGATCCCCTGTGTTCTCCTTATTCGCTGCGAGTAATAAATCTTTCCTCTCTCTGCTCTTTGGCTTGGTTGTGGCTATTGGCTCAACACCCACCAAGAAGTGAACCCAGTTTTTGGGGAACAGAAGCTTGAAAGCATGGCTGCCTCTCCAATTCTGCACACAAAAGGGGGCCTTAGGAGCACAGACGTATAATGTCCAACAGTTTGAAGTAAACTCAAATAGCATCTAAAGTAGTAATTCTACTGCTCTTTTCTTGTGTCATTTTTTTCCCAGACAAACTGAAATAGGGAGACATGATTTGGGCTCCAGATCTGTGTTTAACCAGCTGGGCAAATCAAGGCAAGTCATTGAAACTCTCTGAGCCCTGGTTACCTCTAGTGTAAAAATACAAATAATAGTATGTGTTTGTATGACATGGCATTGTGGGAGGATCAAGGTCAGAGAAATCTGTGTGAAGGGCTCTGCAATTGATAAAGCAGCGTAAACATAGGTATTCTCACGTCACTCGATCTTAGAATCAAGAAATTGTTATCTCATGAAAATACATCTTTTGATTCTAAAACGCAATCAAACACTGTAATTTAAACTATCAAAATATCAAAAACAACTTAAGAGATTTAATTGTGAAATATTATAAATGGAAAAAAGCTGATAATTTTGTGAAATATTATTGGAAAATGTAAATTTTAAGGTTTTATTTTTTCTTAAAAAATTAATGTTGCTTTTTAATGGATAATTGTAAAGAATGAAGGAATGAATGAAGTTCAAAGGGAAAGAAATATTGAAATAACCAAGAGAAGGTGGAATCCTTTTTAGAAAGGGATATGGCATACATTAAACTTGCTGAGCGAAGATAGCAAACATCTGCTGATCCAGAAGGAAGCCAGCGATGGACCTGCAGGGAGTTCTTGACATGGAAAGTAATTACAAAGCTGAAAGGGCAAAGTATCCTCACTGCCTTGCTCGTCTCACGCCTCCACCCCACAGAGAGAGAATCCAACAGACTCTGTTCCATTTGACCAGCAATAGAAAACACTTCTAGACTGATTTGCAAATAAATTTCTACTTGCTAGATTTTACCTAGAGCATTCACCCGTGCCAGTTAATCCATATTGATTGATACGTTCACTCATTTAACACATATTTACTGAGTGAGCAACTTCTAGGAGTTTTGGACACCATGATGCTTAAGACTCACAAGGTCCCTGGCCTTGAAAATAAATCAGTCATCACATTTAGAGATAAAGGTACTGAAGGAAAATAAAGGAGGGTGGGGAAGGTAGACAGTGTCGGAGGGTATACTGTTTTCATATGGTGGTCAAGAAAGTTCTTTATGAGGATCTGACATTTCAGCAGCAGACTACTTAAGGGAGCCATGCTGGAGGGAGATCCATGTGTTTCTCAGACAGAGGGGACCAGAAGTGAGAGCAAAGGCCCTCTGTCGGAGAGTCAATTCAGAATACTTACAGAAGTGACCACCATATTGTCTTTTAAAAGAAATGCCAGTTAGTATACGGACTCTTTATAAGTTCATACCACAACTGATTATAAAAACTGAACAGATATTTTTTAACTCACAATTTCACAATCACAGTAACCACATTTTCAGCAAAAGGATTTGAAATATTCAACAGGAGATCACACATAAGGAACTCATGAGAACTGCATGACCAAAGATTCAGCTCAAATACATATATATATATATGTGTGTGTGTGTGTGTGTGTGTGTGTGTGTGTGTGTGTATGTATACACACATACATACATATATATACACACACATACATGCATATATATATATTTGCATTTGAATTTTCATTCCTTAGAATATGATTAGTTCTCAAATCTTCATTTCTTCCTTGCAGAATCATCTGTGAGACTTTGAAACACTGATTCCCGAACACAACCCCCAAAAGATTCTAACTCAGTCCATCTAAGCGTGGAGCAGTGAGGTGCATTTAATGGGCACCCCATATGCCTCATCACTCTACTACAGGAATCACCCTGACAGCCTCCCTGTCCCAGATAAATCAAAGAGAGAGGAGAAAGGCATATCCGAAAGAAATCAGTATCTAATGTGTTACAACCATCAATTTACCATTTCTTGCTTTCTTCAAATAATATCATTTACTACCACATTATGCCAATTACTTTACTGAACAGAACGAAACAAATTCATTCTGTTTTTCACTGGGACCCATTCACATTCTCTTATTTCTATACTATACAATTTCTGGCTCTCTAATTCAATGTGAATTCACTTGCTTTTGCAAAGAAACAATGTTTGCAGGTTTTCATTTGGAAATATCAATATTAGGTTCTTAAGGACACACTGCCATTGACCTGTTCTCTTCAAATTTGGGAGCCAGTTTCACATACTCATTTGCAAAGAAATGGAAGGACCTAAACGACATACTGGTCAGTGGACCACAGCAAGCTGACTCGATGAGTTTGTGACCAGGTGGCAGAGCTGAGTACTTTCATTTCTGAGATGAAGAGCTGTCTTCAGAAGAAGAGCTATAACCTTCTTGTGCTATGAAGTAAAGTCCAAAGTAAAATCTAAGAATTCAGGGTTTTTTTAAAAAAATTCTGTGTGCAATCAGCTCATGCATTGCTATTTATTAGTGAAACCACATCTTTGAAGGGCAAAATAGGACTTTTATAGAGACACATAGAGCCTGGAATAAAAGCAGATTTCCCCTAGCAAATCCCCACTGCACCTCTTCCTTGCTGAGTGCTCTGATTTCAGGGTATGTTCCCTGCAGATATGTTGGCATCACTAGGCGACGTGGCCAAGCAGCATGGCCTGTGTAGGCACAACGCCTTCCCTCTGTGAGAGTTTATGGCTTTGAACTAGGTATTTTGTGGACTTTGAACTTCTTAAAAAGTCTGCCTTGATATTTGTTATCATTAAACTCCTGGGAGAAAAATGACCTCAGCAAAAGTACTTTCAGAAATACAAAAGGTCACATAATTTTGGTTAACTTTTTAATATCATAAATGGGTTCTAAGTAAATTGCCAAGAGATGCAAATATTACACCTTAGATGTAAGAAATGCTCGCCATGATACTTACTTGATTTATTCTTGCTTTTTGACACAAATTAAAATTCCAAAATCTACTTCCTACTCCTATGCCAATTCACATATTAATTTCAGTATTTAAAGGACCCTCAAATATTTCCTGTGTATCTTGAGTCAAGTCCATGCACTATATTTCATTTGCAAATGATCATCATTCATTGAATTAGTTTGACATCTTATCTCATATTGTTATAAATGTTAAAATATATGGACACATTTCCTATACTATAGGCTATGAGCCATATTTGTTTGGAAGGGAGATTATTAATTCATTTGTATTCAGTGGTAAAATTGTACTGAAGCTTAATAATTTCAATGTAACAAACAGGCCATCTGATGATATAAAATGATTCTATGATAAGTCTGTTTTGGAAAGCAAAAAATTTCCTCCTGTTCCATCTTTTTCATAAATCCTAGCTTTTTCCTATACTTTGCCAACGTAATACAGCTTTGCTGCTATCACGAAGAACTTGAACGCTCACACGGTCTCTGACAATGAATAAACGCAGAAGCATTTGCTTCTGTAATTTTCTTGATAAAGTTTCCAATACAACTTACTGTAATTACAACACTTTACCTCACCTTTTACCAAATGAATACTGTCATCTATTGGGGCTCAAATACTTTACAGTGAGAATAATTTAAAGGCCAAAATCCCTGGTCAGGATGCAGCAGTAAGTGTGCCCCTGTGATCTTATCTCCTTGTCTTTCCTCTCTAACCACAAGCATTTCTTCCCAAGCTGTTAGAAAAATAGGCTTCTTTTGTTCAATTCCTTTTGTGACAGGCAGGAATGCACAAAGTGATGAGACAGTGGTAATGAAGCATGAGTAATGGGGAGTCTGACATCTTTGCATTCTTAGGATGGACCATTTCCATTTTTATTTTCAGTCCAGGGTCATGTGGCTCCCTGCCCACACTGAACTGGATGTTGTTCTGTGTCAACTCACACATAGCTCCAAGTAAAGAGCCTGTGCAAACCTACTTGTCTAAGACGGTACTAGTACTAGTGAAACACACAAGACAGACAGTGGTGGTTTGGCGCCCGTCTGTTTTTGGTTTCTTATCTCAGGGTAGGTAGAGAGTAGCTCTGAGTGGACTAGCTGTGTGTTTCAGTATTTCTCAAAATGTCACGGGCATATGAGTCCCCTGATTAACATTCAGGTTCTGACTCAACAGCTTTGGGGAAGGGCCTGAGGTCCTGCATTTTTAACAAGGTCTTGGGCAATCTTGGTGTTGCTGGTCCACAGACCACCCTTTGAGAAGCCAGGACTTACTGATTTAGCTATGGATGTATACCTTGGCTGCTAGACATTTTCAACTTTGGCATCCTTCTGGAGCCCTGGAGATAGTCTCACATCCACACAGATACTCTTCTTCATCGACAAGGCGGATAAAACTCAACGAGTGTCATTTTCTCTCTCCACAGATGCTTCTCAATACCCCATCAGTGCAACGTTCCAACAGTACATCTGGAGTCTGGCTCCCAGACCCAATCGCTAGGGACAATTAAGAATCTTTGCAAGAAAAGAATCCAGGACAAGGTGTTTCTGACCCATCTTTTTTGTTATATCGAGATGCAAAGACAGACTTCGGCTGGGAGGGATGGGAAATCTTCATCCTGCTTTCCAAAGAGCTAACTGCTGTGGGGACTAAAGCTCAGTTTTCATTTTTGTGCATGTGGTTGTGCATGTGCCCATCAAAGGGCACAGAGGAAATTCTCAATGTACGGATAAAGAGAAGGGTTGTATCAGGCAGAAGTAAGCTAAGGTATGCAATTTTCTTCATAAATTGCTTTAAATATTTTGAAAAATATCTGAACTGAGATGTTCTGCATCTCAGCATCTTAAACAGAGGCCTTTTACTCAGATTGTACTAGATATACCATAGATAGATGTACACATTCCTTTTCAAAAATTTGATATTTATCTGATAAAACGCAAACTTCAAATGTATTCTCCCTGTATCATTTTTCTACTGCTTTCTATGTTTCACCAATACCCACGGAATGGCGTTAGTGATAATTGCAGAAGCAAAAGACACCATTAACTCTCAACATAATTTTGGGGGGAAAAATGGCAAATAAGCTGTTTCATAGATTAGTCATTCTCTATATTTACATTTTATAATTTCTGTATATCAACACTTTTATTAAAGTTTTATTACTTTACTCAACATAATACTTGGCATACAAAAAAAGAGTTTGAGAGGGGAGGAATTATGCTGTGTAATAAACAGTTCCGAGGACTAAAATTCTTCCTTGATTCTTTTCCGGTAAAAGCTTTAATATGTGTATGTGTGTGTTTTAGAATCCAGTTAGTCACTGAATTACACATGAGTAATTACTATTTGAATACAAGTTATATTAAAACATTAACTCCCTAATAAATGCATGATTGATGAGGCCTATTAATTCTCCCACCCATTTTTTTTGGTCTGTTACGTTATCCAAAGAAGTTACTACTAACCACCAATTGCTATGGTACAGTAGTGATGTTACCGGTGCTTTCCTAGTACAGAAATTTGTATTGATTCTTCCAGTGCAGAACAAATACTACATATGCTAGAAGACTGTCAAGGTGAAGGGTCTGTTTGTGGCAGTGTCAACCACAATCAGCTACTGACTCAGCCACAGAAGGGACTGTGGCACGATCTGATTCTAACCAGCTGAGCTTATGACCTAAATGAATACATGTGTGTGTGTGCGCACGCACGTATGTGTGCACTTATCTCCTAGGGGAGGTTTTGACCCCTTTCATATGTTGCCAGTCCATTCAAGGAGAGCTAGGGTTGAAGCCAGAAACGCCAAGGAATGCAGGCAGGTATCAGTCCAGATCAGGACGGGCTCCCCCTCTTTAATAGCATGGCACCCGTGGGCCCAGGCACCATCCAGGAACCCAGACAGGAAAAATCAATGCTATCAAGTATGTGTGAAGATATTTACAAGCAAATAGAAATTTGAAGCGCTGCTCAAGTCCACTGGGTCAAGACCATTAATGGTTTTCTTTGGTTCCTTTGCTGCCAAGTCTCTACCTGCAGGTTCCTGGGCAGGTCCTTAGCATATACAGACGCCACAGAATAAGCAGTCTGTTTTATGATTGCTTTCGTCTCTGGAGTTACACACAGGGAGCTGCTAGCTCTCCCGGTGAGCCTATGACATTCCACGGACCGCTGTCTGGGCGTCTGTTAATACTGTGATACCTAAAGACATAGGAAGCCACTTTCCAAAGCACTGGGAAACTCAGAGGTGAGAGGACAGGCATTTTACCCTTCAGATTTTTAATACCCATTGAGCCAAGTTTTTCTGTTAGCTGTTGGTAATTTTTTCATATTTCACTCACTTTGGGGAGAACCTGGTATCTCTTTGTGTTCATGCTTCGCTTTGTACTAAGGATGATTTCCAATTATCAATGGGATGTAACACTTTCACCAACCAGCTAGCTTTATAATAGCTAGTTGAAGACATTTGTTGAATATCTACTAGATGAGGCGTGGTGAGGCATTCTGAAATATGCAGAAGGCTCAGCTGCCCTCAGGGAGCCCATAAACCCACTTATTTAAATGCTCTGCCTCTTCTGATTGCAGAAAATTCAGGATACTTTCTTCTTTGTAGCAAAGTCAGTGCTTTCGTAATACACAGCACAAAAAAATACATATATTGATCAATAGATCTGCTTGAGATTAGCCTTTAGAGATTGTAGGTATTTCACTTTAGTTATCCCATGGCAAATGCAAAGTCTTATCCGTATATAAAACTACCCCCCCCACATATATACATACACACACATATATGTGTCTGTATATATACATACACATGGGTGTGTGCATAGTGATTTTTGTCATACATTTAGAATATAGATAATAAGCAGAAATATGTATTATATGTAACATATATATTATATATAACAAGGACTAAATATATGACAAATTTTTTAACATTACAAAATGCAATTGACACAACATTGTAAGTCAACTATATTTCAATAAAATAAATTAAAAAAAAATATAAAATGCACATTGGTTAAATATTGTGGTGGGAGGGATTTTGATGCAGGCTTGGTTGCAAATGAACTCCATTTTGAGAGATTTTGAGTTATTAATTATTGAAGGTTATTTTCACAGCTACTAAAACTATTGGTCTCTCCATAATCCCTCTTGCTTAGATAAAAAGAAAAAATGTTTAAAAGAAGCCTCACACTTATTAACGCAGAGATATTGGCTAACTAGGATCATTGATACTTAAAGTGAGTGGCTACCACAGACACCTGTTTGCCCAAACTAACCCACACCGGTGACCTAAATTGTGTAAGCACTGCGGAGGAACCAAGGCATTATTTTACCATCGATGTCCCATTGGCCCTAAGTTCAGAAGCACGGAGTCTGACGAGTGGAAGAAACTCACACCATGGCGTCAGATACAAGCTAGGTTTTCTCACTGTGGGGTGCTGGGGTCCCCCTAGGAAGCCACAGTCCAGGTGACCAACCAAGGCAGGGCTGCGTGTGTCTCCGTGTCTCTCTCTTCCCATCTTATCACTTCCTTCTCTGATTCGACATTATACCTAAAAGCATTTTTCCAGCAGACTCCTATTTCTACCAGCCGTCCATGTGATCTGCAGCACTGAGGAAATAAGACGGGTTTCTAGACTTCAGGACCAAAGAAACACCTGGCTGAACACTACCTGGCCTGTTTCTCAATGAGGGAAAAAGGGGATTGTCCTGAGAGTTGGCTCATTTCTGGGGCTGGAGAACTTGTCCCTTTTTTTTTTTTCTTTAAATTTTTATTGGAGTAGAGTTGATTTACAATGTTGTGTTAGTTTCAGGTGTACAGCAAAGTGAATCAGTTATACATAAACATATATCCATTCTTTTTTAGATTCTTTTCCCATATAGGTCATTACACAGTATTAAGAAGAGTTCCCTGTGCTCTACAGTAGGTCCTTATTTTTACCTATCTATCTACCTATCTATCCATCCATCCATCCATCCATCCACCCATCCACCCATCCACCCATCCACCCACCCATCCATCCATCCATCCATCCATCCATTTTTGGCCTCACCTCGCAGCATCAGGTCCTTATTTTAGTCTGTTCCTCTTCAAACCCCTCACACCCTCACCTTACCTCCACGTCCATCGTCTCAAATAGTCATTCCCATACTCCTGGGGTCCTAATCCCAAGTGAAAAGAAGCTTACAAGGTGTTCTGGTGAAATTATTTCAAAAATATCTCATGGACCCTGATTTAAAAAAAAGTGGGATAAAAATCTCTATTCAGAAAAACCACCCCTAGCTCCCGCGTGCTTCCTGAGTGTGGTCAGACCTCCTTGGAGCCAAGCTCAGGAGAGCAAACCTCAGACCACGTGTGGCTTCGACCTCACGTACATCCCCGGTGCCTGTCCTAAGCTCTACCTTAAACCTGCATGGACTCAGGGCACCACTGGACACTTACCCATAACCGATATGTAGCCCGTTCCTCCCTAGCTATACCTCGTTCTCCTACTTGACTGAACCTGTCCGGTTGCACTTCGTTAAACTCCCCCCTCAAATGCTGCCTTCTTCAAGAGCCCTTTCCTGATCCTCCTACCTGGATGTGCCTCTCCCTCCACGGATGCCCCCAGCCTTTGGTCCTCTCTCACAGCTTTGGTATCACAAGATACTTCTGAACTGATATCACTCCTACCCCATTCCAGTCAAGGGAGACCCCCGGAGTCATGACTTTCATTGTATGTATATGTGAATGTCCAGTAGAGCCGGGCTGATATCATGATTCTCCATAGTAACAATAGTTATTTATTGGGCCCTTTTAACATGCAGACATGCTAATAAACAACTGATAGGCATGATCTCAATCTCACAGGATCTTTGTAATGACTCTGTATAATTGCTGCAGTATTGTTATCCCCACAATAGGATACGCAAACAATCTCAGAGAAGCCCTATTTTGTTCCCCAAACAGGCTAAGCATGATTTCACCTCAGGACCCCTGCACTGGCTATTCCCTCTGCCTGGTACATCCTTCCCCAGGTCCATTCGCCATGGCTCCTGGCTTCAGGTGTTTGCTCAGTGGACACCTTATCGTGGAGGGCTTGGCCACCCTGCCCTAGAACATCTCTAATTCTCTTAGTCTTTCTCCACCTGGCTCTTCTCACCACCTAATATCCTATCAGCATCAGACCATTACCTCTAAGAGGACAGGGGCTTTGGCCTCTGTTGTTCACAGATGTGTGTCCAGCACCTAGAAGAGTGGCTGGCACAAAACAGGTGCTCAGTAAAGACTTGTTGAACCAAACTCAACTACCCAAGGTCACGGAGCTGGTAATGGAACCAAGATATGCACCCATGTCTGTCTAGCCCCTCAATCCATGCTGTTAATCACTGCATCCTGTATTTGTGTAACTCAACATAATGCAATGATTTCTTCTACAACTGCAAGTAAATTCAGTACTTACTCATGCTTCTACTTGCTCTGTCACCAATATTAAGATGCCTCAGACTCCTTTGGAATTTCCCCAACATTCCATTCCTGACTGTCAACATTCATGTGTTGAGTCTCACCTTTCCACCCCCCAGGGATTTCTTTTCATCGCCCTTCTGGTCAGCATACATTGCTTCCCTGGGTACCATATTTTCCTCTTGTTTTATGCCCTTATTTAGCTAGAATACATCCTCCAATTGTGGTAACCTTCTAGGAAAGGGTGCCTAAGAGAGAGATTTCATGAGTACTTGCAAGTCTGAAAATATCTGATACTCTTTTTATAGATGACGGATAATGTGGCCGTGTACAGATTTTAGGTTGAAACTTACTTTCCCTCAGAACTTTGAGAGCATCACCTGAGTGTTTCTTTTCCTACCATATCACTACTGAAAGTCAGGTGGCATCTATTTTATTCCTCTCCCTAGGTTTCAGGGTCTACTTTATGTCGGTGCTGTGAAATTTCATGATGTAGAAGATGAAATATTTTCTATTCCAAGTGTAGGGTATTTCCTATGAAGACACAGGTCCCCCAGCTCTGAGGAATTGTTCTGCATTACTTCATCGATAATTTGCTTCTCTCCATTTTCTTTCTGGGGCTGTTAGTAATATGTCAGATCTCCCAGATTTGTCCTTTTTGGCTCTTGCTGCATTATTCTCATTTTCTGTCTCTTTCCCTTTATGTTCTCCTTTCCCAGTGATTTCCTTGACTATTTCCCACTCATTCTATCAAATTTTTAATGTGGGTAGTTATATTTTTTACAGCCTAAAGAGATTTTCTTGTTCTTTGATCCTTTCACATATCAACACAGTTCTTACTTAATAAATACAAGATCTTCTTAAATCTTTCTCAGTACTGAATCTAAAGTTTTATCTTGTTTCTTTTAATCTCCCCCTTTTCTGTAAATCATCTCTGTTTCTCCTGAGAGGCAGTTCATTTTTCTGTTTTTTTTTTTCAATGCCACTAATTCACCCAAATTCCTCAGTAATCCTTGCTAATTTCTCACATTTGAGAAGGAGAAACCCAGAGGCAGCGTCTTCTGCTACAACATCAATAGAAATGTTTTCCACTGTGCGTCCCTGTATTAGAATTTATGATGAGAAGGGTGGGCATATGGGCTGGCAGCCTTCCTGCAGAATGAGAATGTGGGCGGCAGCTCTCAGCCCCCTGCCAGCCCATCACCCCACAAGCCTGTATGCAATGAACTTTATCTAGGCCACTAACAGCCATAACTGAAGTCTCACTTTCTCAGGCAGTTTGTTCAGTTTTTTTAAGAGATCACACCTGGTCTTCCCCCTGGAGTAAACGCTGGCCACAGGGTCGCCATCTTGGTAGGAGGGAGGGGATGCAATGGGAGGAGGGAGCTACTGTCTCAAGCTCTGGCTTTCAATGAATCCCTCCACCCTGAGCCTCACTTCTCTTCAGCCCCCCAGCCGAACTCTGAAGGTTGAACCTGGCCAAACATTCACATGAGACAGCCACCTCCGCCACGCTGACATAGCAGATTCTCGGGAGAAACTTCTACATTTTCATTGCTTATCATTCCTATCTACTCTGCTTTCTAGAACATTTTCAATGGCTTGCTTGTTGGTGACACCCACCCGCTGGTCTCTGTGTTCTTGTCTCTTTTGTGACTGCATTCTCCACTGTAATTCTGTACTCTATTTTTCAGAGGGTCTGAGGCTGGGGGAGTCAAATGAGCGGAGAGAGTCATGTTAGCTTAACTGTTGTCCAAGACACACTGTCATTTTTAAAATTTACATGTTCCCCGTTAAATTAAAGCATGATCAAAATCATGTAAGTATCAATAACATTGGAAAGGCTAGCACAGAAGTCTACATAAAGATGCCACTCTCTTACAAAAGAACAAAAAAGACCTGTTTACCCCATTTTAACTAGCAAGGTCGCCATGTGGCAGGGAGAGAAGGGAAGATATTAATTTCTGTGAATAAACAAAAAAGAAAGGCATCAGGAAAGCCTTTGGGGTCCCTAGCATCCCAAACACTTAGTTCTAGATCCAGCTATGAACTCACAGAAACGGGGTATTAAAACGACACTGCCTGCTGCTGTCTGACCTGGATGGACAGCAATTGGAGAGCAATCAGATACTATGTATGTTGCAATCAGATGCTGCACTGAGTGACTTTAAAAGGAATGTCTGGGAGTCCCGGGCCCCCAGGCACATGGAGGCTGTTAGACAGGGGTCAGCAAGTACAGAGGAGGTTTGCTGAAGAGATTTTAGTACCTGCTGTCTCTGGAGAGAAAGCCTGGAGAGAGCGGGCTTCCACTCAGATGTGGGTTCCCTGCTGTGAAATGGGATCCCAGAGCTGTAGAGGGAAAATGGCTGGCTGAATCATCACTTTATTGGTGGAAGCTGGAGACAGTCAATGAGTGGGAATCGGCCCATACTCCCCAAGTGCATTGGGGTGCAGGATGGCTCAGTGCACAGTGCAAGAGAGAGATCTATTTTACTTTCTGAGCCAGAAGGAGATGCCTGGGCAGGGCCGGGGCTCGGAGAGCATGAGCTTCTCAGGAGGGGGAAGGGGCTGAGGGGCATGGCCAGCGGGGAAAGCACTGGAGCTTCTGCAGTTGGGGAAGGGTCCCCAGTGAGGTCCAGTTCCAAAGAACCCCTGGAAGTTCTAGACAGCCAGCTGTAACCACCTTGGAAAGAAGATGAAAGTGTTGACTGATATCACAGGCTGATCACATTCTAATTAGTAAATCTAAACTGGGATTTTTTTCTTTTCTTTTTTCACTTGAGGGTGAGTCAGAAGGTTCCCAAGAGTTGTTCAAGCATTTGTCCACAGGCAGGGAGAGATCACCTTCAGGAAATGCAATTTAAAGGGGCTGAAGCAGCCAGGTATCACATTGCATTCCGGCCACATCCCAAGGGCTGTGGGATAAACAAACTCGCTCATTACCTGAGGAGACTTCAGGTTTCCTCTGAGAACCTGACAGTGCAGATTGCAAAGCTTTTTATCTAGGATTAGGCTTTTTTTTTTCTTTTTCTTTCTTATAACAGGTGCACCTGAAAGTATTAACAAATCAGGGAATGAATCAGATCTCCAAATATGTGGAATGTGGGATTTATAGTGTGTGATCCCCTCTAAACAGTGCGTTTGATGTCCCTTTGGCAGGGTTACAAGACAGACACGCCTGGACCAAATTCCTCTCCATATTAGGTCAGTTTTGATTACAATCGTTGGCTAAGAATCTTCATTTAATCCATTTCATTTTTACTTAAAAATAAGCTTCTGATGTTCGACTTAACTTTAATACATATTTACAACTCAGATTTCTATATTTAACAGGATTAATTTTGCTCTAAGCTGGAAAATGAAAGGATTATGTAATCTGCTTTATGAAATTGAACAAAAATTGGTGCTGCTAGTCATATTCAACAGGATGTTGACACATTTCTGAGATATTTTTGCTTCTTGAAAATCACTGGTCATCTAAATAAGTTGAAAACTTATACTGTATTTCTACATCTTTGGTGTTTTTCTTCAATAACACAAAATACACTACCGCTATCCATGTATCATGTGTATTGAAGAGTATAGAGATGCTGGATTCAAAGTGATCTAGGTTCAAATCGCATCCCTGTCATTTCCAGCCAAAGTATCGATAACTTTGGGCAAGAGACTTATCATTGATAATAAGCCTCAGTTTTCAAATCTGTAGAATGGGGGTAAGAATCACACCTACCTCATTAAGTTTTTGTTAGAAACTACATGAGACATGCTATTCTCTTGGCTTCTAAGAAATGACACTGACCTACACTTCTGGCTTATCTTTCTTTTGTCTGGGTTCCCGCTCAGCTCCTAGACCTCTACATTGGTGGGAGGCATCTGGGCTCAGTCCTTGGACCTCTTCTCTCTAAACTTACTTCCTATGTAGTATCTTCTAAGACTCATGGTTTCAAATACCATCTACTTGCTGATGACTCCCTAATTTTTATCTCCAGCCTGGGCTTCTCCCTTGAACTCCAACTTGTGTATCCAACAGTCTACTCCACATGTACCTTTTGATACACAGATATCACACGTCCAAATCCATGATCTTGATGTACACCAGCACTGCCCCCAAACCAACCAGATCCCTCTGTATCCTGCCCCATCTCAGTCAATGGTGACTCCGTTCTACTGGTTGTTGAGTCGGTGGCATCCTTGAGTCCTCTTTCTCTTACTGTCATCACCTAGTCCATGAGACAATCCGGTCAGCTCTACCATATATACATATCCAGGATTACACCACTTTTCATAACCTCCAATGCTACCATGCCGGCCCAAGCCATCACTGTCTCTTGCTTACATTTTACTGTAATTACCTCCCAACATGTATTCTTGCTCTTGCCCTTGATCCCCTACAGCGTATTCTGTTACAGACTAAGCCACATTGTGTCACTCCTCTGCACAGACGCACAACAGCTCCCGGGGAGGGGCACAGCCAGCATCCTGAAATCTTCATCAAGACTGATGATATGAGGCCTTCCAGCCCCACGTTGCTAGTCACTTTGCTGACCTTGTGTCATTTCTTTGCCCCCTTTTCTCTGATGCACCCTCACTGGTCTTCTTGCTCTTCTGCAATCACATCAGACACGCCTCCATTTACCAGCCTTTGAGACTGCTGCTCCTTCTGGTCAGAACACCATTCCGCTGGATATTAATGCGGCCAGCACGCTCACTGCCTTCATAATTGACTCAAAAGTTACCTTCCAAGTGGAGCTTTCCCTGGCCACTCTGCTAAGAATTCCTGTGACTTTTCTGTCTTCTCCAGCTGAAATGAGGCCAGGGATTTTGGTTGATATTGATGAATTCTGTATCCCTAGGGTCTAAATCAGTGCCAGTACCTAAGAGATGCTTAATAAATAATTAAAGGAATGAATGCACCCAACAGTGTAAGTCACTGTCTACCCTGTATTCACACTTCCTAGCTATCAGTGACAAGTCTCCAAAATCACAATCCTGAAAACGCAAATGCTATTTTTCAGTCTTGACTTTGTGCTTTCAGTGAGCAAACCAGGTGGCTCCAAACTTTACGATGCCTGGAACGGTACCAAGCATACAGATTTAGGAATGGAGGCCAAAAGCTCCAAGATTCCTGATCTCTCACAAAGGTTAGACTCGGTCCCCACACCTTTCCTGGGCCGTAGTTTGCTAAATTCTAAATAGGGCCAAGGATCTTATGCAACCCAAGTATTTATGCAGAGTTATAGAATAATTTGGAACTCAAAAACCCACCAGCAGCAATTTGCATGAAAAAACCTTTAAATGAATATTTAAAAGTATGCATTTGAAACAAAGTAATTCAAACATGAAAAGTGCTCGCTGTAGCTCATAATCAAGAATCTTCAATGGCACAACGAATTCTTTTCCCACCAGGGAGCAAAAATGAAATCGTGTCAGAGAATTTGAGGAATGGATGGAAATGAGGAGGGAAGTGAAGGCACATGGGATTGTGTTGAACAACTGAAGTTCTCTTAATTCTGGCCAAAGCCTTCCTACCCACAAACAGACACAGACACAGGCACACACACACACACACACGCATCATATCCTCAGAAACATTCACTCCAGATATTAGAGTACAAGCGATCTTCACGACACATTTACTTTTAAAGCCTCTTCCTACATTCAGTGACATAAGGAGCTGTCAGGCTCTCTCCCCGCCCCATTCACATCCCCCCGCCACCAGACCCACACTCCCTATTTTTACTAAAATGATAGAGTGGAACATGCCCAAGTTTAGCAAGTATGATCACTGAGATAAAGAGCTGCAAGCTAAGACTCCTGGTTTCTTTCCCCAGGTCTGTGCAGGGGATGAAATGGCCTTTAGCAAGTCACCTGGGCCTCTCTGGGGCTGAGCTGCCTCTTCTCTCTGGTGGCTGGGAAGTGGGTCCTGGGGCTTGAGTCTCCCACAAGCTCCCCCAGGTTCCCACTCCTTGCCACGATCTAGTAACTTATTTTACACACTTCTAAAACAAAGTTTCCAAACTTATATAAAAGAAGATTCCATACAGGTCTCCCTAGCCCTGTCTTCCAACTAGATTGCCACTCCTGAGTCCCTACATAATAGGTATTTGGATACTGGCACTAGGTTGGCATCAGTGAGTGTCACTTCCAAAATTCTATTACAGAGAGAGAAGGAGTGAGTGAGAGAATAAGCATTCTTAGCAGATGTGGGGGGCAGCGGAATTGCAGCCTGCATCCTGCTATGCCAGGCCAGTCCACACCAGCAATTACTGTGTTGAATTGAAAAGGCCCTTGGACATGCCTCTCGCATGCTTCCAAGTTCCTTTTATTTAACCTTATTTATCTTCACAGTCATCCATTTATGTCAAGAAGGGAAACATATGAGTGCAGCATGTTACTAGAGTGACACAATTACCAAATACCTTCAAAAGAGGAAAAAAAAAAAGACGGTAAATCCGGGTTAGTTGTCAGATGTTTTAGGAGACAAAACTTTAGTCGTTCAATCATAGTGTCTTGTTTAAGCTGAACATATGGTGCTACCAGCAGACACTCGCCAGTTCAGCCTGGTTTTTGATGGGCATAACGACCACAGAAGTGTCACCTCCTCCGAACTGGCAGAGAAAAGCAGGCTTCATCCCCAAACCCCAGTCCAGCCCACCTCCCCCGTCTCTTTAATAAGCAGGCAACAAACTCAAGGGACTTCATCACTGGTTACTTTTTCCCCATTGCTGGAATCTATGTAATTTCAATGACAGGTATGGGAGCGTCCTTTCCTTTTCCCAGTGACTAAACTTAGACCAAATGTAATAAATTCGAGCCATCACAAAGTAGTAAAAATTCAAGGCAATTAATCATGGGTTAACTTTTCATTACTACTGAAATCTTTGTAAGGTGAATGTCTGCTTTGGGAAAACTCCTTACTTTTTTCTACAACTGAATGTAGATAACTACCTGGGTGATCACAGAAAGTGTTATTTTTATTCTCTGCACTCTTTTTCTGGATACGATCAACAGGTCTATGTGATTCTTTTATTTATTTATTTTTTTGCGGTACTTGGGCCTCTCACTGTTGTGGCCTCTCCTGTTGCAGAGCACAGGCTCCGGACGCGCAGGCTCAGCGGCCATGGCTCACGGGCCCAGCCGCTCTGCGGCATGTGGGATGTGGGATGTGGGATCTTCCCGGGCCGGGGCACGAACCCGTGTCCCCTGCATCGGCAGGCGGACTCTCAGCCACTGCGCCACCAGGGAAGCCCTATGTGATTCTTTATTAAACTTGACTTTAAGGACGGATATCTTCGTCTTCAGATTGGCAGGGGATGGGAGGGAGAGAGAGGGAGAGGGAGAAGGGGAGAGGGGGACAGAGGGAGAGGGAGAGAGAGACACACACAGAGACAGAGAGAGTGAGAGAGAGAGAGAGCACTAAGAGTTTGGGAGACTGCATTACTTCCAAACAGAAGCAACCGGTAGCTTTGAGTTCAGATGCTACCACAGCCTACCTAGGGACACCCTGGCCTTCCCTTCCTTCAGCGGATGCTGAAAACCTGCCCACGGACACGCCCAGCCTGAGCTGGCTCCAGCCCAGCCGCCTGCCTGCCTCATGCCCGGGGCCCCAGCACGCGCCCAGGCGCCCCCGGGGCCGAGTCGCGGGAGGCGGGCGGCGAGCCCTTTACCTGCCAGGCTGCCCGGCCTCTGGAGGGTGGCCGTGGCATACAGCTCCTGCGTGTGCTTGCCGTACGGCTCGGACGCGTGGACCAGACGCTTGGTGGGCGACAGGGTGGCGTACGTGCCGATGGTGGAGCTCAGCTGGTGGATGGGCGAGGAGGAGAGGGTGGACTGCACGGTGGGGGGCGAGGTCACGCGGATCGGGGACAGGCCGGCCGAGGACACGACGATGTTGATGGGCGAGCTGGTGCTGTAGGACTTGGCCAGGCGGCTGGGCGACTGCTTGGGCGAGGAGCCGCGCGGCGCGGCGTAGGAGGCGCCCTCGGGGGCCGAGCCTCCGCGCTGCAGCTTGGTGGGCGAGCCGCCCTGGGGCGCGGCCAGCGGGGAGCCCCCGCGCGGGGGCGCGGGCAGCGTGGAGCTCGAGTAGTAGAGCGCGGCGGCGGCGGCGGCGGCAGCGGCGGGCGGCGCGTCGGGCAGGTGGAAGGCGCTGCCCAGGCTGGGCGCGAACGGCTCCCGCAGCGGCGGCGGCGGCGGCGGCGGCGGCGGCGCGGGCTCGGGCCCCGCCAGGTGCCCCGCGCGGCTCGTGGTGCCCTGTGCGCGGGAGAGCAGAGAACACGCGCTCTTAGCCAGCGGCAAGCAGAGGGAACCCCCCGCGCGCGCCGCCCGGCCCCGGCGACCCCGGGCGGCGCGGGCGCGCCGGGGCCCCCGAGAAGCAGAACCGCGCGGGGTATGGAGACGCACGCGCCCCTCCGGCCGCTTGGGAGCGGCTCCTGTCCGACCGAAAGAACAAACAAACAAACAAACAAAAACCGGAGAGCAAAGGGCGGCTGACCAGGGGATGGGGATCCCGTCTGACAAGTGGGACACGTATGCTGCTCACAAATCTCAGAGGTTTCTGGAAGAGCAGAGGCATCGCAATAGTCTCCGAACGCTCTGAAAAGGCCAGCCAGCGGGGCCATCGGGATCTACCTGCAGGCAGTCCCGATCTGTTAGTTTTAACGAGAAATTCAGGCGTCCAGCCTTTCCTCCCCATCCCGCCCCCCACTCGCACGGGCATTTCATTGGATACAGTTTCTACCTCTGAAATTGGCCAAGTTGCCTACTTATCTGGAGAACGTAAGAAATAAGCATACTTCGTGGAGTTTATTCTGTTGCCATTTTCCCGTTGGTTCTTCTTTGTGGATAAGTTAAAAGGAGGGGAAAATATGAAGTCGGAATAAATATGCTTGGGCTTTCAGGCTTTAAAAGAAAAAGCATTTCCAGAGGAAGCAGAGCAGTTGTAAATGAAAAGACTAAAAAACCCTCCCTTTTCTAGATTTTAACGCTGGGCTCCAAATCTTTCAGCATCTCTCTCTCTCTCTCTCCAGCTCGCTTTTAAGAGCCCCCTGCAGCTGTGTCTTCAAATTGAAAGCCAGTTGCCTCTGGTCTATTTTCAAGAACACAAAAGACAACAAGGGCTGGGGTGGAGCTGGAGAGACAGTTGGAGGGGAAAGCACTTTCCTTGAATCTGATCCAGAGATAAATTTGCATTCGAATGAAAACACTACATTGTCAACCACTTCTGGGCAGGAGCTCTGGGATCTTCCAGGCTTTCCCGGAGGAGCAGAAAAGTTTTTTGAGAGCAGGCTGGTGTGAAAAGGGGGTAGGACTGTACACAGAAAAAGAGAAACTGGGGAGAGCAGGTTCTGAAATTAGGGGTGGGAATTAGGTAGGGAGGAGGATGCGGGTGAGATGGAGGGAAGGGGGAGAGAGAGAGACCGAACAGATGCTCTACATTAAGAGTTTCAATGTTGCCTCTCCACTCGCTTTGGAACTGCAATTGGCAAAAAACAGACCATCGCACACACAGCGTTCCAAATTTTATCT
The DNA here is from genome assembly GCF_003676395.1 of Aethalodelphis obliquidens. Lineage (NCBI taxonomy): Eukaryota > Metazoa > Chordata > Mammalia > Artiodactyla > Delphinidae > Aethalodelphis > Aethalodelphis obliquidens. The sequence continues at coordinate 9,505,595 of NW_020837973.1, forward strand.
GGATGTCAGATTCATGTGAAGCTCTGAGGGAGTTAGTGGACCAATATCAAAATCCTCTATTAAGAGTATCCTAGATAGGAAGAGAGTCTGTTGAAAGACATTCTGTGGGAGACGTGTGTGTGTATTTATTCATATATGATGTATATATTTCACATATTTGCATACGTGGGTGTGTATATGTATGTATTCATCAATCCACTGACAAAGTTTCTCTCCTTGACCAAACTCTAGTCAGGCTCCTCTGAACTCCCTTCTCAACATGGTTCTGCACTGCCCAGTTTTAGCAAGAATCCTCCACTCTCAGTGTCTGGTCACCCTCCATACCTGTTCCAGTTCCTCATTCTCCGCCATCTCCCAGGCAATGTCGCAGCACTCTGGCCTGTCTTCAGCAAGAATCCTGTTAGGTCTGTTTAGCCAGAATCTCCCCCCAAGCCCTGACATTTCCTCTTAGTGATTTTCCACCCACTGACCTCCAAGCTACTCCTTGGCTAAACATTCCTCCTTTTCCTTGTTGTTTTCAAAACTGAGCCCAGTTCTATACTGAGATCTCTCTTCCCCTAGTGCAATACTTAAATTCTTTTCTGAATCGAAACGGTATTTACCACTTTAACTACTATCCAGTTCTGGTTTTTCTTTAGCATCACAAAGCAATTATTTTGAGTCCAACAGTAGGAGTGGAAGTAAAATGTAAGCTCCATGATTTTGTTCAGTAATGCGCCTCCAGCAACGAGAACAAGAAGGATTCATAGCAGAGATACCACGAATGTTTGTGGAATCAGTGAAGGAATGGTTAATAAAACTGGTCCCGAGGCTTTGGCATGAGGGTTTCCAAGGTGGAGAAGATCTGCAGAGCTGGTGCGCTCACCTGGACCCCAGAGATATTGTCGAATATCATCCAGAGTCATGGGGGTGGGGAGCTGCTTACATCTAATTGTGCTTCCCTCCCAGTAGAAGTTCTGAGCATGAAATGTATAGCCTGGGCTTCTCAAACCTGGCTGCATGTTATAATAGCCAGGGGAATTTTTGAAAAAAATCTCAGTACCCAGGCTGTATCCACTAGCCATTTAATTCAGGATCTCTGGAGGGGGGACCCAAACATCAGGCTTTGGGGAAGCTCACCAGGTGATTCGAATGTACAGTCGAATATAAGAACAAGTCATCCCTAGAGCAGCAGTTTTCCAAGTGTGGTCCCCATTCCATCAGTCAGCATTAGAAGTAGCAACAGCATCACCCCACATTTACTGAGTGGGGAACTCTGGGGGAGGGGCCCAGGGATCTGTGTTTTATCATGTTCTCAAGGTGATGATGATGCTTGTTTAAAGTTTGCAAGCCTCTGATCTAGAAGAGATTCTGATTCAGGGCTCTGAAGTGGGCCTGAGGGTCTGCATTGCTAACAATCTCCCGGAAGATGCTGCTGGTCTGAGAACTACTGCTAAGGTGCAGATAGGGACTGTCTTTCTTCACTTTTCTTTGGAAGCTCTCCTGGGGCCTGAGCAACATTCCACTGTGCAGAACCCAGCTGTCAAGTGACAGAAAAGCCTCCAACAGGAATTTCTGGAAATCTTTCCCACAGGCACATGAGGAGGAGAAAGAACCCCAGAGGGTCTAAGGAAAGTTCCCTGCTGACAACAGGACAAATACTTTTTGGTATGTCTTGGATATATAATATTAATAACCCTATGTGACCTCAAAGATCCTATTCCCTAGTAGCATAGTTTTCAATAAAATAAATACTAAAGTACCCTAATATAAATTAAAACAACATCATGTAGTATTCTAGTCTTTAAGTTTTAGAATAACATGGATCCTAGGGAAACCTTGAATAAATTTTGCAAATAATTTATTTTCCCTTTAATATGTTGGAACTTCCAACTGGAGAAGTGCTAACTCTGCTGAATATTATTCATAAGGATTCTTAAATGGCCCCCAAATCTATAAAAGTTTTGAGAACCGCCAAACTATTTCCAGGTATTTTGACAGGCTATAGCAACCAATTCAAAAACCTTTTAAAATATGGTAGGATCTTGGTGAAATGTTGCCAGTAACTTTTCTACAAGTAAAAAAGAAAAACATAAACAATAAAACTGTATATGCATTTTAAGATGGGTATTGTCTATGTTGGAAATGTTCTATATCTGTACTGTCCAATATGGTAGCCATTAGACACATGGGCCCTAGACACATGCACTGATTTTAACACACATTTAATTTGAATTAATTTGAATTTAAACTGTCAAATGTATCTAGTGGCTACCTTCCTGGATTGCACAGTTAGGTAAGCCCTTCTGCAGTTTTTAATAAATAACCTGGGGGTATTATACTCCATTCCAATAGTCTACAGAATAATAAGTACCCAAGAATGGTCCTTGGCTAAACAGAAAAATTTATTTTTAGCATCAATTGAACAAAGAGTAATCTTTTGGGAGCTTATCTCCACTCTTGTGTTTATGTTTTGTTCCATTATGTAATTTCATTTAGCAATTCTTAAGGATACATTTCAAGACAGCTGCCTGATACATAGGATGGTTTATTATGACCTAGGTCATTGGATTAAAGATAATATAAGCACATTTCAACACACATAGAATTTCATCTACTTTACTGTCATGGAAGCTCAATTCTACCTTAAACATATGTTAGAACTATAAATAAAACTGTAAACCCAATGTTAAAGTTCTAAAACTTAACTTTTTCTTCAACTAATGACTATTACATCCTACTATTTGGAAATGTGTGTGTATAAGTGATGAGCATTGAAATTTTTTTACTGATAATGATAAATAAGAGATAAATGGTGATACAAGATATTTTGGAAACATTTGAATAAGATGGAGCCCCAATACTGTCCTGGATCACACAGTACGGGCTACTGACCAGGACAATTCCTACCGGGGCTGTCATTCCCAGCTCTCCGAATCAGTCTCAAACCAAAGGACTACTTTAAATGTCTTTGCCACCCCTTCAAAGTGGGGAACCCATCTATGTGACATTGACAAGGAAGCAGAACACTGTTAAGTAGATGCTCTGATTAAAGAGTTTCCAGTAGGCAGAGTCTGGGGCACATTATCTTGACATTATTTTGGAGATCTAAAATTGCTATATTTTTGTTGTTACAGAATAATATCTGGCTCACAATTACATTGTTTGTTTTGTTTTGTTTTTTTATTGGGAAATTCCAACCCCCAAAATATGGCTCTCTTGGACCAGAACATGGCATTAGGCCTGAATACTCAGCATAGCTGTTTCCTGACCTTTTCAGGTTGTATCTTCTGTAAAGAGGGTAGAGACAGCATAAGGGTGACAAGGGGGAAAAATTCTTCAAACTTGGAAACTTATTTAAGCCTCATTCTCGATTTGGCAGCTCAAAAGACCAAAACAAAAACCCAATGCTTACAGCCAGTTAACAAGGGACTTGACAGCCTGAACTCTCTAAGGAATCGTGACTTTGGATCATGAGTTAGCACTGTCACCGAGCACAACCACGTTTTATAGAGCAGACCCATGGTTTACAAGCAGTCCTTGTGGAGACGCATTTAGACCCGCCAAGTTTCCTGGAATTGTCAGCGAGGCCCCTAACTCCGGGTCAGGAGGAATATCTGCTCAGAATGCTGGGCAGCCGGGCCAGCAATGTCAGGAATGGGAAGCTGAAGCCTGTGTTTTGTGGCCTCCCAGATGGGAGCCTAATGACTTGGGATCAGCAGTCTGCTCCCCCAGCAGACTGTGTTCATCACTTTTCATTTTCCTGGCATCACTCATCTCACGACTTCTCCCTTTTGTAGGTCACCCTGGTTGTAGGGACTGAGGTCACCGCCAGGAATGGTGCTCCTGGGCACAAACGGTGTCGCAGAGGCAGAGCTGGAGAGTACGTTTCAAAGGAAGGCAGAGGCATCAGGGCCAGCGCCACAGAAGAGCCCAAACACAGGAATGAGAGTAGATTTGGTGGGAAGGAGTCTGGCTGGTGTTTGAAGGAATGCAAGTACAGATAGGAGTAAGTGGTGAGAAAATAATAGCGATGACCAGAGAACATTCTTTCAGTGAGTTAAAAAGCCTGAATAACTTTTGAATACAAACAAAAAAAAGAGGACATGGCTTTAAGATGACATCTTTGAAGAAATCCATTGCTAAACCAGAGTGATCTGGTAACATGATTTTGTAATATCAGCTACGCGCTGCTGATTAAAATGTCTGAGAATGTGTTGACCTTTCTAGGGTAAGTTGGCACAGGGTTCTAGGCTTGCACAGGAAGATGGACAGAGCCATCTACTCTCACAACTTGGAAACAAGAAGAAACCACCAACTCCAAAATGCCAAAGTCTCATTTCGGTATTATATGAAGTGTGCCTGTAATACAGTACAATGCAAGTAAAATGAATCTACACCCCCAAAGTAAGTTTTGTGCCCTTGACTCTCTGGGATGAAATCAATTTGCTTGAACACTACTATCACGGCTCCCCAAATCTCAGTAACTTCTCTTCTGAAATTGTCCTCAGAAGAAAGGCCATTCTCTAAATAATTCCCAAGATAGAAAATCCTGGTTCTGTGAGAAAGATTTGATTTTGGAAATAACCAAATAAAATCAAGTGCCTTGTCTAGCAATTCCTTTGAGAAGTGCTGCTTGGGGTGAAAACTCACATGAAACGTAAAATGAAGAGACAGCTTCTGTGCGCAGTTTACACACCATCCCTGAAGGCATCACCACTGGGATGAAGTGGGGAAAGGAAGGCTGGGTTTACCTGGTGGGGAAGTTACACTAACACTGAAAGGTGGTCCCCAGAGCAAATTAAACTTAAGTAATTGCAAAATGAAGACACTTGAAAAGAATTTCTTCCTCGGATGAGAACATCTCAATTAAATAAGAGCTATAATGTTTGAGATAATAATGGGGGCCACCCTTATTGCCTTCTCTTTGCATGAGGGCCCCCAAATTATGGAGGATCAAGAGGGAGGGATGGAGAAAGAGAGAGAGAGTGAAATACCTTGCAAACAACATCACTCCTGTCACTGCAGGCAGGCAGGCAGAAGGAGAAGGGGGTGGTAGTGGTCCATTGCCCAGGACCCTTAAGTCACTAGTATAAACAGGGTAGTGCAGACTTTTGCATGCTGGGTACTGGCTTTTCCTTCCCTCTGACATCCCTTTAATAAAAAGTATGATTAGGGTCATCATCAATAAATATTCTCAAAAGTATTTCACGTGACCATTTCTATGGTCTACCAAGTGGAAAGAAAATAGAGAAGAAAAAACTAAAACAATGACATGCGTGTCATAGAAATTTATCTCTAAGAGAGATTTTTTTGATGGCAACTCTTTCCAAAAAAACATGAGCCTTGGCAAATATACACTCTGTAAAACTTTTCCTTCAGCAAGGGGCTCACTTAGTGTAACTTTAATACCCCCAAACCTTTACTCAGAAGAAATGTTATAGTAAAACACGTACACACCCTCCCCACAACGAGAAATGTTTCAGTTATTGAAACCAGATTAAATATATTTCCACTGGAAAGAGAAAATGGATAAGATTATAAAGCAGAGCATGGAGAAAGGATTTCCCACAGGTAATCTTCTGAAACCTACCTTAAAGACAAACAAGTTGCCAGTTTCCCAGAGATATGCCAGACAACGTATACAAGATGACATGATTTCTCCTCTAAATGCAGCATAGTGTATACATTCTACACTAAAGACATCTCACCAATTTTGTGGTTTCCAAGTTTTTTAGTGACTTTTCTCTTTACAGGTGCTACCAGCAACAACTTCTTTCCTAAGTCAGCAAGCTGGAGTGATGTTACACCAGCTCTCTGTATAACTTTTTGCATTCAGTAATCAAGAAGCAGGTGTTTATTGGGGGACTGCTGCCTCCTTTGAGCCCTGGGTGTCTCTGTGTCCATCCCACCACCATCCAGAGTTCTCCATCCCCTTGACCTTCATATCTACCTGATGTAAAAGTGCACCAATAACCAATGTTCCAAACTCGTCAGCCTCTGGCAGGAGTGAGCAGATGGTGTATTTATAATTATAATATAGCACAAATGAGAACTTTTAAGACATAAAAGGCAGTGCAACATTAAATAGACGGGCCAGATCAAAAGAAATGGCAAGTTACTTCTCGAAAAGCTGACTGCTTTTTTAGTGTATCTACCACTGTTCAAGCTTTATTTTAATAAACTGTCATACAATTCTTAATTTCCTGCAGTAAGCAGGCATTTCCTAGGATCATGAATGCACACAAGGCTCACTTCAGTTCTGCTGGATATGAAAGTGGTTTTAAAATCTTTTGGTCCCTGTACTTCTTTGCCAGTATTCTGTGTACAGGTGTATACTTTCCTATTTCTTGCTCATTTTGTTTCTTTGAGGAAGGAAACACTTGATAAGACTACTTTGTGTTTGGCCATGGGGAGAAACCAACATTTTTAGAGGGACTCTTCTGGGCCAGAAGTTTTACGTTCGGCATTTCATATAACGCACAGGAAATTGGATGTGAGTGGAAGCAGGCAAAACCTGGAGAAGACCCAGCTTCTGCACCCATCCACAGCCTTTGCAGTATGAGCATCAGGAAGGCTGCGGTTTGAGGAACATGATGAATATTTGGTGAACCCTGGGTCAGTCACTCAAGATATGGACATTAATTTTGTATGGTTTCCTCTCTTGCAGCAAGGCCATCTGATAGGAAGAGATAGACTTACATGCAACTAACTATAGGATGTTATATGTGAGATGACAAAATGATGCTTTCAACACATAAGTCGGGCCATGTTGTGCCTCTGCTCAAAATTCTCTGCCACCTCCTGTTTCCACTTCCAGTAAAGGACAAGGTCATCACGATGATCAACTGATGGCCAACTTGGCTTCCCATCTACTTAGAAACTCCTGCTCCCCTCTCTGGCCACCTGGGCCTCCTTGCTGTCCTGTCAACATGCCAGTTCACCTCATCCAGGAGCCTCTGCCTTTGCTGTCCCCCAGACAGCCACACAGCTTCCCTCTCTTCTCCTTCATGTCTTTGCCCCAAACTTGGGGCAAAGGCCCCATATGCCACACCCCATCCTGGACTCTGGAGGCCGCTCATTCTAGTCTGCATCCTTTCCTTCCTTATAGAATTCATCACCTTCTAACAAACTATGCAACTTACTTATTCACTGTGTTGACTTTCTGAATTCCCATTGCTGCTACTAGAATATAAGTTCCTTAAGGACAGGGATCATGTCTGTTCTCTTTACTTCTCCAGCCCAAGCACATATAATAGCTCATGGCATACAGTAAGCACACATAACATCTTGAAGGCATTAAAGAATAGCCCAGAGGGGCCTCCCTGGTGGCGCAGTGGTTGACAGTCCGCCTGCCAATGCAGGGGACACGGGTTCGTGCCCCGGTCCGGGAAGATCCCACATGCCGCGGAGGGGCTGGGCCCGTGAGCCATGGCCGCTGAGCCTGCGCGTCCGAAGCCTGTACTCCGCAATGGGAGAGGCCACAACAGTGAGAGGCCCGCGTACTGCAAAAAAAAAAAAAAAAAAAAAAGAATAGCCCAGAGATCTATAAATGCAACTGGAAAAGCAGCTCTGTTTTGATTGGGGCACCTCACAGGAGCCACACAAAGCCCAAGGTTGACTCAGACGAGGAAGAGCGGGACGGAGGGGTAGTCTACACACAGCCTTAGAGGCTGGGACGGGGAGCTTGCAGGGCGGCTGAGCAGAGCGCTGGGGTGCGGCAAAGAGTAACTATGAATCAGCTCACGTCATGTTCTGGAAAGGCCTTGGGGTCTGATGGGAAGGATCTTACGCTCTCTCTCCCCTCCAGCCCAGTCCCGTGAACTCATCTTAGAGTCTGAAGAGAATGACTTTCAAGGATTTTAGTAATTTATGGCAATTTTGTGACTCACAGTTCTTTCAGACTGACACGGTAGGGCAAGGCAGGCTATGCACCAGGGCCTGGAGTACAGCCTGGCGATGATCACCCAACAAACATTTATTATGCTGAACAAACTAGCGTTTGTTAAAAATTGAAAGAATCTTTGAATGTGATATTCCTTTGAAATTATATTCTGACGTGATTTATGAGCTAGATTATTGACCTTATTAACCTGGTCTGGCATCTGTGAGCCATTATTTGAACTTTACTGGTCCTTTTGGCACTTTATGACAATAGGATATTCTAAAAATCAATCTAGCCTGGAAGGAATGAGCCATTCAGAATATTGAAAAGAATGTGTCACGGGGCTGTGCAAACCCCCTGGAAGACAGGGATTCTTAGGATAATCTGAAGAAAGGAGATGTCACGGGAATGGGATGTAGCCTCCCTGCTTTCAAGGGTATTATAACACTAATGCTGAGTAAAAATACTGATTTACTAGTTCAGCATTTCTCCGACATGATTTTGAAGTCACAATAAAACACGCCTTTCACACTACAGCATATTGAAGCTGAAAGTGAATCAGCGTACCAGATCCGCCACTTTGCTAAAATAAACAGGATTCCGCTATCCACCGGCAGCCTCCCTCCCGCTAATGAAGTGGATTCGAATAACCCCCTGGTTTGAATATTCAGACTTCAACCACCCACCTGTCAGGTAAATGAGTGTAGGCCAGTAACCTCTGGCTCAACCTGAAGTTATCACCTTGAACATGCACATTTATAGATGCCTTCAAATATAGAGCTTTGATATCTTTACAACCAAGTTTTCTGATTAAACTTTAAGGCAGACTTTTAGTGTGAGGCCCAATCTGTCCTTTGAGCTTTCACAGTTTCCCTTCCATGGCGACTGGCGGATGATAGAAATAACTCCAGCAACATGGAATTAGATCAATCACCATACTGTTTGTTCACACGTATAGAGCTCTTAATAGGGTCAAGCTGTAGATATATTTAATTGAAACAGTCAACATATAAAAGGAAACCTACGAAACACTCTTTCGAAAGGATTAGACTTCAATTCATTCAAGAATCTGTCCCCATTCTTACTACTGCTGCCTTAAAATGGTACAACTTCTCTAAATGTGTTGAGTTTTAGTTTTTGCATCTTTAAAATGTAAATGTTAGTACAGCCCTGTTGTGGGGATTAAGTAAGAGGATGTGTGTGAAACAGATTACTTCCAGGCCTCGATACATGGTAACGATTAATTTTATAAAATTTTATAAATAAGAAAGCTTTGATTTAACAGTTAGTCCTATGTGTCCATTGAGCTTATAAGACGCTCACAAATCAAGTTGATAATTAACTGATTTTTTTGTTTTGATACTGATAGTTCGATTTCCCATGATGCCCCGCTATGGGAAATCTGATTTTTTTTTTTCATTTGACTTAATGTTTTCAACTCAAATTATAGGGGTCTTAGATATTTATGAGAAAAAGCCAAGGATGAGTATTAAATGAGTTCAAGATAAAAATAAAAGAAAGGCAGAACTTTATTGTTTTACTAGCTACATGTCTTAGAAGTTCTAGAAAACTGGTAAAAGCTAAATTCATACCTTTCATAGGTTAATTTGACTATACTATATTCCTTATTTCTGAATATTTCTGGCCCCTTGGACCTAGAAGTATGGACAGATAGAAGGGTAAAAAAAGGACTGTAATCCACTTGCTTGCTTCCAAAGGATTCAAAATTACATATATTCCACCATGATCACTGTATCACTGTCAAAGAGAGTCAGTATAGATGGGAAGATGAAAAATAGTTCCTTTCGAGAATGGGATGCTTTTGAGAGAAAAAAAAACAACTGTACCTAGAGAAAAAATATCCTATAGCTTCCATTTCATCTTTTAATAAAACAAAATAAGATTAAAAAATCTAATAACGTTTGCTACGCTAATAACATCACTCAGTATTTCAAACATTATATAATGTTCTTATGTAAGCAAACAATAAGGACTATTTTGTATATATGATAAATGCACGTATATCAAATAATTTTTTCTAATTAATTAAAAAACACTTTTTTTTAGACATTCCCTCTTGTGTCCTAAAACATTTCTGTAAGGGAGGCAGAACAGACCAGTGCTTTGAAAGAGCAGTGATCCAGGAGCTGGGAAATAGCACAACTCCAGGGTTAGTCTGTGTGCGTGGACCTGGACTCAGTGACTTCGAGGTCCTTCCCTTCCCAAGCACCATACACCTCCAGCTCTCCATCTAAAGTGGGCGCACCCTCTGAACCGGGTCATGCACTAGACCACCACGGGGGGATGGGTCCATCTCAGTGGGATGTTTTATTTACCATCTCCTTTTATCCACATAACCTTGGCATCACAAGAAGGTAAAAGTTACAAAGCCACTGATGGATCAGGGTTTTACCTGAAAAAGACAATCATGTTTTTAATAGATAGCTGGGACAATCATTTAACTTTGATAGTTGAAAGGCACTGAGACTTTTCAGCTTATGCTTCATTTATGTTCATATCACCTATGAAAAGCATCTCATGGTGACCGTACGATGCCATTTAAAAAAAATAAATTTATTTATTTATTTATTTTTGGCTGAGTTGGGTCTTTGTTGCTGCACGTGGGCTTTCTCTAGTTGCACCGAGCTGGGGCTACTCTTGGTTGTGGTGCGCGGGCTTCTCGTTGCGGTGGCTTCTCTTGTTGCGGAGCACGGGCTCTAGGCACGCGGGCTCAGTAGTTGTGGCTCGCGGGCTCAGTAGTTGTGGTGCATGGGCTTAGCTGCTACGCGGCACGTGGGATCTTCCCGGACCAGCGCTTGAACTCGTGTCCCCTGTATTGGCAGGCGGACTCTCAACCACTGCGCCACCCGGGAATGCATGATGACATTCTAACTCTCACTGCCTCCTCTCTGTCTGCAGACATTTCTTGGGGGCCATGTGGATGGCTAGGGCCTAGTGATAAAAGATGAAAATGGCCCTGCCCTGAGGTAGCTTTTAGTTTAGTTGGAAAGACATATGGATGCCTAATAACCATAAATTGGTGACAGAGATGAGTTTTGTTGTTACAGTAGCCTGTGGTAGGTAGTGGGCCTGGGGAAGGGTTTCTGGCCTAGAGGCACTGCCCAATAAATGCAGAAAGGATGAAATTAAGCTCTTCAGTTTAAGTAGTGCTTTTGGGGTTGTGGGTTCTTCATTCCAGGAATGAATGCACAGAGATTAAAAGGTCTCAGGCCCTTTTATACTGAAAATAAGTATAAAATAGCTTAAAACAAGATAGGCCTCCAATAGATTAATTCTGGAGGGCTGATTGAATATAGCCTGCACTCCCAAATTATCAAAACTGAAGTATTAAATGGTACACACACACACACATACACACACACATATTACAACATTTACATGTTTTTGAAAAAAAAATTGAGGTTGGTAGCCACTTTTTACCAAGAGCTGATTTTAACTGCAGCTAATAAATGTGTACATTGAAACTATAAGAACAAGTACATATCTTAAAGAAACAACTAAGGGCACATTTCAAAATCAAACTTGACAAAGTGTAACTATTCCTACCCTACTCACAATTATCTTCAGAACAGTTCTGTATATGTGTTGATGCATTTATACTGTGTTCCCTTATATGATTAACCCCAAATAATAATTTCATGCTTTTTTTTTTTATGGAGAGAAAATGTGTTCCAGGTGCCCTTACAAACTCAGAATGTATGTCATATTTACATCACATATCAACAGGAACCAGGCACACATTTGCATATTTACATAGGTAAGTATATATAAAGCAGATAGACATGAGCAATTCACAGACATTCCTGCAGAAAATATGCTTATAACTCCGAGTTACTCTATAATCATATTGTATTATTCATTTCCTTCACTCACAGCACAGAGGGCATCTCTCCAAAGTTGTAGAGCACTCGTAAAAAAGGCAGGAGGGGACACCATAGCCATTTGACAACCCTGCTTCCTGCCTGGCTCCTTGGAGCCCAAAGTCCAACACAGCAGAGGGCCCCATCCCCGCACGTACCTGGCTGAAACTCTGGCCTGCACCTCGGGCTTGTGCGCTGCGGGCAGGGAGCTGCGACGGGGCTGTCTCACCCAGGGCCAAGGTCTGGTTGCTATGGTAGCTGGCTGGATACTGGAAGGACCCTTCAGGTTTGGAATTGAGCTGGAGTGCACTCTGGGAGAGCAGGCTGGGCCCTGCATTGAAAGTCATTTAGAGCAGTAAGTGACAGCTTCAGTGAAGCAGAAATGACATGTATTATTTATTGAAGAGTAGCCTAGAATTATAACACGCACATGATTCCAGCCATCTATGCTTTGAATTCTGAGAACTAAAATGACCGTATAATTCGACTCCAGGTCTTAAGTGGGATTTTTTTTTCTTTTGGTGGTTTAAAAGTTCTCCAAAGAGTAGATTGTTTTTCAAATGATCTCATCCTGACCTACAAAAAGACATTTCTAACAAGACAAATTAGTTAATCAAGCAGTTGTTTTTATACCAGACAATATCGGAAACATTTGAAATAACTGAAAGGTCTACCTTTTGATACATGTTAATTGCATTAATATAATTATGTCTCCTACTTAATTATCAGGATGCTAAAACACTCAAAACCTTCCAATCAGTAACACATTCTATTGTATAAATAGTGATGTAATACCTTAATACCTGAAGGGTAGACAGTACGTAAAATATTAATGGCTCTCACACAATGTAGAATTCACCCTGATCTCACATGATCTCTGATGGCTGGTTATCTCTGCCATCACAGCAACGCACAGTAGGAGAACAAAGAGGAGATACAGTGTTTAAATCGGTGCCGCTAACGTGGCTGGTACTACAAGTGATGGAGAAAGGAGTTCCTGGCCTCATTACTTAATCATACTTTGTATGAGAAAATGTGGTTTATTTTCTTACTTTCTTTCTAGATGGGATCTTTGCCACAGTTTGCCCATTTCCTTTGTAAGCAAATTTTCTTTAATCAAATTTCATACTCACTTTGGGAATGAAAAGAAGTATAGAAGAGTGTAAGTATACTACTATTTTTTACTGTGTGTGTTTGAGAGGGGACTGGGGTAAGGAGGGTGAGTTGGGTGGGGGAGGGAGGACGTGACATCACAAGTTTTCTCATGTTATCTTAACCATCATACAAAGTCACTTCTTTTTTGAAGGAGGGTAATTATATACACATGGATTATGGTATAATCATTATCCCATCCTTAACCTGCCTCTTTGGCTGTTTTTTAGACAATAGTATAATTTCTAATAAGTATAAACAAACTTCAAGTTCCTTACTTCTTTCTTTCTAAGGACAGAACATGTTTTTTTTATTTCAAATGAGACTTCAGATTTGACATGACATGGGCCATTTGTTTTTGCGGGAAAATAACATGTCTTCTCTTAATAAGCATAGGTTCACATAATCCTTGCCTTCAAGACCTTACCCTTCCCTCTAATTCCCTGATGGAACATCTAAAAAATGCAAAAATAGTTTTTCATCATCAGATATTGGATAATAAGTCAATTAGCTAAAATAGGTAAGACTTGGTATTTCGGAATCTATACAGTTTCTGGAAAAAAAGTCAAGCAAGGAAATAAAAGCATTTCCAGCCAGTCCCGATTTCATCATGAAGGGCATAACAAAAGTACAGTTGTAATCCTTTTTCTTGCAATTTAGAAAACAGAGTCCCAAGAAAATAGTACATACCAGATGGTGAAGTTTGCGATAGCTTGCAAAAAATCATTTAATCCATACTAATGGTATAATAGGGCTAATCACCAGAATATAACGCATCTACGGGGAGTGCATTCAGAGTTTCATTCTGGATGCCAAGAACATAGTTTCCCCACTGTTGCTGTTGAAGCTGTCAGGCATGGAGACGGAGTCAAGGGGTGGTCTCTGATGCCCAGGCCATGGGCAGGCTGAGATGTGGGAGAGCCTCTGGAAGGGAAGAAGGACCAATGATGGGGCAGAGGCAGATGGGAACTGACTGCAAAATGGAGGAGAATGAGGTAGGTACTGGGACGACAGTGATAAACTGTAGCCAAGGGCTTTCCCCCTTGTCCCTATCCTCCTGGAGTTCACTGCTCAGTGGAGGGGAGTGAGTCACGGCAGAATAAGAGGGGGCCTTTAAGGTTAGTGGTCAGCATTCTACCTACCAATGGGCAGCTTCCCACTGAGACTTCTTTGGCTATTTCTTTCAGGACAGTCCACCCTGACACAATGGCTTGCACTGGCCATGTCCCCTCCTCCACGATAATGCATCTCCAGGGCAATGAAAGTTGAAACAGATACAATAGTGCAAAGACTTTTGGAGATGTCAATAAAACGGAAAAAAACCTTTACTGTCATATAAATAATTTAACAATCTATAAAGCAAAAACATTGCATGTCCTGGTTATTTGCTTTTTTAAAGAGATGATGTGACTTTGCTCTGATGAACTTGCATATGTAGCTAGCAAGTCAAACAAAGTTGTCAATTCTGAATAGATTCATAAAATAGTCTCTAGAAACCTACAAATGCTCTCCAGGCAGGATCTAAAGGTGGCACTTGAGAGTCCCGTTTTTTTTTTTTTTTTTTTTAAACTTTTTTTTTGAGTATAATTGCTTTACAATGGTGTGTTAGTTTTTGATTTGTAACAAAGTGAATCAGCTATACATATACATATATCCCCATATCCCCTCCCTCTTGCCTCTCCCTCCCACCCTCCCTATCCCACCCCTCTAGGTGGACACAAAGCACTGAGCTGATCTCCCTGTGCCATGCGGCTGCTTCCCACTAGCTATCTATTTTACATTTGGTAGTGTATATATGTCCATGCCACTCTCACTTCATCCCAGCTTACCCTTCCCCCTCCCCGTGTCTTCAACTCCATTCTCTATGTCTGTGTCTTTATTCCTGTCCTGCCCCTAGGTTTTTCAGAACCATTTTTTTTTAGATTCCATATATATGTGTTAGCATACGGTATTTGTTTTTCTCTTTCTGACTTACTTCACTCTGTATGACAGTCTCTAGGTCCATCCACCTCACTACAAATAGACAGTCCCATTTTAAAGCAATTTCAATCAAAAATATGATTTATGTGCTCCTGAAATATGCATCATGAAATAATCAAATCTGTGCATCTTTTATAGAATCAGTCGTGTATTTGATCAATACTCCATGAAAACAAACCACGATTCTCTGTCTCATTACTTGGTTCACACATGTCAAGCACGGAACCAAGATGTACTTTGACAAAGGTAATTGCGACAATAAGCAATATATCATAATATTACAACCCTGATATGGCACCTGGCGAGGACAAAACAGTCAGGACAACAGCCAAAACACCACATGCATTTTAGAATGATTCTCCCATTGCTTACTAGGTTTCAGATGAATGGCATTTATTCACTCCAATTTTAGAGAGGACAGATATACGAGAATATGAAAAAGGTTGAAATTACAGGACAATTCTTAATTAGTTTATAATAAAAGTAAAATTTACATGTAACTAACTCTTGATTAGCTTTATTAACATTACTGTGCATTGGGGTAGAAAATACGATTTTCCAGAGATTTCAAAAACATTTTTAGTTTGGGGCTTTAAATGATGATTTTTTTATTTTCTCAAGAACTTAGGACTTTCCATCAAGTCTTGTTTGGACTAGAGGTAAAATTAGGCTGTATTCCTGAGGACATGAAGTATATCCACCACTGGGGGATGGGGACAATGTAAGAGGATTTCTTGGGATGCTCAGTGGGGACAGGAAGAGACTGGGATTTAAAATTCCAGCTAGGGAAATGGAATGTTGCCTTTAGTGTAATTAATTGCTTCAGAGGAAACTTCAACTATGGGCAACAGTTGATCACCATGTCCTATTAGGTCACCAAAAGCAGAAGCCACCCTCTCGCATGTATGCTTCCAGGACATTGACCTAAGAGGTCACAGGTGACTTTTTTGACCTTTCTGGACCTTCTCCATTTTGGGACAGTCCTCAAAGCTAAGCCCAGGGGTCCTATTCAAAATATCTCAGCCCTGGGGGCTAGGAGGGAGAGGGGAAACTGTTTACTGATGAATTGATAAAAGTCAAAAGAGTATGTGCCCCTGATCTGCTCAAGACACACTATTTCAGGGACTTCCCTGGTGGTCCAGTGGTTAAAGACTCCATGTTTCAAAGGCAGGGGGCACTGGTTCGATCCCTGGTGGGGGAATTAAGATCCCATACTCTGCATGGTGCGGACAAAAAAAAGAAAAAGACACACTAGTTCCAAATGGACAGAGGGGAGAAATTCCGAAGGAACTACAGAGTTGAGGGACATGGGACCCGCCATTGATCCTAGGAGAGCATCTTAGTGTTATACCAATATCTTAATATGTCTTCAAATATCAATATATGAATTGACTAAAGACCACCTAGCAACCCATGAAAAAAAATGCCCTTGTATGTTTGTCATTATTCTGAGAAATATAAACAGGAGTGTGGGGAGGTTAAGCGGTCGGCCAGTGTCGTACACTCCGTAAAATGAAGATGAGACCCTATTCTTGTCTCCCACCTTCAGCTCTGGGAGTTGTGGTTGCTTAACATCAAAGCATATTGAAGTCATATACACACATCAACATTTGAAGGTTGAAAAATTCTTTCATCAGTTTATTTGCGGGAGAGATCTTCATGCCTCAGATTGTGGTACTGCTTCCCCAAAAAACCTCTCCTTAGAGATTCCAGGTGTTGGCTGGAGGAAGTCTGCTGTCCTCCAGGAGTGGGGCAGAAGTCAACCTCAGCAGATGGAAAGGCTAAAGTGTTCATTTCTTGCATAAAACTTCAGACTCACTTATAGGTTGTATTAACATACACTAAAACATATAGTCAGTTTCTCCTTAAATTAACTAGATAGTTTAGAGTTTTCCTGATTATGTGCACTCATTATCTTTACACGGATTTAAAAAAGACTTCATTTGGAATTGCTTATTCTTGTCTCCTTTAGCTAAATATTGGTCCCAAAAAACTGTAAACCTTAATTAAATTACATACTTTGCAATAACAAAGAAAAGGCCAGAGGTGTACAAAGTGGCATTCCCAAGTCATTATTTGGGTCACAATCATGCCAGTTGGAGCAGGTGTGTGTTGGAAAAAAATCCAGGACTGGAACTCAGCAGACCTGGTGGACTCTAGTCCATTTCCACGTTTATGAAAGCATAGATGATGATGAAGATGAGGATGAAGAAGAAGATGATGATGATGATGAAGAAGATGAGGATGGGGCTTCCCTGGTGGCGCAGTGGTTGAGAGTCCGCCTGCCGATGCAGGGGACACGGGTTCGTGCCCCGGTCCAGGAGGATCCCACATGCCGTGGAGCGGCTGGGCCCGTGAGCCATGGCCGCTGAGCCCGTGCGTCCAGAGCCTGTGCTCCGCAACGGGAGAGACCACAACAGTGAGAGGCCCGTGTACCAGAAAAAAAAAAAAAAAGAAGATGAGGATGAAGAATAAGAAGATGATGATGAAGAAGATGAGGATGAAGAATAAGAAGATGATGATGATGATGAAGAAGATAAGGATGAAGAAGAAGAAGAAGATGATGATGATGAAAATGATGATGAGGACATCAATACCAGCTCACCTTCCCTGAGTGCTAAGTTCCGGGAACTGTCCTGAGCAGTTTACATCTATTAACCCCTGGAATCTTAACAAGATCCCAATAAACGTGCCGTTATCCCCCTTTACGATGACAGAGCTGAAGGTGCCAGTGACTGAGACCACACACACTGATGCCTGGTGCAGGCAAGGCATTCTGGCTTCAGAGTGTGTGTTCTTTCCACGCTTCATTATTTGTTCTCTAAAATTTTAATATCTACAAATTTGAGTACCTAATGAGATAATGGATGTGAAAGTGCTTGGAAAAATATAAACTGCTACACAAATGTCGGTTATTAGTACTATTATCTAATTATCTAATTACTGAGCCACATGATCTGGGAATAAAACGCTGATTGGAATTTGTCCTGAAAACCTTATTATAGTACCGTCCCATATATCAGTGTTTTCTTTCAACAGCCTGTGAGCTTTCATTCTGCAAAGGAGACATACAAGGCATAGATCATTAAAATGGCTTGAAATTAAAACCAAACCAAATAAAACCTAGTGTCAGAGCCAAGAGATGGGGAAGAGAAAGTTCTCTCTTAGCCTGAAATTCCCGTCTTTATCAACCTCAAAACATTCTCAAACTTCAAGTGCTGTTTAAATGTTACCTCCTCCATGCAGCCTGCCCTGATGCCTGATTGCCCCGAGGAAATTAACCCTACCCCCATCATGCTACCTTAACACTCTGCATAGACCAGACTCTGAGAAATTTCAACAGAGATATGTGTACAGTATTATACAGAAGGAGAGTAATAGGATAAAAACAGGAAGTCTGAACATTCATGTGAAAGCAGCAGGACTCTTGGATTGGATACTTGGAGACACTAGAGGCCAGGGATTTCCTGGAGTGCAGAGAAAGGAAACCAGTAATAATGGAGGAAACATGAACTGCGGTAGTGGCCATGGTAGGAAGGAAGAGAAAGTGCACATTTAAGAGGCATCCTTTTTAAAAAGTTCATCGGTATTTGGGGACTAAGCAGACAGGAAGGGAGGAACAGCTGAAATGACTGGCCGCTCTTCAGCTGATCTCTAGCAGGATCTCGCTGACACTGCACTGGGCGCTGGGGAGATTCCCACAGTGCAGAGTAAGTCCTTTTAGAAAGCCGAGCAGACAAGACAGAACTCTTAGTGTCAGGTGCACACCTTCTGTTTCTACAAGTTTTAAGGTGATTTATTGGCAGTTGCTAATTCTGGTCTGCTTCGGTTGAACATCTGTCCCAGAACTCAGCAAATATTCACTAAAGGAGTGTGAAAAAAGCAAAAAACTCCCCTCACATGTCATTCCAAGGGAAGGATTAGCAAGAGACATATGTTGGGGACCCCGTTTTTTGGGGAAGGACAGGCTTAATCTTAAAATTACAGAGTTGTTGGAGATGGTGGGAGTTCACAGAGTTAGAAAGGGAGTCTGGGCTTGGTTTTAATACTGGCTCTAACAGACCTGACTCTCTTTCTAGATCTTAAAAAATTTCCAAGATCAAAGTTTGGTTATATGTTAGTGAAATTTTAGGACAGAGATGTAATTTTCCAAGTCATCAGTGGTGGAAGCTGAAACCACAAGAACAAGACAAGGTCTCTAAGTGGTAACTAAGATATCAATTTAATTCCGAGGGATTATTTTACCATCAAAAGAGTTATTGACAAGAATGCACTGAAATAAACAGCTATGAGATCTAGGCAACGTCTCGCATAGGCGTTCAATGAATGTTCTGTTAGGTTGTTAATTCAGGATAATCAGGAATAATAAACACACAAGTTGAGACAGACAAATTCAGGACTGAATAACTGACAAAGGCAGCTTTGTTTAGATTTCCATTTGTCAGGAAGTTTAGAAACATTCTTTACTTACTCTTAGGTTAAACTGACTCTTTCAAAATAATATAAAATCTCATCTTTACGTAGACCATGAAAAATAAAGCCAATAAGATTCACAGACATCGATAACCGTCAGAGAATCTGCATTCATTTCCACGCTCTTGTTATCCAATCTTTGTGGAAGGCTAAGAATAATTTGAAGGTTAAGTATTATTTTATTTTAAATGAGAATAAAATCTTAGAGCAGCAACACATAAAAAGAAAGGGGAAATCTTTTAGTGGAAAATGTTGAGTAAGAAGAAAGGAAATAGCTAGTGGAAATTATGTATATATATATGTGTGTGTATATATATACACACACAAAAGGGCTATTATAAATTCCAAAATCAATGAGAAAAATTGTCAATTATTTGTAAGGTGATTGAACTGATTTAAATCAAGCTTAAAGCACTTTAGTCATATCTAACTGCAAGTTAACTCTACACCGTACAAGTACTGACTTTTGCTTAAATTGCACTATTAATCAGTTTCATTCACAGCCGCAGTTTCTTCTTTATGGGCTTTGGATGAACTTGCCAATTTACAAACCCACTTGGAATAAGAGGTAGTTAGTAGTGAAAAACTAGTTGTTTTCTCCTGATCTTCACTAGTAACTTGAAAAGATCACAGGAAGGAGTTTCACTAACCTAAAATCTACCATCCCTAAAATTAACTGGGGGCAAAAGCTCGAGCGGCCCACTTATGTAAGAAAGCTCAGGGCTGAGGTGGTTGTTCTATAGGCAGACGTGTTCCTAAACTTGATTTCTAAGTCTCTTTCTTCAGAATATCAGTTTCATCTGGTCAGCTCCTTTCAATGTATAATGCTTTACTAAAAGTGAGAACTTTAATGGTCCCAAGAATACAGAAGTACTCATTTAGTTTTTAAACTGATTTAGATTCAATCAATGCTACTGGCCTAGCTAGTCCGCTCTTTCAAGTTTGACTACTGTATGTGAAATAACTAAAGATGGGTAAAGCTTTCACACTAAATACAGTAACTCAGTTTCTTTACATCTGTATACAATGGAGGGAAATGAGCAAAAGGACATTTATCACAAAAAATAAACTTCAAATATAAAACTTTGGTTTAAAATGTACAGCTCAAGAATTTTACTGGGCATGGGATTTTTACATAATGTAATAATCATAGAATGGTATTTATTTATTTACTTACTTATTTTGCGTTATGCGGGCCTCTAACCGCTGCGGCCTCCCCTGCTGCGGAGCACAGGACCCGGACGCGCAGGCCCAGGGGCCGTGGCTAACGGGCCCAGCTGCTCCGTGGCATGTGGGATCCTCCTGGACCGGGTCACGAACCCGCGTCCCCTGCATCAGCAGGCAGACTCCCAACCACCGCGCCACCAGGGAAGCCCCATAGAAAGGTATTTTTATAGCTTGCTCTAGTCCCCAACTATTTCCTTGAACAGTTTTGTCTTTGGATTATTTACCATTTAAAAAAATTAATTTAGCACAAAATGAGGAAAAGCATTCCCTATATTCCTTTATAAATTAACAGTCTGAAGATAATAGATTTATATTCCTCACTATCAATAACTGTGAAAAGAAATAGAAAACTAATACAAATCAGTTTAGGAGAAAACAAAATTTAAAAGCAAAATTCTGAAAACATTACAATGTATTTATGGAATTACACTAGCTTAAAGAACCAGTTTTTGGTTTGCTGCAAATCACAGACTTTTCCCTAGATTCCTGCATGGTTTGCTCACACATTTATTCAGGTCCCTGATCAAGTATCTTCTCACAAAGGATGACTTCCTGGCCCTTTGATCATTCTCTCAAAACTAGAGTAGTTTTGGGATTTGCTGGCTGTCCAGTGGTTAAGATGACGCTTCCACTGCAGGGGGTACGGGTTCAATCCCTGGTCGGGGAACTAAGACCCCACATGCCCCAAAGAGTTTTTATTTACCATATGAGTGACATAGAATACTATTTACGATACTAAAGCTGGGAAGTGTTTAAAAGAGAAGGCTGCATCACACACTTTCCATGAGCCGTCAGCGCGATGATGCTCTCAAGTGCCACGTAGCATCCGGGAAGCTTCACTGAACACTCATGATGTGTGACTCTCATTCTTTTTTTGTTGTTGTTTATTTTATTGAAGTATAGTTGATGTACAATGTTGTGTTAATTTCTGCTGTACAGCAAAGTGATTCATTTATACATATATATACATTCTTTTTCATATTCTTTTCCATTATGGTTTATCACAGGATAATGAATACAGTTCCCTGTGCTCTACAGTAGGACCCTGTTGTTTATCCATCCTATATATAATAGTTTGCATCTGCTAACCCCAAACTCCCACTCCATCCCTCTCCCACCGCGCCCCACCCTTGGTAACCACAAGTCTGTTCTCTATGTGACTCTCATTCTCACTCTCGCTCTCATTGTGTGAAAATGAGCATGGAAAGGCAATGAGCATCATGGGATTACTGTGAAAATGGGTGCCTTTGCAGCCCCCCTTGAAAAGTTCTCAAGGACCCCCAGGAATCCCAAGTGCACTCTGGGAAACACTGTCCTACTCTACCCCCCACTGGCTTTGTCATTGCTGGAGGCAACTACCTACCTGACTTTACAGTATTTAGAGTGCTTGATTTCAGCCTTTTTTGCCTAGAATGTAAATGCCACAAGGGCAGAGACTCTCTGTGCTACAGTTAATAAGTGCTTAATACAGACGTTTAAAACAAGAATGTAACACTTACCTGTGCCTATAGTGATACAATAAAAAGCCAGTATGTTAAGATTTGATTTTATCAATTGCTGTTGAAGTGACTTAGTGTTTGATCAGTGGCAGTCTTAATGTTTTAACTTCTGGGGGAATCCTATATGACATCTCCATAAGGTATTACCAGGAGACCCCTCCCTCCACTCTGCCCCGGGGAAAAGTCTGCTTAATCTGACTTTCTCACCAGAGCTTTCTGCCTCTTTACTTTTCCTCACTTCCACCAGCTTTCATCTGACCCTCATGTTTGTGTGTTGTGCACCTAGCGTGCCTTGACAATTTCAAAACCCAATTATATTTTCATTAAAAATTTTCCCATGGGCCTCCCTGGTGGCGCAATGGTTGAGAGTCCGCCTGCCGATGCAGGGCACACGGGTTCGTGCCCCGGTCCGGGAAGATCCCACGTGCCGCGGAGCGGCTGGGCCCGTGAGCCATGGCCGCTGAGTCTGCGTGTCCGGAGCCTGTGCTCCGCAACGGGAGAGGCCACAGCAGCGAGAGGCCCGCGTACAGCAAAAAAAAAAAAAAAAAAAAAAAAAAATTTCCCCAGGCTCTAAACTCTGTGCTTGATTCCAGGAGACCTGGATTACACAGATGAGAATGATGTTTTTAGTGAGAAATTTGCATTGTTTTCTCTTGCTTAGGGAATGTATAAGGAGCACTTGCTATTTTACGTCCTTGCACATCAGTGGTGGAAGCTGAAGCCACAAGAACAAGACAAGGTCTCAATTCTGAGGTCTGCCTCTGAGCTGGTGACCTCTTTGGAGAAGGTATAGCATGCTTCTTAAATGTCTATGTGAAAGAAGGAAATTTAAGAGAAAGAAGTGAACATTAGCTGAAAAACAGGTGGAGAGAAAATCTGGAGGGAAAGATAATGATAGCTCCCTGGAGGATATCACTACAGTCTGTGGGCTACCTGGGTGATTTCCCTCACCTTTTGCTCGCACCTTCCACTGCTAACTTCCCATTGGCTCTATAACGCCAAAGGTAGTGGAGGAGGTGGGTGTGAGAGAATTTGGAAAGGAAACAAAAGGACACATGTAGCATCAGACGACTTCAGGCTTGAACCATGACAAACTTCTGCAGAGGAGACTCTCGTGTTTGTATTTCAAAAATTTGGACCAAAGGGCATATGATGAAGTAATTTCACAAGAAATGAACAATTCAAGGATGTACTCAACTAACTTGAATACATGCATGTCCAGGAAAGGACTTGGGGTCTCCAGAGCCCAGGTGACAGTCGTCAACCACTGGTGGAGTGAGGGGAACAGTAGGACTTGAATCCAGGTCTTATGGTTCCAAGGGCAGGATGGGCTACCTTGAACCCCTACCCAGAGGCTCTCCACCCCATCAGGTCTAACTGAGGACCTGGCTTCCACCATAACAGGTTATCAATATTGTGAGCCACATTATGTATATATTTATTATTTTGATTATTCTAATTACTATAAAAATCTTATACTCTTAAACCACTTCTGAATCCTTTGTTGCCATGCTTGCCAGGAGTTATGAAAATATTCACTTCACAAGGATGTCTCTTACCTTTGTTATTATTACATAAGAATATATGGGATAACATTTTATAGCATTTTAATAACCTGATCTCTCAACAATTTTCTCACCACATAGAATTAAGTATATTCACAGTAATTAAATGAAAATGACAGACTGTAAATCAAGAGTAAGTAATATATTCCCTTCTGTCAAACTACATATGATTATTCTATTTGGATTTTACCTGCTAAGAATGGTAACTTACATGATTGATTCTTGATTTCTTGAATATATTCTGATTTGAGAACTCAATAAGATAACACTGCTTTCTTTGCCATAATACTCAGAATATCTTAAGTTCCTAAGATTTCCTTCCTACTGAATGCTGGGATTTTCTAGGATATGGTGGAATTTCAATTTGTCCAGCTGCTATAGAAAAATACTTGCTATTTCAAAATATAATAATTAAACAAATTAACAATCTCTATAAACATATAGGCCCTTTTCCCCCAAGTTGTCCATTCTCTTTCTGATTTCGACTGACAAATACTTTCATTAACTTTTGGCTGAGATATAATGACCCTTATTTCTGAGTTTGTATCTCCAAGGATGCATGGATTAAATATGGTACTTGGTCCATGGCAGTTTAGGTCAAGCTGTATATTATATGAGAAGCTAATGGCCCTGAGCTTCTGTCAATAACTTTTTTTTTCTCCCAGTAAAGCAGCAGCAATTCTGGTGACTCCATGACACGTATTTATTAGAACTGACATTACACAGCTGGCAGTCACAAAATAGTGGTGGGTGGCAGAGGCTGTACACATGATTTACATACTGTTTACGATGGCACTTCGTAAAAAATGCGAAGTGTTGGAAAACACTGATAACTGTAGGACGCTACAGTCTGTATACTAGAGCAGTTATTGCTTGCCTTAGGGTCAAGAAGATGGGTTTACTAAGATTCAAATTTTACTTTAATCAGATCTTGGAAAGAAAGATAACAAAAGCTTTTAAACAAATTCCGTACTATGTGCTTAGGGGCTGAGACTGGTTGCCATTGTAGTAATGTTTCAAGCTGGTTTTAGACTGTATTTCGTGTTGTTTGAGTCTCTTTCCGGTTAGGACTAAGACACTGGCTCTCAAGGGCAGCGTGCCAGGTCCAATTTAGCATCAGCTATTTCATGTCTGTTCTAGCTAATGAGTCCATTGATTGAATCATCACACAAACAAGGGACGAGCAGAATCTCATAGGCTTGTGCTAATTATATGAAACGTGTCAAAGAGCCATTACATATTATATGAGTTATGTTTATATAAATATAAACACGTATATTGTTCTAGTATTGAGTAGAAGGTTGTGCTGATTATTCTCTTTGTTCCACATATTCATTCTCCACCCTTCTCCCCACAGAGACTGTATCACAAGGGTCACTTGGCACTTGGTTTATGATTGGACTTGGCCAGCGAGAGGCACGAGAAGGGCATCAGAGGTTAGAGGAGAGAGAGGCCAGGATACTTATTTCTCTGCTCCCGCCAGCCTTGCCTCTTGACTCTGCTGGCACTAGTCCCTCGATTTTTCCTTCGGGACTAAGGGTAGCAAGGGTTTCCATCGGTTGCTACCCCCTGAGTACTTCTGCAGGCATTGATTGCTCCCTGAATCTTGCTCAGTTCTTTGTAAATCGTCCCCTAATTAAATTCTCTTCAGTTAAACTTTTTTTGAGTAGACTCTATTTCCCATCTGGACCCTGATGCAAATACAAACAGCAATTAGGATTTTTTTTTTTTTTTTTTTTTGTGCGGTACGGTACACAGGCCTCTCACTGTTGTGGCCTCTCCCGTTGTGGAGCACAGGCTCCGGACGCGCAGGCTCAGCGACCATGGCTCACGGGCCTAGCTGCTCCGCGGCATGTGGGATCTTCCCAGACCGGGGCACGAACCCACATCCCCTGCATCGGCAGGCGGACTCTCAACCACTGCGCCACCAGGGAAGCCCAGGATTTTTAATTTATGATAGTCTCAGTACTTAAAATTAGCAATAATTGATCCCCCAAATGATAGCTGTCTACTCAATATTTTTAAATTAACTTCCTAAACTTTATTCAGTTCGTTCAGTCTCAAACTGACTCTGAAAATGTTAAGAACAAACATTTCATAAGAACATAAATATTCCACATTTCACTGTGGTTCAGATCTTTTGGTATAAAATTTTCAAGTGGCATTTTCATCACCTGCGTTTTTTGTCTGTTTGTTCGTTTTTTAATTTTGCTTTGTTTTTTTTCCTATCTTCAAACAAGGAAGCAGGGCCTTCCAAAAAGAATAATTAACTAAAATCCTAGGAGTCTTCAAAAAGATAATTCACTACCTAATAACATAAACTAAGTAATATTTCTGAAAACCAACTAATTCAGCAGTTAGCAAATACATTTCAAAATAATCTTACTGGAGTATTTAAATTTCCCATAATAAAGATACATCTTTTGTAGATAGTGTTTGAAAACATTCTGCAGAAACACAAAAGTGAACACTAAAAGTTCTTTCTACTTCTCCTGGGTGTAGCAGAGTGTCTCAATTCAGAAATTCAGGATTATTAATTGACTTAAAGTTTTTTTTTTTAAGTTCATATATTTATCCTTTCTATTATTTTATTTATTTATCTCTTTTAGTATTCATTTATTTCTTCTACTCTTTTTATATTACTTTATCTCTGAATTGCTTCTAGTATTTCCATCTTCCTAGCTTCTTTTGGTTTATTTAACTCTTTTTAAGGTGTCTCAGTAATGAATACACATCTCTTTACTTTGTCTTTTATTTTTAATAATAAAATTCTGATTTCCTCTGAGTGCAGTTTTTTACCATACACTTATGTTTTCATTATAAAATGTTGCTATTCTATTTGCTTTGTAAATAGCATGTAATTTTCTTTTTGCTTCCGTTTTGATTCACAGTAGCCAAAAGTATGTCTCTTAATTTTAATGTGATTATATGTTTGTTTAGCATTTTATTATTTACTTTTAATTTTACTGAATTATCATCAAAGAACGTGGCCTTCCTATGCTTTTTAATTTTTAGAATTGTCTTTATAGTCCATCAGCTGATCAATTTTTATAAATTTTCCTTGGACATATATAACAAGTGTTTATTATTCTTCAAAAAATGTTTTTAATTTATTTAATGCATTGATTTGTTAATTATTTATTCCAACTTTCTGTGGCTTTTTCTTTTAGGATTCAGTCTGATTCTGAATACTAAAAGAAAAAGTGTTCACAATATTTTTCATCACCTTCTTACATTTTTAATAATTTTTAATATTCAGGTGCTATTTTGTTTGGCACATACATATTCACCAGATTTTACCACATAATTATAAGTTAAGATATTTCTACTGGATAATTCCTTTTTGACCCTGCTTAGTGCTTCTGCATTAAAGTCCACGTCACCTCACATTATTCTTCCCAATCCCACTCCTTGTGTTCATTGTATTTGCTGTCACTACTTTGTCTATTCCTTTAATTTCAATATTTATTTCATTAATATAAGTGTGTATATTAAACATAACATCACTATTTTATTTTCATTTACTGCAAATTTGAATTTTCATTCTTTTCAGAGAATTTAGTGCTTACATATAATGTTAGATTGATATACTTGATTTATCACTTCTATTTTAATTTGCTTCTTAATTTACTCTTTTCTTCCTTCTTTTTTCTGTACTTTCTATGAATAAAAGGTTATCTCCCTCCTAAAATCATAATAAAATATATTTCTCTATTATTCTATAAAAAATAAGATAGCCAATATCATCCTCCTGAGACACATTATTTTATCTCTGCTTTCCTTACTCTATAATAAAATGAGTACATGTGCCTCAAATATTAATTAAATATAGTTTTAACTACAACTACCCCTACAAAAGAAATATATTTATAGACTTTGAGAAAAAAGAGGTAGCAATCTTACATTTTAAAATATAAAACACAGAGAACAAGTATAATACAAATCATGCATCTTACTTTAGGAGTTTTATTAAGGGGATGCATATGGTTAAAATAAATCTGGATATTCATGATGATGTTACCCTAAGAGCCATGGTATTATAAAGATCATAGAGAAATGAACTAATATATAAATTAAATGGTTTTGAGATCACTATGCTATCTTACTCTTATATCTTTCTTTTATATAGCAAACCTTGATGGGTATTCAAGGAAATTTTATTTTTTTTAATTAAGGAATAAAATGCTCCACTGATTTCTCATGTAGAAATTATCAGGGTAAGGTACATTTTAATGATTTAATTTTTAGCTTTTTGTGGGATTTTATTAAAATAGGTCAAGAGAATTTTATAATTTATTAAAATGAGGCTCATTTCAATTCATAGAACTTTAATTTCAAAGCCTCAGCTACTCTGGTTGAAAAATACATAACTAAGTAAAAGAAAGAAATCTTTAAATATTCTATTGAGATTAATATAGCTATGCAAGATAGCTAAACATAGAAATAGAAGGAGTTATTGCATAGTACTATAGCATGGTGCTAAATAGTACTGCATATGTTACATCATTTTTTTTCTATTTTGTTATATAATTGCTCTACCGTTTAAGATCTCTACCAACAATAATCTGTATGAGTAAAGCATTGATAGTTAACTTTAAAGCAGACACTGTGTTGATTAAACAACTAAATGATGAGTTTGTACAATGTGCTACTCTAGATGCCAAAAAGGATATCAGAGAATTGGTGAGGATCACCAATATGTCAATAATTGGTGAGAAATCTAGATGATAATTACTGACTTAAGAGAGTTTCTAATCAAATGTGAATTAGTGTGGGGTAATGTTGGAAGGAAGTAGGTGAGAGAGGAGTGAAATGGATAAAACAAGTATAAACACATCTTGAAGTCCTACTAGATATGACTCATGATATAAATTATAATAATATTATAATATTAATGACATAATGCTCTTATATTTTAATTGTCTTCAAGCTTAACTGTCATTTGACTTACTTTCACTTGTTGAATAGTCTTGTGGGTCAAGTATTCCTGATTCCTGCAGTGATCTAATACAGGAGTCCACCAATTCAAGACCTGTTGTGAGCTCATCTTCGATATCTTTTTGACCATCTGAAATATAATATTTTAAAGACATGAACAAATACATGGTAATGTCAATATTAAAGCTTAAGACTATCATTTAATAATCAAAAATATCCTAACCAAAGATATTATCTTTTTGAAATGCTCATTAGATATCACATTGCAACCCTTGGTCAACCACCATTAAAAACCAAGGCCAGCCAAGTCCATGCATCCTTGAAGAACATAAAGTTCCTAGGGAATTGGGAGAAGTTAACTCCCACGAAATCTTGAGCTATCAGAACAGCTTCATCTAATTTTAGTGTCATGTGTTGTCATATTCATTTTCATAAGTCTCTTCCTAAAGTTCACAAGAAAACTAATCAACAGAGATATATGCAGCAGTTAAGTATAAATGCTCATCAGGAAGCTGTACTTTCACTCTAAATGTCCATCAACAGAAGAATGGATAAAGAAGATGTGGTGCGTATATATATATACAATGGAATATTACTCAGCCATAAAAAAGAGTGAAATAATGCCATTTGCAGCAACATGGATGGACCTAGAGATGATCATACTAAGTGAAGTAAGTCAAAGAGAGAAAGGCAAATACCATATGATATCACTTGTGTGTGAAACCTAAAATATGATACAAATGAATTTATTTGCAAAATAGAAAACAGACTCACAGACATAGAAAACAAACTTATGGTTACCAAAGGGGAAACAGGGTAGGGGATGGATAAATTAGGAGTTTGGGATTAGCAGATACAAACTACTTTATGTAAAATAGATAAACAACAAGGACCTACTGTATAGCACAGGGAAATATATCGAATATCTTGTAATAAACCATAATGGAAAGGAATATGAAAAAGAATATATATATATATATATATATATATATATATGAATCACTTTCCTGTACACCAGGAACTAACAAAAAACTGTAAATCAACTATACTTCAATAAAAAAAAGAAGCTGTATTTTACCTTGTGATTGCCAGTGAAACTGCTCTTCTGCTGAACTATAAAAGAGAGAATACATAGGTATAATGAATCGGTTAGAAACAAAAGAACTCTAGACTATAAGACACAAAGGCACGTGAGGGTAGTAACGGTGGCTCCATGGAACTCCCTTTAATTTCTGACTGAGAAAAGGGATCCCATTTTAACACGATCTTAGCTTTAACATGTTTGATGTATACCTCTTTTGAATCACAGGTATTAGCATGTTATAAATGGACGTCGTTCAGTAATTTTCAGAAGAACAGCTCATTTTTTACAAATCCCAACATATCATACCGATTCCTTACAATAATTTCTACATACATACAGTTCTATTCAACTTTAGTCATTTTAAAATACAAATCTGAAGTTTCATGTAGACTTTGTAAGGTATTCTAACAAAGAAATAACTTTCTCCATTTTCATTATAAAGAGATAAAATAAATCTATACCTTCTAGACATATCATATAAGGAGTTCCTTTCAGCTGTTTATTATATTTTAAATTAAGTAATATAAAAGTTTTAACACTTTACACCAATTGAATATACAGTTCCCAAATTCTCACTTTATAAGTACATCTTATAAAATGACCCAGGTAGAAAGGGTTGCTCATCTAAATGAGATGCCAAAGATACTGTGCAGATTGTAATGATGTAGGCACATAAATTTATTCTGAATGATTTATTAAAATACATAAATAAATTTAAAATTTCTAAATATGAACAGCTCTTTCATTATATATGCAAATAGTTCCAACATACCCTTTTTTAATATGTCAATAATTTGTGAGAAATCTAGAGGCCAATTACACACAGGTATCATTTTGAGAATGACTTTCTACCCTTACTTCACTAGATATTTTACTCTGATCAAGCAGCTTCTATGAATAGCTCATCAGTTTCACAACAGCAAGCAGGTTTTAGAGCTTTAATCTGTACCTTAGAGATGGCTTCTGAATACATTTGCTGGGGGAAAAGGAAATTCTGGTATAAATCAGCATTCAGAATAGCCATGATTGATATACATGAATATAAGAGTAGTCCCTTAAGAGACATATGACTTTTTTAGGCTATCTTTCTTCTCAGCCAATCCATTTTAGAAAAGTGGAAAATGGTTTTGCAATGATGAGAGCTATAGACAATTGATACATGAAACGATAACATTACAAATTCAGTCCAATGCAACTTCTTGCTTCAAAAAGATATAGCAAGATAAAGTAGTAAGGTCTAACTGCAAAGTTTAACACTTAAAACAGAAATGTAATCCTATAATTAATATTTTAAAAATTACAAATCATGTTCACTTAGTAAGTGGCATTTAATATAGGGGTGGAAAATGCTTTCATAATTGTAGTGAGTTGAATGGTGCCCTTCCCCCGCAAAAGATATATCCACACCAAATCCCTAGAAATTGTGAATGGTTACTTATTGGAAAAGGGTTTTCACAGATGTAATTAAGTTAAAGATCTTCAGATAAGATCATCCTAAATCCAATGACAAGTGTCCTTAAAAAAGATCCTTAGAGGAGAAAGATGCAGAGGAGAAGGTCAGAGGCAGAGGAAGAGACTGGAGTTATGCATCTTTAAGCCAAGGAATGTCTGGAGCCAGCAGAACCTGGAAGAGTTAAGAAAAACTCCTCCCCTTTAGCCTTCCTAGGGAACATAGCCCTGTCGACAGAACTTGATTTTGAACTTCTGGACTCCCAAACTGTGAGATAATAAATGTCCTTTATTTTAAGCCACTCAGTTGTAGTAAGTTGTTAGGGCAGCCCAAGGAAGCCAATACAGTATTCTTCTGATACAGTAAAAATATTATCATGCTATATCCTTCAAGATTTACTACTATCTCTATGCTACTACATTCCTTTTACCAGTTCAGTCCTTTGCTGAGTACTTACTGTACACCAAGGCTCTGCTAATTCACAACAATCATTAACATCTTTTGGTGGATGGGGAATAACTGGCTTATTGATGTTAAATAACTTGACCACACACATCATAAGGAACTCAGTAGGGATTTAAACTAATCTGTCCAACTCCAAAAGTCATAGAACAGAGCTGGAATAATCAGGCTCCCTGTCTTCAGACTACACTACAAAGCTCTAGTAATCAAAAGAGTATGGTACTGGCGCAAAAACACACATATAGATCAATGGAATAGAATAAAGAGTCCAGAAATAAACCCACACACTTTTGGTCAATTAATCTATGACAAAGGAGGCAAGAATATACAATGGAGAGAAGACAGTCTCTTCAATAAGTGGTGCTGGAAAAACTGGACAGCTACATGTAAAAGAATGAAATTAGAACATTCTCTATCATCATATACAAAGATAAACTCAAACTGGAGTAAGACCAGATACTATAAAACTCATAGAGGAAAACGTAGGCAGAACACTCTTTGACATAAATCTCAGCAATATTTTTTTTATTGGATCCATATCCTAAAGCAAAGGAAACAAAAGTAAAAATAAACTAATGGGACCTCATTAAACTTAAAGCTTTTCCATAACAAAGGAAACCATCGACAAAATGACAACACAACCTACTGAATGGGAGAAGGTATTTGCAAATGATATGACCAAAAAGGGCTTAATTCCAAAATATACAAATAGCTCATACAACTCGATATCAAAAAAATAAACAACCCAATTAAAAAATGGGCAAAAGAACTGAATAGACATTTTTTTCAAAGAGGAAATGCAGATGGCCACCAGGCACATGAAAAGATGCTCAATATTGCTAGTCATCAGGGAAATGCAAATCAAAACCTCAATGAGATATCACCTCACACCTGTCAGAATGGCTATCATCAAAAAGAACACTAATAATAGATGTTGGCAAGGATGTGGAAAAAAGGGAATCCTTGTACACTGTTGGTGGGAATGTAAATTGCTGCAGTCACTGTGGAAAACAGTATGGAGGTTTCCCAAAAAAGTAGAAACAGAACTACATATGAGCCAGCAATTCCACTGCTGGGTATATATCCAAAAAACACCCCACTATTTTGAAAAGATAGTGCACTCCAATGTTCATAGCAGCATTGTTTACAATTGCCAAGCTATGGGAGCAACTGAGGTGTCCATCAGCAGATGAATGGATAAAGAAGATATGATATATAATGGAATACTACTCAGCAATACAAAAGAAGGAAATTTTGCCATTTGCAGCAACATGGATGGACTTAGAGGGCATTATGCTAAGTGAAATAAGTCAGACAGGGCTTCCCTGGTGGCGCAGTGGTTGAGAGTCTGCCTGCTGATGCAGGGTATGCGGGTTCGTGCCCTGGTCCGGGAAGATCCCACATGCCACGGAGCAGCTGGGCCCGTGAGCCATGGCCGCTGAGCCTGCGTGTCTGGAGCCTGTGCTCTGCAACGGGAGAGGCCACAACAGTGAGAGGCCCGCGTACCGCAAAAAAAAAAAAAAAAAAAAAAAAAAAAAGTCAGAAAGAGAAAGACAAATACTGTAAAATATCACTTATAGGTGGAATCTAAAAAAAAAAAAAACCAACACACTAGAGAACAGGAAAAAAGCAGACTCACAGGTGTAGAGGACAAAGTAGTGGTTACCAGTGGGGAGAGGGAAGAAGGGAGGGGTAAGAAAGGGGTAGAGGGAAAAAAGGGTTATTATAGAATTATATAAAATCATGTGTCTGAAACTTTTGAAAATTGTAAAGCACCACAGAATTTAAAGAATCCTCCATTCAATGAAAACAAAAAAAAGTCATGGAGGGAAACACACTTGTTACTTCCCACTTGAAACAATAAGAATGCCCAAGTCACTGGAAGCTTCTCCCATGTCTCATCAAAGCCTTGTTCTCTTCTCCTTCCAGGCACATTGAAGAGCACACTTCCCTGCCCCCTTGCATGTAGATGGGGGCATGTGCCACCTCCTTCCCCAAGCACAGAAGGGCAGGTACGCGATCTCCACGCACTCCCTTGTTAAGCCCTGAGTTGAGATGGGTCTCTGAGTAACCGTGCGAAGGGAAGATTTCCGCCAACCCAGAGAAGACACAAGTGAGAAATAAACCACTGTTTTGCTGAAACTCTGAAGTTGGAGGGTTGTTTGTTTTGGTAGAATAAATGTCACACTGACTAATACAGAATGTGCCATTATTTGAGCTCATAAGGCATTTTCTACTTCCCCATCTTTCATTTCCACAGTTTAGAGCTGGAAGACAATGTCCTGGGTCACCTGGCACAAACAAGGTTGTGCCACCACTTTCACGCATCCTTTGAGATTTATCCACTCATCCACCATAATGGGTGATTTTATTTACAGAACTACACAGCACATTGTTAAATAATATTTACTTTTTGTTTGTCTCTTTCAAAAGTGTTTCGATTTTACGTGCAACAGAAACATTTTTTATTAAAATTGAAAAAATAACACTGACACTGAATATGAAACTATGTTCTCAAAGCATGAGCATTCTCCTTTTGAGTAGACAAAGAGCACTAATCACTTAAATGGTTTCCTGATTCCTTTAGCACAGTTAAAATGCATTAAAAGTATGACTGATCACAGAAAATAAAAGTCCCAAGAGAAACTGGATTTAGATTTTATTTCCTCTAAGTGCACACTTTACTCTCTCTGTTAGGGGATTCTATACAACTGCATATTTTGTGCATTTGATTCTTTTTCTTTTTTTTTTTTTTGCGGTATGCGGGCCTCTCACTGTTGTGGCCTCTCCCGTTGCAGAGCACAGGCTCCGGACTCACAGGCTCAGCGGCCATGGCTCACGGGTCCAGCTGCTCCACGGCATGTGGGATCTTCCCGGACCAGGGCACGAACCTGTGTCCCCTGCATCGGCAGGCGGACTCTCAACCACTGCACCACCAGGGAAGCCCTGATTCTTTTTCTTAAAGACTGCTCTAAGGTGGATGCTTTTATAAAAAGCAAACTCTTTATTCATTCAATAAACACAAATCATGCCTATGTCTCACACACTCTTATTTCAGGTGTTTAGGAATTACTTGTGGCTTTCTCCCAATTATATTATTCAATTTAATATAACATAAAAGTCACTTCTGAGGTGGTTGTAACTTTCATGCATGTTCAAATTCAGGAAATAAAGTTTGCTTTCACTACTGAAATTCTATTTCTTTAAATAGAAATAGTTTCTAAAGAATTAAAATTAATAAAAATGTAGATGTAATTTAGATTAGTCTATATTTAAACATAACTTTGTATAAGTTTCAGAACTCAGTTATTATGAGATATATATATATTTATAACAAAAACTATCATAAGTAACATTTACCTTTTAAACATACACATAATATACACATAAGACTGGTAGTGCTAGGAAATAAATTTTTTTTTTTTTAAGCAAAAAAAAAGAAATTTATTGGAAGGATTTCTGGGACCTCACAAAACTGACAAGAAAGCTGAAACACCAACCATGAAAAGTGTGCAAGAGTGAAGAGGTCAGGCAGCTGAAAGCACAGCGAGGTCAGGCCCCAGGAGCAGTATGAATGGGAAACCACTTGGTTCTGCTGCTACCACGCTAAAAATCTCCAACTCTTTCAGGTTCTTTGTGTCTCCAGGTCAAGCTTGAAGTCCCATGTGGAGGCATCCAGCTGACTAAACTTAAAACATCCCCACAGGGGCTTCCCTGGTGGTGCAGTGGTTGAGGGTCCGCCTGCCGATGCAGGGGACACGGGTTCGTGCCCCGGTCCGGGAAGATCCCACACGCCGCGGAGCGGCTGGGCCAGTGAGCCATTGCCTCTGAGTCTGTGCGTCCGGAGCCTGTGCTCCGCAAAGGGAGAGGCCACAACAGTGAGAGGCCCACGTACCACAAAAACAAAAACAAAAACAAAAACATCCCCACAGCTAGGGAGAAGGAAAGAGAAGACATCCTCTTTACAGCCTTTTTTTTTTTTTTTTTTTTAATGGGAAGTAGAATCCTGCCACTCACTTAATTTGTGACTTATTTCAAGTAGCAGAAGTGCTCATATGCCAGGTAACCCTCCTCCATTTTGGAATAGTAGACCAATTTCCACTTGGTAATCAGGATCAATTATGCCAGCTAACACCATAATTCCCTCCTTTGCCTGTTGTTCCAGAGGCATGAGGAATCTGAAGTTCTTGAGTGGCAGCTTTCACTTCCAGTTCAGTGGAATCATGGTTATAGTAGCAGGTGGAAACTTTCTTCCTTCTAGAATTAAACCCTGAGAAAATAGAGAGTAAACCACATGGGAGCCTCTAGAAAAGGAAGATTCCATGCTGCTATTTAAGAAAAAAATATCCTGGATAAAAGTTGTCAGTGCGAGATGAAGTGAGAGAGTGGCGTGGACATATATACACTACCAAATGTAAAATGGATGGCTAGTGGGAAGCAGCTGCATAGCACATGGAGATCAGCTCGGTGCTTTGTGACCACCTAGAGGGGTGGGATAGGGAGGGTGGGAGGGAGACGCAAGAGGGAGGGGATATGGGGACACATGTATACATGTGGCTGATTCACTTGGTTGTGCAGCAGAGACAGCATTGTGGGGCAATTACACCCTGATAAAGATGTTAAAAAAAAAAAAAGTCTGCAGCGCCTCTCCTCAGATGTCAGGGTAGAGACAGGAAACACTCTTTTCCTGCAGATGTGGCCACACGCATGCACTTGTCCCAAAGCCACTGTGGTGCCCAGGAACGAATTTTTAAAACAATGTATCACAAGCAAAAGTCCTAGTAGCTAATGCATAGATAGCTCTCACATTACAACAGGCAATATTCTAACTGGTTTATAGTTAATCTTCATGACAAAACTTTTGAGAGAGGT
Source organism: Aethalodelphis obliquidens (assembly GCF_003676395.1). Taxonomy (NCBI): domain Eukaryota; kingdom Metazoa; phylum Chordata; class Mammalia; order Artiodactyla; family Delphinidae; genus Aethalodelphis; species Aethalodelphis obliquidens. The sequence goes on from NW_020837973.1 coordinate 9,542,042, forward strand.
GATATTTTCCCGTTTTATTGATAATGAAACTAAGGTAAGGTTAAAAAGTGCTTAAGGAAGTTGCTGGAGATCCCACAGCCAGCAAATAATTAAGCCAGGATTGTGACCCTGGCCATCTGGTTCTAGAGGCCACATTCTGAACTAATATTCTATTCACACACTTGGCACAAAAGTTGAACTCCTATGCAATTAAAAATGAAAACATAAACATAAACACCAGAAACCAAGTTGAAAAAACAAGCCACATCCTGAGAGAAAATATTTGCAATGCATACAGCTTACAAAGGGTTAGTTTCCAGAACAAATAAATAACTCCTACAAATCAATGAAATAGAGATTAAATGATCAGATAGAAGAGAGGTCAACAAATATATGTAAAGCAGCTGCAGAGCAGAAAAATCAGGAATTCATGGTCACCAAACACATTAAAAGATACTCAACCCTATTAGGAATTGAAAGAATAGAAATAGAAAGATACCTCTTTATACTTCATAGGCTGTAAAACAATTAGAAAGTCTGACTGTACTAAGTGTTGAAGAGGAGATAAGGAAATATGAACTCTCATACATTGTATGTGGGAGAGTAAATTAGTGAAACACTTGGGTGAGCTATCAGTCAAGACCTGATAATGCTTTATGAGCAAATGCCCAATCATCCAGCAGTTCTGCTTCTTGGTAGAGCCTTGAGAAAAACCTGTGCACCTGTGCCCAGGAGACTTGTACAAGACTGTTCATGCCTCTATGCTGGCAGTAGCAAAACAAGAGAAATGACCTAAGTTATCAGCAATAGGAGAATGGGTAAATATAATAATATGATTCCAAATCATATATGACAAAATATGCAATAAACACTATTTGGCAAGTAAAACAAATTAGCCAGATACACAATGTATCAACATGGGTCAGGCTCAAAGTGAAATAAGAGTGGAAAATGTAAATTGCCCATAGGACGTGTACTGCAGGACTCCAATTACGAAAATATTTAAAACACTGACTAAATAATATTGTGTATAAATATAAACACACACACACACACACACACACACACATATGTGTGTGAGACAGAGATCAAACAAACATGGATTAAAAAGATACAACCAGGGCTTCCCTGGTGGCGCAGTGTTTGAGAGTCCGCCTGCTGATGCAGGGGACACAGGTTCGTGCCCCGGTCTGGGAAGATCTCACATGCCGCGGAGTGGCTGGGCCCGTGAGCCATGGCCTCTGAGCCTGCGCGTCCGGAGCCTGTGCTCCGCAACGGGAGAGGCCACAACAGTGAGAGGCCTGCGTACCGCAAAACAAAACAAAAAAAGATACACCCAAATTCATGATGGCGGTGGCCTCTGGGGGAGAAAAGAGAGAAATAAGTCTAAGGAGGGGCGAAAAGGGAATTTCACTTTTATCTCTATTTTTTTGGGTTTTTTTTTTGTTTGTTGGTTTTCGTTTTGTTGCGTTAGACGGGCTTCTCACTGTTGTGGCCTCTCCCTTTGCGGAGCACAGGCTCTGGACGCGCAGGCTCAGCGGCCATGGCTCACGGGCCCAGCCGCTCCACGGCATGTAGGATCTTCCCGGACCGGGGCCCGAACCCGTGTCCCCTGCATCGGCAGGCGGACTCTCAACCACTGCGTCACTAGGGAGGACCTATCTCTATGTTTTTATGTTATGAAAAATGAGGGAAAATGTTAACACTACTTTAAGAATGTCTCTGATGCTTGAAATAGGGAAATCACGAATCTTACATTTAGAAACATGTTTAGTTAAATGCTTTCATAAAACCTTGTGATTCAATTCTACATCATATTCTCATCATTGCTGGAGTCACTCATAGTTGAAACTCAAATGATGCAAAACAATTCTGAAATTTATAAATATAAATAATAGAGGAAAAATAATGGTTTTGAATATAATTACTTTTTTCCTCTATTGTGCACATGAGAAAAATGACAGCATCACTTTTACTGTGGCTCAAGTCTGACCTACTTTGAACATTTCAAGTAAGCAAACAATAACTTTCAAGTTCTGAGGGGATGAGGTGGGGGGGAAAATCTAGTTTAAACCAAAGAATAACCTTTGAGTTCCTCAAGAAGTGATTTTCACCCTCATCATATTTAGCATGATAGTCTCCTTATCCACCTGTGGGCCATTTCTAATTAATTAATTAATTAATAAGAAAGTTCAGAGAGTTTTCTTAACGTCAGGAAAAGGCACAAAGCAAACCATTACTACAGCTACTCTGTCTGTTATGAACCTGCTCAAATACATTTTCTTATTTTCTTTTTCAACCTTTTGATGTCCAAGGCATCAATCCCTGCACTGTATCGTGTGGCTTGCTACTGCTCACAATGTCATTCAAAATGAAATAAAGAAAGAAACTATGAGTTTTTGGTTAGTTGGCTTTCAAGTTAAGCAATGTACCTAAAACATAAGGCAGAGAAACTAATGTGCAGTAAACTGTTTCCAAACTGATGTTCGATTCTCAGGTCACAGGAACAAAGGGCTTTATATTTATGATGTCCATATGACCTGAAACTGTATTATGACATAAAGTCTTTTTTGGTATATGGCTTTTGCATGCAGCCATATCACAAAACTAGGCATCGGTGGCAAAATCAAATGAGCTTGGTCAAGTCTCGAATACCGTGGAAATAAAACATATTTAGAAAAAATAGTGAGAAGTGGTACCTCTGGAGCTCTGTTTAGGCTGCTGTTGCCCTTGCACTTTAGTGCTCTGTATCCAACCCTTATTAGTTTGGTTGGTGAGTAACCGTGCTTCCCCCAGAACTTTCTGCAGAGCTGACTTCCTTTCAGTCTATTGCCTTCTAGTCTCTATAAGTATCTGTGATATATTCCCAAATGAAGGTCATAATATCTCCACTGTGCAATTAGAATGTTTATTTCTTTCTTAAGTCACATATCTTCTACCTGCTTTAACTATTTTCATCAACATGTAATTTTACAGCTATTACAATAATGTTTACAGGGATACAGTGGGTAGTCATAGGACCACAAAGCTCCCAAACTAGGAGGCTGTGTGCATGGTGTCCAGGTGTGTGGGCTCAAAGGCCAGACTCCCTCCAGCTCTGTCCTATATAGGACACTTCTGGCAAGTTACTTAACCTCTCTGGGCCTAAATGGAGACATTTTGAGGCTTAAAGAAATGAGTTAATATCAAGTGATTTATGTATTAAGTGATCAGGACCTGGCACATGTTGAGTAAGGATGCAACTGTGTCCTATTTTATTATTCAAATGGTTTCTATGGTTTCTAGATTCTGGCTTATTCTCATCTATTTCATCCCTTAGCATACACTGCAGACACTGTGGGAGGGTCAAAATGGGGACAGACATGGGGAAATGGGAACAGGGGACATTAAGGAAATACCCAGGAATGGTGTGACCGTGCCTAGGCTCTCGGTCACACCCAGTCCTGGAGAAAATGTAAAACAACGTCCACCACAAACCCTAGGTGAGTGCTCACCATGACTTTGGGCTTGCAGACAGAGAGACACAGTGACAGATCCCCATGTTTTGGCATTCTCATGGGGGATGGAACAGTAAGCACAAAAAGCAGGAAGGACCACTCAGGAACAGGTGTGTTCAGGCACTACTGCACACAGGTCCATGGGACCTTGAGCACGTCACTTACTCCGAGTCTCAGTTTCCCTATTTGTAAAATGGGGCTATTACTAGAAATTTCCCCATAGGGATCTTGTATTTTTTTAATTTAATTTTTTTAAACTTTTTAATTTTATATTGGAGTATAGTTGATTAACAATGTTGTGTTAGTTTCAGGTGTACAGCAAAGCGATTCAGTTATACATATACATGTATTTTTCTTTTTCAAATTATTTTCTCACTTAAGTTATTACATAACATTGAGCAGGATCTTGTAAAAGTTAAGTGTGTAATGTATGTAAAACCCATAAAACAGTGCTGGGAACATAGAAGCGATTAAAAACGAAGTAAGTGGAGGGCAGAGTCAAGATGGCATACTAGGAGGACGTGGAATTTGCGTCTCCGCACAACTAGGGCACCTACCAGGCACAGGTGGGGTACCACGGATACCTAAGGGGACAGGAGGAACACCCAGCAATCAGTTGTTTCAATTACAGTTTTATTTTTCCTACTATATTTTTTATCTTTCTAATTTTATTTTGTTTTTTATTCCTTGATACTGTACTCCTCATTTTTTCCTTTCTTTTTTTTTTTTCTTAACTGCACCACGAATCTTGCAGGATCTTGGTTCCCAGGCTGGAGGTTGGGCCCGAGCTCCCTTGGTGGGAGCTCCGAGTCCAAACCGCTGGATTAACAGAGAACCTCAGACCCCAGGGAATATTAATCAGAGTGAGGCCTCCCAGAGTTCCTCATCTCAGCACCAAAAGCTGGCTCTATCCAACAGCCTGCAAACTCCAGTGCTGGATGTCTCAGGCCAAACAACCAGTAAGACAGGAAGAGAGCACCACCCATCAAAAAAACAAAAAAAATTGAAACGACAAAATAATATGTTACAGACAAAGGAGCAAGGAAAAAACCTACAAGACCAAATAAATGAAGATGAAATAGGCAACCTACCTGAAAAAGAATTCAGAGTAATGATAGTAATGATTATCCAAAATCTCAGAAACAGAATGGAGAAAATAAAAGCAACATTTAACAAGGATCTAGAAGAACTAAGGAGCAAACAAACAGTGGTGAACAACACAATTACTGAAATCAAAAATACTCTAGAAGGAATCAATAGCAGAACAACTAAGGTGGAAGAACAGATAAATGAGCTGGAAGATAAAATGGTGGAAATAACTGCCAGGGTGCAGAACAAAGAAAAAAGAATGAAAAACATGGAGGACAGTCTCAGAGACCTATGGGACAACATTAAAAGCACCAATATTCAAATTATAGGGGACGCAGAAGAGAAAAGAAAGGGACTGAGAAAATATTTGAAGAGATTATAGTTGACAACTTCCCTAACATGGGAAAGGAAATAGTCAATCTTAAGTCCAGGAAGTACAGAGAGACCCACACAGGATAAATCCAGGGAGAAACACAGCACGTCAAATAATAATCAAACTATCAAAAATTAAATACAAAGAAAAAATATCAAAAGCAGCAAGGGAAAAGCAACAAATAACATACAAGGGAAATACCATAAGATTAACAGCTGAAATTTCAGCAGAAACATTGCAAGCCAGAAGGGAGTGGCAGGATATATTTAAAGTGATGAAACAGAAAAACCTAAAGCCAAGATTACTCTATGCAGCAAGGATCTCATTCAGATGCGATGGAGAAATTAAAACCTTTACAGACAAGCAAAAGTTAACAGAATTCAGCACCACCAAACCAACTTTACAACAAATGCTAAAGGAACTTTTCTAAGCAGGAAACACAAGAGAAGGAAAAGACCTATGAAAACAAACCCAGAACAATTAAGAAAATAGTAATAGGAACATACATAGTGATAATTACCTTAAAGTTAAATGGATTAAATGCTCCAATCAAAAGACACAGACTCACTGAATGGATACAAAAACAAGACCCGTATATATGCTGTCTACAATAGACACACTTCAGACCTAGGGACATATACTGACTGAAAGTGAGGGGATGGAATAAGATATTCCATGCAAATGGAAATCAAAAGAAAGCTGGAGTAGCAATTCTCATATCCGAAAAAAAATATATGTTAAAATAAAGACTACTACAAGAGACAAAGAAGGACACTACATAATGATCAAGGGATCAATACAAGAAGAAGATATAACAATTGTAAATACTTATGCACCCAATATAGGAGCACTTCAATATATAAGGCAAATGCTAACAGCCATGAAAGGGGAAATTGACACAATTATAGTAGGGGATTTTAACACCCCACTTTCACCAATGGACAGATATCCAAAATGAAAATAAATAAGGAAACACAAGCTTTAAATGATACATTAAACAAGATGGACTTATTTGATATTCATAGGACATTCCATCCAAAAACAACAGAATACACTTTCTTCTCAAGTGCTCATGGGAATTCTCCAGGATAGATCATATCTTGGGTCACAAGTCAAGCTTTGGTAAATTTAAGAAAATTGAAATCGTATCAAGTATCTTTTCTGACCACAACGCTATGAGACTAGACATCAATTACAGGAAAAAAACTGTAAAAAATACAAACACATGGAGGCTAAACAATACGCTATTAAATAACCAAGAGGGCACTGAAGAAACCAAAGAGGAAATCAAAAAAAACCTAGAAACAAATGACAATGAAAACAAGATGACCGAAAACCTATGGGATGCAGCAAAAGCAGTTCTAAGAGTGAAGTTTATAGCAATACAATCCTACCTCAAGAAACAAGAAAAATCTCAAATAAACAACCTAACCTTACACCCAAAGCAATCAGAGCAAGAAGAACAAAAAATCCCAAAGTTAGCAGAAGGAAAGAAATCATAAAGATCAGATCAGAAATAAATGAAAGAGAAATGAAGATCAATAGCAAAGATCAATAAAACTAAAAGCTGGTTCTTCAAGAAGATAAACAAAGTTGATAAACAATTAGCTAGACTCATCAACAAAAAACGGGAGACGACTCAAATCAGCAGAATTAGAAATGAAAAGGAGAAGTAACAACTGACACTGCAGAAATACAAAGGATCATGAGAGATCACCACAAGCAACTATATGGACATATAATGGACAACCTGGAAGAAATGGACAAATTCTTAGAAAAGAACAACCTTCCAAGACTGAACCAGGAAGAAACAGAAAATATAAACAGACCAATCAGAAGCACCAAAATTGAAAATGCAATTAAAAATCTTCCAACAAATAAAAGCCTAGGACCAGATGGATTCACAGGTGAATTCTATCAAACATTTAGAGAAGAGCTAAAACCTATCCTTCTCAAGCTCTTCCAAAATATAGCAGAGGGAGGAACACTCCCAAACTCATTCTAGCACCATGACCACCATCACCCTGATACCAAACCAGACAATGGTGTCAGAAAGAAAGCAAACTACAGGCCAATAGCACTGATGAACATAGATGCAAAAATTGTCAACAAAATACTAGCAAACTGAATCCAACAGCACATTAAAAGGATCATACACCATGATCAAGTGGGGTTTACCCCAGGAATGCAAGGATTCTTCAATATATGCAAATCAGTCAATGTGGTACACCAAATTAACAAATTGAAGGAGAAAAAAACATATGATCATCTCAAAAGATGCAGAAAAGCTTTTGACAAAATTCAACACCCACTTATGATAAAAACTCTCCAGAAAGCAGGCATAGAGGGAACCTACCTCAACATAATAAAGGCCATATATGACAAAACCACAGCCAGTATTGTTCTCAATGGTGAAAAACTGAAACCATTTCCTCTAAGATCAGGAACAAGACAAGGTTGCTGACTCACCAGTATTATTCAACATAGTTTTGGAAGTTTTAGCCATAGCAATCAGAGAAGAAAAAGATATAAAAGGAATCCAAGTGAGAAAAGAAGTAAAACTGTCACTGTTTGCAGATGACATGATACTATACATAGAGAATCCTAAAGATGCTACCAGAAAACTACTAGAGCTAATCAATGAATTTGGTAGAATAGCAGGATACAAACTTAATGCACAGAAATCTTTTGCATTCCTATACACTAATGATGAAAAATCTGAAAGAGAAATGAAGGAAACACTCCCATTTACCACTGCAACAAAAAGAAGGAAATACCTAGGAATAAACCTACCTATGGAGACAAAAGACCAGTATGCAGAAAACTATAACACACTGATGGAAGAAATTTAAAATGATACAAACAGATGGAGAGTTATACCATGTTCTTGGATTGGAAGAATTAACATTGTGAAAATGATTATACCACCCAAAGCAGTCTACAGATTCAATGCAATCCCTATCAAACTACCAATGGCATTTTTCACAGAACTAAAACAAAAAATTTTACAATTTGTATGGAAACACAAAAGACCCCAAATATCCAAAGCAATCTTGAGAAAGAAAAACGGAGCTGGAGGAATCAGGCTCCCAGACTTCAGACTATACTACAAAGCTACAGTAATCAAGACAGTATGGTACTGGCACAAAAACAGAAATACAGATCAATGGAACAGGATAGAAAGCCCAGAGATAAACCCATGTACATATGGTCACCTTATCTTTGATAAAGGAGGCAAGAGTATATAATGGAGAAAAGACAGCCTCTTCAATAAGTGGTGCTGGGAAAACTTGACAGCTACATGGAAAAGAATGAAATTAGAACACTTCCTAACACCAAACACAAAAATAAACTCAAAATGGAGTTTTGAGGCCAGACACTATAAAAAACGTAGAGGAAAACATAGGGAGAACACTCTATGACATAAGTCAGAGCAAGATGCTTTTCGACTCACCTCCTAGAGAAATAGAAATTAAAACAAAAATAAACAAATGGCACCTAATGAAACTTAAAAGCTTTTGCACAGCAAAGGAAACCATAAACAAGACGAAAAGACAACCCTCAGAATGGGAGAAAATATTTGCAAATGAAGCAACTGACAAAGGATTAATCTCCAACATATACAAGCACCTTGTGCAGCTCAATATCAAGAGAACAAGCAACTCAATCCAAAAATGTGCAGAAGACCTAAATAGACATTTCTCTAAAGAAGATATACAGATGGCCAAGAAACACATGAAAGGATGCTCAACATCACTAATCATTACAGGAATGAAAATCAAAACTATAATGAGATATCACCTCACACTGGTCAGAATGGCCATCATCAAAAAATCTACAAACAATAAATGCTGGAGAGGGCGTGGAGAAAAGGGAACCTTCTTGCACTGTTGGTGGGAATGTAAATTGATACAGCCACTATGGAGAACAGTATGGAGGTTCCTTAAAAAACTAAAAGTAGAACTACCATACAACCCAGCAATCCCACTACTGGGCTGAGACAACCATAATTTAAAAAGAGTCATGTACCACAATGTTCATTGCAGCTCTATTTACAATAGCCAGGACATGGAAGCAACCTGAGTGTCCACTGACAGATGAATGGATAAAGAAGATGTGGCACATATATACAATGGGATATTATTCAGCCATAAAAAGAAACAAAATTAAGTTATTTGTAGTGAGGTGGATGGACGTGGAGTCTGTCATACAGAGTGAAGTAAGTCAGAAAGAGAAAAACAAATACCGTATGTTAACACATATATATGGAATCTAAAAAAAAAAAATGTTCTAATGAACCTAGGGCAGGACAGGAATAAAGACACAGATGTGGAGAATGGACTTGAGGACACGGGGAGGTAGAAGGGTAAGCTGGGGAGAAGTGAGAGAGTGGCGTGGACATATATACACTACCAAATGTGAAACAGATATCTAGAGGGAAGAAGCCGCATAGCACAGGGAGATCAGCTTGGTGCTTTGCAACCACCTAGAGAGGTGGTATAGGAAGGCTGGGAGGGAGACATAAGAGGGAGGTGATATGGGGATATATGTATACATATAGCTGATTCACTTTGTTATACAGCAGAAACTAATGCAACATTGTAAAGCAATTATACTCCAATAAAGATGTTAAAAAAAAAAAACAAGACAAAGGAAGCTAACATTATCACATGCAAAAGAATAGAGGCCTGAGAAAGAATAACTCATAGAACTGAAAGTTCAATAAGTTATCTTACAGAATCCCACTTGTCAGTGTTGGGGGCCAATGAATATTATCACGCAAATATGTTACAGGCTTTGCAGAATTTAAATTGTCTACCTTTTTCTTTGTTCCACACTAAACTGGGGAAGGAAAAGAGGCAGTCTGTGATTTCCAAAGAAAGATGACTTGCTTTTCAAACCCTGGGTTTTCCTAGGGCTTAAAAAACCCCACACAGGCTGCCTCACCTGGCAACTACTACTGTTCTTGCCATAGTAAAAAGCATAAAGACCATTTGCTATTTTCAAAACCCTGGAAGAAAATAAATCAGACCCAAATTGCTATTAGTAATTTCGTTTTAGTTTGAGGCAGGGGAAATTCATATTCCTAAGCTAATTTTGTTGGACGTGGCGGCTGACCAATTATCCAGGCAACTGATACCGCAAAGCGGTAAGGCTCCCAGGCCATGGCCTGGATACAGATGGCCCCAGTGTTTATCACAGGGCACCACAACACTGTCAGGTTTGTGAGCTGGCCAGCTAGAGCGAAACGAGGGGGAACAAACAGGAATTCTGTGTTGTCTTGATGCCTTCAAAATACATACTGCAGTTTCTAGCAACCAGAAAGAATTAGCCCTAGGCTCAATCACCCTAAATGTACTATCTAAATAAAGCCAAGTTCTTACCATGGGAAAGACATACTGTCAAGTTTCTCTTTTGGAAATGCTTTCACAGTTTTGGAGTTGATTGTAGTTATACTACAATAGACGTATTATGTGTAAAATTCAATATCAGAAGAAGGAACAAATGGTGAATTATAACTAGAAAATTCTCACGTTATATTTCCCTCTGCAGTCTTTTGGGAGACTTCTCACGCACGGACTAGGTGTTTTTTAAGATGCTTATACTAGTACACAAGAATTTTACAGTAGTTGAAGCAAAATTTCTGAATGCCAGCCACACTAGGCAATAAAGTACTATATTATCTCTGTCTGTGAGCATACCGTAGATTGGAATATATAAATCGCAATTGCAGATGACCAGGGATACTGTTAACCAAATGATTCTGAGATCTTATAATATTTTGAAATGCTTTCCAAACCATCAAACATTGAATAGTTTTGGTGGTTTATATGCTCAGTGTTTACTACCGTGTTATATACATTGTTATATTAATAATCTCCTTTGGTATTCATCGTAACTCACAGTTAGGTCTCTGATTAACCTGAATGCCCTATTCACTGATCCTGAGCGTGAACAGAAAGTCTCTGTATTTTGTAGTCTGATCATTCAAAACTGATTTCTTGCAAGAGAAGGTTAGTTGGTGTGTTTGCTGACAGAGGTGGAGCCCCTACCAAGGTTCTCTGATGTTCCAAGTTTCAGTCTTTTGCATTCAATTTCCCAGAAATATGCCCATTGTTAGGGTCCCCTCAGTGAAGGGAGCACCTTAACCTGGAGACATCGCTGGGCAAAAGGAGGGTTTAGGTTTAAGTTTTCCTAGCTTCCTGTGATCGGGTGATCTTGTGTGTGTGTGAGTGGGTGAAAAGTGTGTTTATGTGTGAATGTGTGTGAACGTGCATGTGGGTCCATCTCACCTTTCCTTTCCTCTAAAACACACTGATGTACTCATAGTTTTTCTTTCACCTGCTCTTCTGCATAAGTGTGTGGTCTATTGCAGATATGTTAAACCCTGGGTACTGGGTTTGACTGGAATTGATATAATTTTATTAATATAAGTGAAGCTAACACCCCTTAGATATTTAAGGAAAATTATGCAAATCACCATTGCCTGTTTTATAGGAAAGACAAACCTGAATCTTCTGTTTTATGACTTTGAGTACCAACAGATGATTTGTGAAAATAAATTTCAATTTTAGTGCCCTTATAGAGCAGAAACCATGTAATATTCATGAACAGCTCTCATCATATCTTTACTTCCTTACGACCAGTAGTGAGTGGTCTTTAAACCATTTGAAAGTTCAGTTCAAACGTTTAATGGGTGTACAAATGTTCATAGTAGTTTATTCATAATTTCCACAAACTAGAAGCAACCAGATGTCCTGCAACATGTGAGTGGTTGAACAAGCTGATACATCCATACCAAGGAGACATAGGTAGCGATAAAAAGGAACCAATTATGATATATGTAACAAGCAGCAATTGGAAAGATCTCATGGCCATTATGCTGAGGGAAGAAGATAAATAACGTTCTTGAAATAACAAAATTATAGAAGTGGAGAACAGATTAGTGGTCATCAGGGCTTTGGGAGGATGAGTGTGGGTGTGGCTATAACAGGGGTAGCAGGAGGGGGCCTTGTGATGGAAAAGTCCTGAATCTTCATTGTGGCAGTGGTTACAGGAGCTACTTAGGTAATAAAATTGCAGAGAACTAAACACACACGCACAGATGAGTGCATGTAAAACTGGGGAAATCTGTGGATGGTGCCAATGTCAATTTCCTGGTCTTGATACTGTGCTACATATATAGTCATGCACAATGCTGCCATTGGCAGGAACTGGGAGAAGTTATAGTACACTTCTCTGTGGATTTTATTTTGCAACTTCCTATGAATCTATGATCATTTCAAAATAAAAAGGTAAAAAACAGTTCAGTGGGGTATGGTTCAGTGTCACTTTATTTCTTTGCCCTGAACGGATTTTTCTACATGCAATCAGTTAATTATTCTCATGTAATAATTAAATTAGGATTAAAAGAAGATTGAGAATAATGGAGTAAATAGGAAGGAAAAAGAAAAAACACACCAGTACCCACTTGTGATTATCCTTTTTGTTCTCTCGATCCTTAACAGGCAAAGCTCAAGTGGCCCTGCTCTCGGCTCATTTCTGCTTTGTTCTGTAAATGAAGGCATTATCCCTGGAGCATAATATACCAATCATACTGCCCACTGCCAATCAGATGCAAGGAACTGTGCTGCTTCTCAATGAAAACTTATCCATTACATCTCAGCTTCCTGCTCATCCCCACATTCACTTCTACTATTGTATGCTTTTGAGGAAAATTAAAAATGGCATTTTGGTCGACAGTAGTAAAGCAAAGCTTAGGTCTTAATGCATTCTACATGAGTCTAAGAGACCTCAAACGATATAATTCACTGGCTCGCTGGGAAGCAAGTTCATTCAAGTTAGGCTCTCACCTGGCAGGTAAGCACCTCTTCTCCCACTAATTCATAGTGGGACTAGTAGTGCCCATCGACTTTCATGGTCCCCTCCCCCCACCCTGACTCCTGGAAACTGGTCTACGTGATTACATCTGGCCGTTTCTCTCCATATTTATTGCAGTGGAAAAAAATCATGCATTAAAAAAATCACTTTCTTTCCAACATTTAACATCAGATATTTGAAACTGAAAAGCTAGATCAGCCTCCAAACCTTCTCTCATTTTGCCATCACATGGCAGCTGTATTTTTCCTCCTTTTAAGAAAGAATGAGGATTTGAATGTGACGTGTCACTAAACAATTGTACTGCCTGTCAAATGTATAAAATTGTTTAAAAAGCAAAGAATTGAAATATCTACTAAGGCTCTCAAAATATTTAAAGCATTTCTTCCCCTAACTCATTTTTAAGATCCTTAGCCTCTACCTATCCATTCGCCACTATAAATGTCCCCTGAAACTCAAGTTTTGTTATCTCTCACCCAGAGGACAGGAGTAAGTCTTCCCATGGACGATGACATTCTCCTTGTCCAAACTTGGGTTTGGCTCCTCTGGACTCTCTTTTCAACTAGGCTCAATCTTGGGTTCTCATGTCTTTCTTTGCAAAGTCCGGTTGTAGCAAGAATCCTGCTAAGTCAGGTCAACCAGAACCCCCCACTCTCGATATTTGATCACCCTTGACATCTGGTCAGGTTCCTCATTCTCCACCCTCCTCCCCCAGGTGATGAGGTCTGATCACTGGCCTGCCTTCAGCAAGAATCCTGTTAGGTCTGTTCAGCCAGAATCTCTCCCTTCCTCCTGATATTTTCTGTTAGTGATTTTCCATCCACTGACTCCCACCCTGTTCCTTAGCAATAAATTCCCTTTATTCCTTATGTTTGGCATTGAGCCCAATCTCTCCCCACTATGACAAAACCCCACTGTGGTAGCCCCCCTTGAATAAAGTCTGCCTTACTGTTCCTTAACAGGTGTCATGGAATAATTTTTTCTTTAAACTCATCACAATTTCCCCCTGCCAGAGAGGAACATGGACGAAGTCATATCCCCTCTCTAACCTCAGTCTCCTCCCTTGTACTGAGCTAATACTATCAGGGCCAGCTTCATGGGTCGGAGACCCGTGCAATAATATAGGGCTCCACGCTCAGAGGATATGGTTTAACTTGGTTTAACTCTCTACTGCCGCCATCTTGGAACTCCCAATAATTCTACCTTTGAACTTGTGTTTTGCAAGTGAAATCTAACAGGACAAGGAAACACGTGCATGAGTAGACTCCTCTGTTCCCTGCTGCCTCATTCACACATAGCATTTGTAATATGTGAATACTGCAATCCAGCCCTACTGGGGCCATGACGTGTTGTGGGAGTTGAATAAGACCCGGGGAGAGCACAGTGTAAGTGTGTTACATTTATGACCAAGTCAGCAAGAGGGCTAACAGCCCCCATGCTCCCTCTGAACCAGAACTGCCTTTGATTGAAGAAGGCAATGAGGTTCCAAGAAGCACGAATGATCAAGGAACCTTATCACAGAGTAACCCTTTCTTACTCGTATTATTCACCTGGGTTAGCCAACTATTTATACTGGAAATGATGACCTAGGAGGAAAGGGAAGTTGTGTCAACCCACAGTTCTGTTTCCTTCCAGTCCTTCCTCAGTCTTCAGTAAGAGAACTTGGTAGAATACACTCATATTAATAAGTGAAACAAAACCAGCTGAGGTAGATTGGTGCAGTGTTTCTACTGTTTTGGTAAGAATGAAATACATATGCATGTATAGACTATAAAATATGAATTGTGTAATTTCTGTGATTCTGCATACAAGTTACATGCTCTTGTATTTGTATTTAACTCTGACATTGCAAAATATACAGATAAATGGTAGATTGCATGGAAATAATTTGAAATTTTAATTATTCTCTATTTAGAATGACATTAAATAATAAATTAAAAAAAAATCAAGACAAGTCAAGAGAGAGACCATGGAAGAAAGAATAAAGCTTGAGTATCTTTTTAGTACATTTAATGGCATTTCCCTTCCTGCTTTTTTTTTTTTTTTTTTTATATTTTGGCTGTGTTGGGTCTTTGCTGCTAAGCATGGGCTTTCTCTAGTTGTGGTGAGTGGGGCCTACTCTTCGTTGTGGTGCATGGGCTTCTCATTGCGGTGGCTTCTATTGTTGCAGGGCACAGGCTCTAGGCACGCGGGCTTCAGTAGTTGTGGCTCGCGGGCTCAGTAGTTGTGGCACACGGGCTCTAGAGCGCAGGCTCAGTAGTTGTGGTGCACAGGCTTAGTTGCCCCGTGACCTGTGGGATCTTCCCGGACCAGGGCTCGAACCCGTATCCCCTGCATTGGCAGGTGGATTCTTAACCACTGCGCCACCAGGGAAGTCCACTCTTCCGGCTTTTTGAACAACAAGCTTTAAATGTTCATTTTGCACTGGGCGCTGCAGATTATATGCCAGCTCTACACATGAGCTACCTCAGCTTACTTCTGTAGGATGAAATGATAATGTATATGAAGGTCCTGGGCACAAACAGAACATCAACCAATCCCCCGTAATTCTCCCCGATTCACTCCACCCAACTGCCTCTCTCCTATTCTTCATGTCTGCAGTCTTTTCTTGCTCCAATCAATTATCCTCCATTTCACTGAAACCAACATCCTAAAGCAGAAGTCTGATCATGGCAATCCCTAGTTCCAAAGCCTTCCGTGGTTTCCCACTGTCTGTGAGATCAAACCCAAGCAAACTCCTTTGCAGAGCACGCTCCGTCTGCGAGGACCCTGTGACCCACCTTAAGAAGGCAGTCTCAGCCACCTGCCTTAGGTGTCTAGGCTGATCAAGGCTCTGCATCCCTGGAGACCCCAGAGCAGCTTTATCACTTATCAAGACATGCTACGATGATTTGTTTTTAATATTTGTCTTTGCCAGATTGTCAGCTCCTTGAGGACAGAGACCAAATAGCACTCACACGTCTGTACTTCAAAATAGGAAGTTCTGTGCCTGGTACTCAAAAAAATTGTTCACAGATGGAGATGAGCACAGTCAGTAAAAGGCAGGACATTCACTTCGTATTCTAAGTGTATCCTTTATCTCCCTGAAGTTTGTCTTAGAACTGCACTGTGAAAAAAGGGAATGCTAACACTTCTATTATACTTCTGTCATAAAGCATCACTGGAATAAGCAAGTAACCTCCTGAGTGGATGTTTTGACTTATACAACCTCAACTGGAATAAAAACATTCACTAATTGGCTGCTAAGCTATCAGTCGCCCCAAATATTAAATACTTCAAGGGTACCTATTATCTAATGTTGCACCATGACAAATCCTTTTATAAAAACAACAAAACCTTTATTACATTTCTGTATATCTAAATTTACATATAACCTTTTTTTTTTTTTTCTAAAACTCAGTGTATATATTGATTCAAGGGAAGGCTGCAGTGGGCAAAATGTTTCCTCTGTGGGGTAGGGGGTGAGGGTGATGTCCACACACATAGGAAAATCCATCCTTTCCCAGAAGTACTACTTTTTTTAATGTCATTATGTAGTAATCTCTCTCTTTTTCACCTGTTAAATTCTACTTATCCTACAGACTTGAACACACTAATTGTCCTCTCCCTAATTAAGCCCATTGCCATATTTCATTCACTCAAGCTTCCTGTTAAATGAAACATTATTTTCACTTATAAATGTTCCATGATGTGTTCCTAGGGGTTGCTAATTGGGGACAATTATATAAGATCAATCTGAAGTGAGCAGTGGCCGCTGAGTCAGCAAGAGGGCTGTCCCTGTTCTGCTTCGGATGCCTCCATGCTGGTCGAAGGCAATAGGGCAAATCAGGACCCCAGCGGAAGCCTTGATAAAGCAGCTCAGGAAATTCGCAGGCAATGCGGGCATCCTTCATTTTTAATTTGTTGGTTTAATCTGGCTGGAGGGGAGCTGACAGAATCTTCATCACCTAATGTGCTTAATGGTCTACATGAAATGGGTTGGTGGTATTGGTTTACCTCCTGTTGGACCCATTTCTAAGTCATACAAGCCCCGATGAATTACTCTAATGAGCTCTTCTCACAGAAAATGTACCATGGAAACTAGATCTTGGTATTCTGCATAGATTTTTTAAAGCATCAAAAAAGTAAAATGAAAGTGTCTTCAGTAAGCAGGTTATCAAAACACAGGTCAGTATCAACCTATGAGAAAATGCTATCCCAACCAGAGGAGAGATTTTCTTCATTTTCTTTTCCTGTTCAGAAGGAGATAACCGGGAGAACAAACGTAATTTTTGTTTTGTTTTATTTGTTATTGGTGGGGTTGAACTGCATTACTGATTACTTTAAAAAGTGACTTTTAAAAAATTAACATGAGTTATTTAAAAAATATATATATGAGGGACTTCCCTGGTGGTCCAGTGGTTAAGACTTTGCCTTCCAATACAGGGGGTGCAGGTTCAATCCCTGGTTGGCGAGCTAAGGTCCCACATGCCTCAGGGCCAAAAAACCAAAACATAAAGCAGAAGCAATATTGTAACAAATTCAATAAAGACTTTAAAAATGGTCCACAGCAAAAAAA